>NC_072429.2:73181250-73494791 GCF_028878055.3 Symphalangus syndactylus | reverse complement strand
GTCTAAATTCTACCGCATTCTGGCTTTATGGTGTTGAGCAAACCAATAACCTTCACTGAAAAATCAGGGTGAACTTTTCTTGAGTGCGTACTATGTGCAGCCACTGTACAAACAAATAGTTCACCTGTACCATCTCATTTACTCTTCTCCACTCCTGTAAGGATGGCTCCATTGTAGAATTAAGAAGAAAAGACTATGCTAGCATCAGTGTCCAGAATAATCCAAAATTAACCTTGTTAATAAATTGGCTCAGTTTCTTCTTCACTAAAATAATAGGAATAATGCCTCCCAGAAAGGCGTTATTGTGAGAAATAATATATTTCAGCAGCACTTTGTTAACTGTTACAAAATTACATAGTGATGTAAAGTTGTATGTAGCATTTAACTTCTTTGAGGGTAAAGTGAACACAGGTAAAGTATCCTTGTTAAAAATAATTTATTGTGTATTTCAAATAGCTATAAGAGAATAATTGTAATGTCTCAACACAAGAGAAAGAGAAATGTTTGGGTGATGGACATACCTATTACCCCAATTTGATTATTACACTTTGCATACCTGTATCAAAATGTCACATGTACTCTAAAAACATATACAGCTATAATATATCAATTTTAAAAATCTAAATAAATAAGGCAAACAGTTTATCAAAAGGATTGTATCACTTTATATTCTCACCAGCAAGGTATGAAAGTTCTGGTTTCTCTACATTTCTGCTGACGTTTGTTGTCAAAAGTTTTTAATTTCAATCATTCTAGTAGGTATGTAGTACTATTTCTTGGTAGTCTAATTTGCATTTCCCTGATGACTAATGATATTGAGGTTGTTATGTGTGTTTATTGGCTGTGCATATAACTGATTCAGTGAAGTGTCCACTCACACATTACACCTATGTTTCAATGGGTTGTCATTAAGCTATTCTTTATATATTCTCTATATTCTGAATACAAGTCCTTCATCAAATGTATGCTTTGCAAATATGAAAAAACATATGCTAGTTAATGTCTGATACAAACAAGTACTTTAAAAAGCTTATTTCTCTCTAACACTTTCTGTATTCTTAGGCAAAGAAAAAGATTATTTTTACAGTGACAGAAATATTGGACATTGGAGTGTCATAAATCATTTCACATTCTCTTTGCCCAAATCAGAACATCACATGCAAGTGAACTGCCAAGCTGGGCCTCCTTCCCTTCTTTTATTGCAGTTGTTTTATTTCCAGTAAATCTTCCCTGACAGCCCTAAGACATTTGGCGAGTGTGAGTCTAGGAGGCAGGACAAGGGCATGTAGATAAAGAATGACTTGAAGGAATGGAATGACAGGCAGCAGTAGACTATTTCACTTAGCACGTGAAATCCTTTCCATTGCTCTTCCTCTGCCTTGCTGGCATTTGTGCTCTCAAGACAACTTGCAAATTATGGGATCATCTATTTTCACTCGAATGCAAAAAGATTTCCAGTTCAAAACTTTATTTCTAAAAATAAATAGAGTTCTTCACCAACATCACGTGCATCATGTGTTACCAATGTACGTTATCTCAGAAAAAGGACCAGTTCTTTCTAAGTCTTTCATTTTATTGAATATTTCATTTAAAAACCACAAAAGAACTCTATGAGGTACCATTATCACCTACTTTCAAGTCTAACATCTGAGCTGGAGAATGAACAAGGTTTATTCCCTGACATTTCTCTAGTGAGTTGAACATTGCTAAGGAAGACTGGGCATAACCATTTTAAGTAACATGGTGTCAGCCCTAGAAATCATTAGTCTGAAATTTACTTGCATTATTTTTCTCATCTGGGCATATATAACAGCATGGCTAATTGACATTAAATTTTTATTTTGTTTCAAATCTTTTAATTGGAGAGAATAATGTAGTTTTCCTTCAGTGGGGGTGGGGGTTGGAAAGCATTGCTGGAAAGGATTTCAAGATCAGTCCTTTTTGTTGTTGTTTTCTGGGGGCATGGAAGTAATTGTGATTTGAAGTTTCTGTTTGAAAAATAAAAGCATCCAGGGAAAGAGGCTAGGAAAAAGGCAGGGAAATAAGTGACAAATCTTGAAGTTTAGAAATGTGGGACACATTCCTGAGAATGTTGTCATAAGTGACACCCTGGTTTCAAAAGTTTTGGATCCAGGAACAAGAAGAACCATGAAGATGAGGATTATGAGAGTGGTGAAGAGAACTGACTCTAACTCTATGGTCTAGAAAATAACTCATAGAGACAGCTTGCCCACGGAGTAGGAATAAATATTGTCTTATATGAGCTTTATATTATAACCCAGGTGAGAAATTACCCTGAAATCTTGGCATAGAAGCAGACTCCTACCAGTTCTTTGTGTCCCTGCATTCTTAATTACATGGCTATTCTATGGCAATAATTTCTTTTTGAATGACTGAAGACACTTGGGTCCAAAGGACACAACTGCACATCAGTCATGGTAAGGAGGAGGGCAATTTTCTTCCTGTCCATTAGGGCTGAACTGAGATTTGCTAAGATATCCTGGGTAGGTAAGGAAGGGGAGCGGACACAGATATTCGCCATCTTGTAGGAGACGTTCCTTGTTTTGCTCTGAGGCTCCATAGCCCCTGCTGCACTGGCAGTAAGCTGATTTTTCTTTGGGGTATTACTCATTCCCTGCCCAACTCTCAGACTGGAGAAGGTGGCAAAGGCTAAAAGTACCCACAATGACATTTTTTAAGTCTCCAATAATGTATGCTCTGTCTACAAGTAAGTCTTAATCCTGAGTTTTCAGTTACTTAAGCCAATAATTTCACATTTAAAGTCAATTTGAGTTGGTCTTTCTGCTTGCTATTTGCCTCTAAAAGAGATTCTGAACTGATATGTATAATATTTATTTTTGGTTATTAACTGTCACTCTCTTGAACACTCTGTAATCTGAGGAACTTTTAGAACCTGAAGTTCAAATAGGTCTACCCGTTGAACATTGGAACCCCTCCAAATACAATACCACAGTAAACACATAAAATACAGGCAAAGGCAAGAATTTGGACCCATATATTGCCCAGTCTATTCACCACTTGTTCACTCTCCTTACCTATTGCTTTGGGATTTTTTTACCCCTGGGCTCTTTATACTTTTGCTTTCTCTATCTGCTTTCAGCCTTTGTTTTGAAAACAGGCTAGCCTTTCCCTCTGTGGCCTACTGTCCTTAGCTCAACTAGACTCTGTATCCAGATTGTCTGGGGTGTAAACTCTTGTCTCCTGGCTTTGGTATAGCTAATCCCCAGTCTTTTCACTGCATCCCACCCTCAACAAGAAACACCCTTACCTAGATAAGAGGATTTCTGCATTGAGTTTTAGAGATATGTCACTTTTCCTGTGGAAAGACTTAATTATTAACTTAGAAACATTCAACTGTATAAAGCTAAGGGAATCTTAGAGATTATTATATACATTTCTTACTTTAGTGGAGAGAAATCTAAGGTTTAGAGCAATTGTATGGATTGTTGAGGTCACAAAATTAGTTGTAGGTATCATAAACAATTACTGAAGGTGATTTTATTGCATTTAAAATGTAATTTATGTCCCTTCATAATGATATAAAAAGCACCAAAGCACTAATTGGGAGCAGGGGACTTCTCTGTCTTGTGTGTACCTGGGAGCAAATAACTGAGTACCGAGTGAAATTGGAAGCTCTTTTTATCTGGTAATACTTTCTAATGCTATCTATGTTTAGATAGAGAAAGTTAGTGACGTTAAGGCTAGTTTAAATCGTCAAAGCTTTCTGGATAATCTTATGACGATCTTCTGGCTTATCTCCCACTTCCTGCTGCTCATATTATTTTCTGCTTAAAATAAGGACTTTATAACTAGAACTGACTTGGAGCTGTTTCTCAAGAAATTATCACCTCCTTCATTTTCTGACCTTAATATCTAGTCTCTATTGAAGCAGAACTGTTAACTTGCCAAAAACACAATATTCCTCATATTTATCCTATTTATGCATACTGCATTTACTTTTTGGTTCATTTAAGAGCCCCTTGGGAAATAATAGATGAACTACCTCAGGAACACACACACACACACACACACACAAACACACACACACACACACACACAGACAGACACAGACACTAAACTGGCCATGTCTATGAAAAGAGAAGGGAAAGTGTAAAAATGAAAATGTTCATCTTGCTCTCAAAGTGAATTTGTCCTTTTTTGGATTAAAACCTGGGGCAAGTCCTGGCTTCAAACTTACTTATTTCATGTCTCTGAGAAACTGTTCCACCTGTGCTCTGAATCACATCCCCTGCTCCCTTCTCAAGAACTACAGATAATTTCTTTCTTATATCTTTTACCTCTTGCTGCTTACCCAATCCTTTCAATCAGCATTTAAGTTTCTCAATTGTCTCCTACCTTAAAATCACACACTCATTAAACAAACAAAAATACAAAAATTCTCTCCCCTCAATTATTATCCCTTGTCTGTTTTCTCCCTCTTATAGACAAATTTCCTGAAGTACCTACTCACCGTATCCAGTTTTATTCTCCTCTTCACTTCTCAGCACATTCCTTAGTGACTTCTGTTTCCAACACACAGTGACAACATCTTCTCACTGGTCACCAATGATCTCTGTGTTGCTAAATGTTATTGGTCTATTTTTATCTGATTATTCTGAGACATCTTAGACTACGAACTTCACAGTAGCTCTCTTCTGGAGCATCACACTTTTGTGGTTTTCCCCTGATCTTTCTGACACTTCCTTCTAAGTCATCTCTGCTGACTAACACACATCCACGTTGTCATCATCCAAGCTTCTGTTTTTATAAAATGGCAGCTACTCTACTTAATAGCAAGGATTGTTACAAGAAATAAATGAGATACTACATAGGAAAGTCCCTAGAACCTACTCACAGAATATAATTGACTTTCTAATGTTCCTTATAAAAAATAAGTAAAAACAAAGATTTAAACTCTATTAAATCTATTGTTAATAATAATGTAGCATATACTTGAAATTTGGTGAAAGAGTAGATCATAAGTATTCTCAACACTACACACACACACACACACACACACACATAAACAAGGTAACTATGTGAAGTGGTGCATATCTTAATTAACTTGATTGTGGTCATCATTTTATAATGTATACATATATCAAAGCATCACAGTGTACATCTTTAATATATTTAAATTTTTTTTTTTTTTTTGAGACAGAATCTCTCTCTGTCACTCAGGCTGGAGTGCAGTGGTGTAATCTCGGCTCACTGCAACCTCCGCCTCCCGGGTTCAAGTGATTCTTCTCCCTCAGCCACCCGAGTAGCTAGCCACTACACCAGCTAATTTTTGTATTTTTAGTAGAGATGAGGTTTTACCATATTGGCCATGCTGGTCTCGAACTCCTGATTTTATCATCTGCCCACATCAGCCTCCCAAATTGCTGGGATTACAGGCATGAGCCACCACGCCCAGCCAATATATTTAATTTTTATTTGTCAATTATATCTCAATAAAGCTGAAAAGCAAATAAAATATAAGGTCGATTACATTTTCCCTAAAATGCAGCACTGACCATTTTGCTAAGAAACTCTGAGTCTAGAGACAGCCATTCTCTTTGTTTAATACAAATATATATTCAAAACCAATATATTTTGATCAATTCATTACTTCAGGGTAGATTAATGGTTTTCTTTTCCAATTATAAAATTCAAAAACTGGGAATCAGGACAAAAGTTCTCCAAATAGTAAGTTCTGAATAAATTTAAAATATGATACATGAAATTGACAACACATAAAATTAGTTTTGAAGAGACAGATAAGAACTTAATTTTGGATTTGAGGAGTTCCAGTGGGATAACTAATTTTTCTCCACAGAAAATTTTCTGCTTCTCTTTATTTGGTAACACATGTGGCCCCCATGGACCCCGAGATAGGATAATTGACTTAGGCTTGAACAGTCATAGACCATATTCCTTTTATCCTTAAGGATAAAAGAATAAAATCCTTGAGGAGTTCTAGTGGGATGGATAACTAATTTTTCTCCAGTCCAAATGGTGGCCCCCAAGTATCCCCATTCCTGCTGTTAATGTCCCTGTATCATCTCCACCCACTGAGCATGAGCAGGAACAATGACTTGCTTCTAATCAATAGAATATAGCAGAGGTAAAAGGATGCTGCTTCTGTGATTACACTGCACAAGATTTTAACTTCCATCTTGCGAGAAAACTCTCTACTGACTTCTTCCCCAGTTGTCTTTGATAACGTAAGTCACCATATCGCAAGGCCCTTTGGCAAGGAAGTGAGAGTGGCCTCCTCATGACAGTCAGCAAGAAACTAAGGCCCTTAGCTCAATAGCCTGCAAGGAAGGAAACCCAGCCCACAACCCTGTGAGCTTCCAAGTGGATTCTTCTTCAATCAGGCTTCCAGATGACAGCCTAGACTTTGATCAGTCTGTGACAGACACTGAAGCAAAGCATCCAACTAAACTGTGTCTGGATTCTTGTCCCACTGAAGCTAAAATAATAAATTTGCATTATTTAAACTGCTACGTTTGTGGTCATTTGTTACACAGCAATAAATAATACAGCATGAGGGCAAATCAAAGCTCTTCCTAGAAATGTATGAACAACAGGATAGCAAAGCCCGTTTCCCCTTGGGTAAAGAAATCTTGCATTCTGGAGCCACCACGTAGAAACAATGTCTATTTACAGTAGGAGACATTAAATCCTACATTTAAAATGTAGAAGAGACAAATGGACAGATGAAGTGGAAAAAGAAGAAGGAAAAAGAGGGAGAAAAAATGTTGGTAGCTGACCCTGACACCAGGATTCTTCCAGTTTGTTTTCATATTATTGTTAGTTCTCTGACAAAAGTCCTCAGCCTTTTTCTCAATTTCATGAGTCAAAATGTATTACATTGCTTAAACTAGTTTGAGTTGAGTTTCTACCACTTAAAACCTATATTTTTCTACAAAGAGAAAGGGATGTTAATGAAGAAAAACAGAATGGTATTCCTCCAAATTGTATAACTATCCTCAAGGTTAGTGTATTTATGTGAGTTCAGAAAGTCATGCATATTACTGTTCCCTTAAGAACAACTTGCTATTAAAAACATCATCCTAATTCTGCCACTTATGGCTATGTGACTTGGTTAAGTCATGTAACTTCTCTACACTTGTGTTTTCTCTTCAAAAAGTGGAAATAATATTACTGTAACTTGACAATGTTATTGTGAGATATAAATTATTAGTACATTATTTTTATGTGATATTACTATGTCAACACCAGAGATGAAATAAAAACTAAAGAAATGTTAGCTGCTATCATTACTATCCCCTCCAAGAATGCAAAAAAGGGATTCTCCCACTAGAGGTATAAAGTTTATTGAAGATTAGGGAATTACTGGTAGAAACCAGTGACTATTGTAATGTCTACTGTTCTTCCATCTTTTGTGGTATTTTGGGGGCAAATGACAAGAAGTATTTTCATTGGACCTCAGGATTCTTCACTAGACCCGAGGATTTTCATTTGTCAGAGGATAGGAAATTCGTAAATAGAAATTTGCATGCTTAACAAGCATCACTTTCTACATAAAACATTTCTGAATGATTTGAGGACCTTAACATAAAGCTCCTTTAGGTTGGGGGGTGGCATCTAATACATCATGAATACATAAAGGTAAGTATTGAATACCTGCACTCTCCTTAAGTAAGGCATTCCTCAACTAATGTTTTGTTCCATATGTGTTTAACTGAAAGAATTAGGGAACTTAAAATGGGCCACAGACATAAATACAAAGGCTAACTGTAAAATGTGTGAAAGAAAACACAGGTGAGATTTTTGGGGACTGTGGGATAGACAAAGGTTTCATAAGCACAAAAACCAAGAACGTATAAAAATTATAAAGTGGACTTTGTCAAAATTAGAAACTTTTGCTTTTTGAAAGCTGTTGTTAGGCAAATAAGAACACAAGCCACTGACTGGAAGAAAATATTTGCAACTCACTGGATACAGGAAGACTTGTATCTAATATATAAAGAACTCTTCAACACTAAAATTGGAACAAGAACAACTCAGAAAACATTGGCAAAAGATTTGAGCAGACATAAGATACAAAAGGCCTATGAATGGTTGATTAGCATGTGGAAAGATGCCAAAAATCGTTACTAATTAAGGAAATGCAAATTGAAATCTCAGTGAGATACCAGTCCATGTTCACTAGAAAGGCTAAAATCGAAACCAACCAACAAACAAAAATAATGAATATTGATTGTTTGTGAGGATTTGGAGCCACTGGAACTTTCAGACATGACAGGTGAAATACAATATCATACTACAATACTTGTTTGGAAAACTGCACTGAAGTTTCTTAAAATGTTAAATATATCTTACCATAAGATCAAGGCATTCCACTCAAAGAGAAATGAGGACAGATGTTGCACAATGTCTTGAAGACAAATGTTCTTAAGAGCCTTCTTCACACAAGCCAAATACTATAAATGACTAAAATGCCCACCAGCAGATGAATAGATAAACAGAACATGATTTATTATACAGTGGAATGTTGTTCAGCAAAAAAATTTAAAAAAAGAGGGGAAAAACAGTGACTAGTGGAATGTTTGTAAAGATGTATTCATTTGTCAAGTTCACTGAATTCTGCATTTTAATATCATGCACGCCTTAATAAAGTTGACTTAATAGTTTAAGTAAAAATAGTTTTTCTACGTAGATTATTAATTGACTTTTAATATTTCTGCAGAAATATTGTTAAATGAATGGTCTGCTGTAGCTTGCAGACTCTAGGACAGTTAAACCACTACATAACCCAGCCGGCATGCATTTGGGATATATCTGGGTCAAGTGATTTTCAAACTGTGGGAGAACAACTTTCGTCATTAAATTTTTACTCAATAAATCATGCCTGGTGTTGATTTTGAATCCTTTTACTTCACCAATCTTAAATTCCACTTAAGTAACCATTTTTGTTCTAAAGCAGACAGCTTGGCATGTCTAACTTTTTCTCCCAATTTGACATCAGGAAACTGTAACCTCTTATTATTAGCAAAACTAATTCAAAAACGCTCTAAAGCATGGAATAAAAATAATCTCTTTAGTGATGCAACAAAAATCCCTCGAGAATTTAAAATGCGATTCAAGCGACATTATAGCTAGACCTATAAACATTTCTATGCCTGCAAGATAGAGGATCCACTGCAGTAATAATTTCTACTACTTGCACAGGACTTCACAATTTAAAAAAGCACTTCTACCTCTTATCTCTCCTGATCATTATAATAACATTTCATAAGAATATTATTAAATATTGAAGTATTAAATGTTTTTACCAATAAGTAAATATTGATTATGGGTGAAGATTTGGAGCTCCTTCTTATACATGGCTGGTAGAACTGCAAAACTGTACAATTACTTCTTGGAAAATTGCTCTGCAGTTTCTTTTATTATTCTAGATGAAATGATTTTTATTGTAGAGATAGGTGTATATGTATATCTAATCAAATTGTACACTTTACATATGTGCAGTTTTTATATATTAAGTATGCCTCATTAAAATTGTTTTCAGATTTTGCATTAAATAAACAAATTCTGCAGTTTCTTAAAATATTCAATGTACCTTACCATAAGACCAAGTCATTCTGCTTCTAGGTATCTACCCAGGAAATATGAGAACGTATGCCACACAATGTCTTGAAGACAAATGTTCTTAAGAGACTTTCTCATGCTACCCCAAAACTGGAAACAACCCAAAAGTCCATAAGCAGGCTTCTACAGAAGTATGAACGACACTCTACAAAGTAGTTGTTCTATTGCTAGACCTGTAAGAGGTAAACACAGGATTGGAAATACGTGTCTAATCCACAACACTGCCTTCTTTCTTTCTTTTAGTAGGCTACCACTAGTCTAATGGCAACAACTCAAATTCTTTGGAGTGGAATTCCAGGCCCTTGAGAATTTGTCCCATTCTTGTCTTTCCCGCCTCGTCTTCTACCGTCTTCTACATTCATTCATCATTTGTTTTATACTTATTTGCTTTTTTCTTCTCCCATATTTACTATGCATGTAATAAGATAGAAAAGTAATTAAAACTTTCTGTTTATCACAGCAGTGGTTCACTAACTTTACAGTTTATAAAAGTCACATAAAGTGCTTGTTTTGAAAGGCAGATTCCTAAGTCTCATAGCTATAAGGTTATACCTCAGTAGACCTGGGGTGGGTGACAATACTTGTAATTTTAAATATGTATCCCGAGGTTCTAAATCACGTGACCCATGAACTGTCTTTTGTGAATTTCTATTTCAATGACTTACAGTGCAATAGACAAGTCATGTAAACTACTAATTACAATGTGTCTTGAAAAATTTTCTAAATATTTCTGGTGCCTCTGAAGCCCAGAAAATGATCTTTGCCTAGAAAATACATTCAGAGAAGACTAGAGGTAGACAGCACCAAGGAGGCCATCACCATAGACAGAGTTGCTAACTGATGTTAATGAGGAAGTTTGGACTGGAATAGTTATAAGGAGGAAAAGGACCGGATAAATTGTGGAAACAATTAAAACAAAAAATTGACAAAACTTGTGAGTTGTTGAAAAAAGAGACATAGGAAAAAGGAACCTAAAAATTACATTTAAATATTCACATATAGATCAGTTGTCATGCTTTTCTCAGAGATTAAGAATACAACCTGAGGAGATTTTGATGACTTTGGCTTGGTGGGTTTTGAGCTGTCTGTGTAGTAACTGAGAAAACTAGATTCAGCAAATAATCAGATTCGTGTGGCTGTAATTTTTTTTTCTAAATATTTTCCTTTATTGCTTCATCACGAATATTTATTTTTTTTCTTATTTTCTTTTTTCTTTTTTTATTTTTTATTTTTTATTTTTTTATTTTTATTTTTTTTTATTATTATACTTTAGGTTTTAGGGTACATGTGCACAATGTGCAGGTTTGTTACATATGTATCCATGTGCCATGTTGTTTTGCTGCACCCATTAACTCGTCATTTAGCATTAGGTATATCTCCTAGTGCTGTCCCTCCCCCTCCCTCCACCCCACAACAGTCCCCAGAGTGTGATGTTCCCCTTCCTGTGTCCATGAGTTCTCATTGTTCAATTCCCACCTATGAGTGAGAACATGCTGTGGTGGTTTTTTGTCCTTGTGATAGTTTACTAAGAATGATGTTTTCCAGTTTCATCCATGTCCCTACAAAGGATATGAACTCATCATTTTTTATGGCTGCATAGTATTCCATGGTGTATATGTGCCACATTTTCTTAATCCAGTCTACCGTTGTTGGCCATTTGGGTTGGTTCCAATTCTTTGCTATTGTGAATAGTGCCGCAATAAACATACGTGTGCATGTGTCTTTATAGCAGCATGATTTATAGTCCTTTGGGTATATACCCAGTAATGGGATGGCTGGGTCAAATGGTATTTCTAGCTCTAGATCCCTGAGGAATCGCCACACTGACTTCCACAATGGTTGAACTAGTTTACAGTTGTAAACAACAGTGTAAAAGTGTTCCTATTTCTCCACATCCTCTCCAGCACCTGTTGTTTCCTGACTTTTGAATGATGGCCATTCTAACTAGTGTGAGATGGTATCTCACTGTGGTTTTGATTTGCATTTCTCTGATGGCCAGTGATGCTGAGCATTTCTTCATGTGTTTTTTGGCTGCATAAATGTCTTCTTTTGAGAAGTGTCTGTTCATGTCCTTCGCCCACTTTTTGATGGGGTCGTTTGTTTTTTTCTTGTAAATTTGTTTCAGTTCATTGTAGATTCTGGATATTAGTTGTGTGGCTGAAATTAAAGAGAGAAGTAGAGGCTGCATATATAGATCTTAGCACCACTATCATGTCAACAGTAGTTAAAACAACTGACACAAAATAAAAACCATTCAAAAACACATTCAAATAGAGCAAGTATAATAAAAGGATAAATAGACGAAGAACTGAATTTCAGGGAACACAGTCAAGCCATTCCCAAACACATCATTGTCTGGGAAACTTGGTACCTTCCTGCATACTGCCCACATATTTCACCATATAAAGTCTCTGCTCTGCACTTACTCTGGACATGGAGAAACTTATCTTTTTCCTTCCAAATTTATTTCATTAACAAGTTTTTAACATTTTACCCATCCTAATATTTACCATTGGAAGAAGGAATTACTTCCTCTTCTGCACTCCTACAGTATATGAATTTTAATATAGTCTATAATTTTTTCATAGCTATAATTATACTGCTTATAATTAGTATTATATTTATATCTCATGGCAGGCTGTGGCAATCTTGAAGGCTGGAACCATGCCATAATTCTTTCCATCCTTAATGCTTAGAGTTGCCAAATGGTTACTATTTGATGAATGTTTGTTGAACAGAGTATTTATTCTGTTTAACAAGTAATTTTCATAATAATATTTAAAATGTTAAATTAGTATGAATAAAAAGTTGGTGAAATGAAGTCAATAATAAGTAGAAAAATCATGGAAAAGACTCAAAATAAAAATAATAGGCTGCATGTGGTGGCTCATGCCTGTAATCCCAGCACTTTGGGAGGCCAAGGCGGGCAGATCACGAGGTGAAGAGATGGAGACCATCCTGGCCGATGTGGTGAAACACTGTCTCTACTAAAAATACAAAACAGTTGGGCATGGTGGCACGTGCCTGTAGTCCCAGCTACTCGGAAGGCTGAGGCAGGAGAATCACTCAAACCTGGGAGGTGGAGGTTGCAGTGAGCTGAGATCGCGCCACAGCACTCCAGCCTGGTGACAGAGCGAGACTCCGTCTCTAAATAATAATAATAATAAACTATTTAGAAAAAAAGACAAAAGAAACTGCACATATTAATCACTACACACTAAAAGACACAAAAATTCTCTAACATTCCTCTATTCATTCTACAGAATTTCATTGGCAAGGCTTTGTTCTAACACTTTGCAAGTATGCAAAGCGTTAAATAATAAACTCCTATCCAAACAATAATTAAACTGTTTTCACACCAAACAGGACAAAGTGATGTCTTTTTCAAAACTGTATAGTAAACCTTTTACGGCTATTCTATGCAATACTGCCTCGAGTTTGTTTGTATACATACAAATATTATTTACCTATCCTTATAACTCTTGAAAGTCTTCCCAGAATCTTTCTAAGAGAATCTTATTATAAGCCATCTTTTTAACTTTTGTGAATATTGTAAAATATTTTGAACATGCAGAATAAATGTACAAATAGCATTAAATATATAGCAGTAAGTCCACATAAGTTTCTTTAACAACATGAAACATGAAGTGAATTAGGAACAAGGATTAATAGAAATGAAATGGAAATAAAACACCAAGAGAAACAAAAAGCTCAGTTGGACTTCATCAATATTTTAAAATGATTGGCTTCTAAAGACACCACTGACAGTGAAAAACAACTCACAAACTGGGAGAAAGTATTTGTAAATTATATATATGAAACAGTACTTGTATCCAGAGTATATAAGGAATTCTTAACAATTGTAAAACAAAACGAAACAAAAAGTCCAATTTTTTAAATGGGCAAAGTATTCGAATACCTACTTCTTCAAATAAGACATGCAAATGGTCAACAAACACATGAGAAAAGGCTTACCCATCAGGGAAATACAATCAAAACCACAATGAGTTAACACTTCATATCCACTAGCATGGCTATAATTAAAAAGTCAGAAAATAATAAGTTTTGGTGAGAAAGCAGAGAAACTGGAACCCTCAGACATAGCAAGGATTATGTTAAATGGTGCAACTGTTTTGGAAAACAGTTAAGCATTTTCTCAAAATGTTGAACTTAGAGTTAACATATGTCCCAGTAATTCTCTGCTTGGGTGCTGAAAAAATTGAAAACATATATTCACATAAAAACTTGTACGTAAATGATTATAACATTATTCAAAGTATAAATGTGGAAACAACACAACACAAATTTGCATCAACTGGTTAATGGATATTGGTTTATCCATGCAATGGAATATTATTTGCCTGCAAAAAGAACAAAGTTCTTATACATGTTATAATATGAATGAACCTTGAAAACATTATGCTAAGTGAAAGAATCCAAACACAATAAGACACATATCGTTCAATTTATATAAAATGTTCAGAATAAGCAAAACCGTAAGAAAGAAAATGTACTCATGGTTTTCAGAGACTGTGGTTAAGGTGGATGGGCATGCTAATGACCACGAGGATTTTGCGGAAAGGTGATGAAAACATTCTGGAATTGCATAATGGTCATTGTTTAACAAAACTTTGTGAATATACTGAAAATCAATCACTGTATGCTTTCAAAGGGTGAACTGTATGATATGTGAATTATACCTCAATAAAACTGCCATTTTTCTAAGTGCTCATGCAGTTGTTAGAATTGCTTCAAAAACTGTGGTATTGCCCAAGCCAAACTTTACCTCCATTGAGAATTCTCCAGATCATCCTATATAGAATAATTCTGTTGTGTATACCTTTTATTTTCTTCACTACATTTACCACAACCTATATTTTTATGTGTTTATTTTCTTTCTTCCAGTAGGATGCAAAATGTATGCAGGGTGGGGACTCGTCTTGTTCATCACTGTAACGTTATTCACCTAGCACAGTGCTTATCAGAGGTAGTTTATTGTGAAGAAAATGATGCTTAAGTTTCAGAGCCTCTCAGTTGCTTAGGTTCTTTCCAAGCCTGTGGGAGAGACCCTAATAAATGTGCCCACGTAGTCACATATTGTTGCAAAATTGCAAAACTAAGATATTTAAGATACAATTAAGAACACTGTCCCTTCTAGTCTAAACTTTTTATCAGATTTCCCCTCCTGTCAGGATATAATAGAATGGCTGTAAGTATTTTTGAAATTCCCCTAAGGGTAAGATAAGATGAAAAGACATTTAGTTTAGGTTTGGTAAGACATATGTGAAAGAAATTGAGGTTTTCCCGAAGTTTAAAACAATAATAACAATTTCCAGGAAATAGCTAAAAATGATTTGTGAGGCCTAAATAAATGTTTCTAAACTTTCAATAATAATAATTTTAAAATTGATCCATCATACTAGAGAAAAAACAAGAGACTTCAATATCTTACTATATTTTTAAACAATGGATAGATTATCCAGACATAAAGCCAATAATGAAACAGCAGACTTGAATAACAGTATAGATCAAATAGACCTAACATACATCCACAGAACATTTCATCCAATGGCAGTAGAATGCAGAGTCTTTTCAAGCACATACGGAACGTTCTCCAGGATAGATTATATCTTGGGTGACAAAACAAGCCTCAACAAATTTAAGACTAAAATAATATCAAGTAGCTTTTCTGATCACAACTATTTGAAACTAGAAAACAATAACTAAAGAAAAATTAGAAAATTCACAAATAGAGTGGAAATTAAACAACATAATCAGGAATAGCCCATGAGTCAAAGAAAAGATCACAAGGAAAATCAAAAAGCATTTTGAGACAAATAAAAATGGAAACATAACCACCAAAACTTACGGGAAGCAGCAAAATAGTAGTAAGAAGGAAGTTTATAGCATAAATTCCTATATTAAGGAAAAGAAAACTCAAATAAGCAATCTTACTTATACCTAAAAGAACTAGAAAAAGGAGAACATATTAAGCCCAAAGTTAGGAGAAGGAAGCAAATAATAGAGATTAGAGCAGAAATAAATCAAACAGAGAGTAGAAAAATAAAATAAAGCATCAATGAAAACAAGGGTTGCTTTTTTGAAAAGATAAAACTGACAGACATTTAGCTATATTAACCAAGAGAAAAAGATAATACTGAAATTAAAAAATTATAAATGAAAAAGAAGATACTATTACTGATACCACAGAGATACAGAATACAGTGGAGACGACCATAAACAATTATACACCAACAAATTGGTTAACTGAGAAGAGACAAATAAATACCTAGAAATTTATAACCTACCAAGACTGAATCATGAAGAAGTAGAAACTCTGAAAAGGTGAATAACAGGTAAAGCGATAGATGCAGTTACAAAAATTTGAAAAACCTCCCAGCCAAAAAAAGCCCAGGAACAGAGCTGATGGATTCAATAGTGAATTCTTCCAAGCCTTTAAAAAATTAATGCCAATCCTTCTCAAACTCTTCCAAAAACTTCAAAATGAAGGAACACTGTCCAACTCATTTAACGAGGCAAGCATCATCTTTATATAAAAGCCATAAAAGGACACTACAGAAAAAGAAAATTACAAGCCAATATCCCTGATTTTCACAGATCCAAAAATTCTCAACAAAGTACTGGCAAGCCATACTCAATAGCACATGAAAAGGATAATACCATGATCAAGTGGCATTATCTCTGGGATGCAAGGAAAGTTCAACATAAGCAAATCAATAAATGTAAATACATTATATTAATGGAATAAAGGATTAAAATTATATTATTATCTCAATAGAAAAGAACAAAATCATTTAACAAAATTCACCATTCTTTTATGATAAAACTCTCAACAAATTAAGTAAAGAAAGAATATATTTCAACATACTTAAAGATCTATATGACAAGCCCACAGCTAACATTATACTCAACGGTGAAAACCTGCAAGTTTCTTCTATAATATCAGGAAGTTTTCTCTTCTCTAAGACAAGAAAGAAGGATGCACACATTTGCCACTTCTGTTTAGCACAGTAATGGAAGTCATATCAGAATAGTCAAGAAAAATAAATAAACAGCATCCAAATAAGAAAGAAAGGTTAATTTCTTTCTATTTGCCAATGACAAGATCATATGTAGAGAAAACCCTAAAAACTCCACAAAAAAACTGTTAGAACTGATAAGCAAATTCGGTAAAGTTGCAGGACACAAAAATCAATATACAAAAATACATTGAATTTCTATAAACTAAGAACAAACTGTTCATAAAGGAAATTAAGAAAGCAATTGCATTCATATGACATCAAAAAAATAAAATACTTAGAAATAAACTTAACCAAGGGCATAAAAGATTTGTACATGTAACTTATAAGGCATTGATAAAAGAAATTGAAGAAGACATAAGTAAATGAAAATACCTCTTGTGATCGTGGATTGGAAGTGATCTATAGATTCAATGCAATTTTTCAAAAGTCCAGTGGCATTTTTCAGAAATAGGGAAAAAGTCTTCAATTTCATATGGAACCACAAAAGGCCCTGAATAGCCTAAGCAACCCTGAGAAAGAACAAAGCTGGAAGCACCACAATTCCTGATTTCAAACTATATTACAAAGCTATAGTAATCAAAACAGTGTGATACAGACATAAAAGCATACATATAGACCAATGGAATGAAATAGTGAGCCCAGATAGAAACCCATGCATACATAGTCAACTAATCTTTAACAGGGATGCCAAGAATACATACCGAGGAAAGGATTGTCTCTTTAAGAAATGGTATTGGGAAAACTGGAGATTATATATATATATATATATATATATATATGCAAAAAAGTGAAATTGAAGGCTTATGTTACACCATATATAATAGATTAAAGACTTAACTGTAAGACCAGAAACTATAAAATTCCTAGAATAAAACAGAGGAAAAGCTCCTTAACATTGGTCTTGACGATGATTTGTTGTGTACGACACCAAAAGCACATATAAGCAAAGCAAAAATAAACAAATGAGACTGTTCTACACCAAACTAAAATCTTCTGGAAATCAAAGAAAACAATCAACAAAATGAAAAGGTAACCCACAGAATGAGAGAAAATATTTGCAATCTATATGTCTGATAAAGGGCTAATATCCAAAATATATAAGAAACTCATACAATTCAATAGGAAAAAAAAACTGATAAAAAATAGGCAAAGGACCTGACTAGACATTTGTTTGCCAAGAAAACTTAAGAATAAATGGCCAACAATCATATGAAAAGATAATCACTAATTATAAGAAAATGCAAATTAAGATGACAGTGAGATATCACCTCACACCTATTAGAATGGCTTTTATTAAAAAGACAAGAGATAAAAAATGTTGTCGAGAGTGTAGAGAAAAGGGGCCCTTGCACACTGTTAATGGATATGTTAACTGGTATAGCCATCATGGAAAACTGCATGGAGTTATCTCAAAAAAATAAAAATAGAATTAGCAAATAATTCAGCGATCCCATTTTTGGGTATACATCAGAAGAGAATAAAATTAGTATCTTAAAGAGCTATCTGCACTTCCATGTTCATTGCAGTAGCATTACTCACAATAGCCAAGATATGTAAATAACGTAAATGTCCATTGCTGAATGAATGGATACAGATAATGTGGGGTATATATATTCAATAAAATATTATTCAGCCTTAAAAAAGAAAAACAAATCCTGTCTTTGAGACAACATGGATGGGCCTATGGAGCAGGATGCTTTGTGAAATAAGCCAGACATAGGAAGGTAAATATTGCATGATCTCACTGATGCAGAATCTAAAAATGTTGAACTCACAGAAGCAGAGAGTAGAAGGGAATTTGCCAGGGGCAGAGGGTTGGCAAGGAAATTGGGAGATCTTGGTCAAAGGCTACAAAATTTCAGTTATAAGATGAATAACTTCTGGGGACTTAATATATAGCATGGTGGCCATATTTAATAGTACTATGTCATAAACTTGAAAATTTCCAAGAGAATATATCTTAAGTATTCTCACCACACACACAAAAAAAATTATTGGTAAAATTATGTGAGGTAATGAATGTGTTAGTTAACTTGCATACCTACGTCAAACCATCACATTGTACACCTTAAATATATAAAATTTTTACTTTTCAATTATATCTCAATAGACAAAAAAAGAAAGCAGCAAACATAACAAGAAATATAAAATAACTCATTTAATAATTTATTTCATTTATATTATGAAAGTTCTAAGTGAAGGAAGAAATCATTTCATTTAGTATATAAGACTTTACTTTGTGGATGATGTTTAGACGATCAGAAGTACTAAGTTGAGACAAGTTTATGAAAAGTCATACAGACATAGATTTCTTTCTTTTTAAATTCATTTAAGGATATTTAGTTTGAACTATAGTTTTTAATTTGACATTATGGAAATAAATATGCTCCTTATATGCTTCCAGCAAAAAAATGTGGAATTATTTTTATCCTTCAATAAACTATAGGAAACCATAATTTTCATTCAAGTTTGAGAGATGTAATCATTTCCATAAATTAAGACAATAATCTCTGAACTGAGAGCTATGGGATTATGGTTGATAATTCAGAAGCTTAGAGATATCTATCAGAATTTATATGCCAAATAAAAATGCAAATGTTTTGTGCTAGCTTTCTAAACTTTTGTTTTGGTACTTTTTTATTAAACAAAAATTAAAAGTTACAGGAATTTATGCCTAAAATAATTCTTTGGACTATAGTTTGGAAACCAGATTTAGCTGCGATGAAAAAGGGAAAAAATGTTCTCTGTTGCCAATTGAAATAGAAATGGCTAATAAAAAACAAAAAGCTGATGTTTGAAAATTTCCTTTCCTAATTAAACAATTGAATATGTTCAAAATCAAACTTCCAAATCCTGAATGGATTATAAAAGTGAAATTTGCATATATTATCACATATTGAGCATTGTTCATAGAGATACATAGTTTGACTATCTTTTAATTCCAAAGAAAATATTTTTCTTCAACAATTCTTTAATAGTGCACATTTTTCCAGCTTCTATTTGAAATATGTCCCTCATGTCCTGAGATATCTGAACAAAACTTCTTCTTTAAAGGTATACATCATTTATCGGTATGAATATTGTTGGAGCCCATATATCTTCATGATTTTAATATTTTCCCAACAGTACCTGATGATGTCTTATAAAGATCAAGTGTAATACTATATTTTTGTTTTATTTTAAATTTTCCTGAACTGCTACATTTCAATCTACTTATCTGTGTGCAAGTATAGCAGTAATAAAACATTTGCTTTTTTTCTTTTCTTTTTTTTTTTTTTTTTGAGACGGAGTCTCGCTCTGTTGCCCAGGCTGGAGTGCAATGGCGCAATCTCAGCTCACTGCAACCTCCACCTCTCAGGTTCAAGCTATTCTCCTGTCCTGAGTAGCTGGGACTACAGGCGCCCGCCACCACACCAGGCTAATTTTTGTATTTTTAGTAGAGATGGGGTTTCAGCATATTGGCCAGGTTGGTCTTGAACTCCTCGCCTTGTGATCCACACACCTAGGCCTCCCAAAGTGCTGGGATTACAGGTGTGAGCCACCACGCCCAGCCAAATATTCACTTTTAACAATAATTATTTTATGTTCTGAAATGAAAAGACTCTATTAGTAGGGTTACTTTTGTTTAAATCTAGTGTATATCAATTGTAACAGTAATATTAAAAGCTATGATTTACTGCTTGTTGGACCTTTACAAATTTTCTTTTCTCCTAATTTTCACAAAACAATAAAAATATGGCTAACTTAGGGAGATGAAAGATGTAGGTCCATAGCTAGAAGATATAGGACTTAGAAAATGCTTTTTTAAAGGAGACATTAGACTACAAGCTCATGTGGTATGTTAGTCCATTCTCACATTGCTATAAAGAACTACCTGAGACTGGGTAATTTATAAAGAAAAGAGGTTTCTTGGCTCACGGTTCTGCAGGCTGTACAGGAAGCATGACTAGGGAGACCTCAGGAAACTTATAGCCATGGAAGAAGGAGAAAGGGAAGCAAGTGCATTTTCACATTGCCAGCAGGAGGGAGAGAGTGAAAGGGGAGGTGCTACACACTTTAAACAATCACATCTCATGAAACCTCTCTCACTGTCATGAGAACAGTAAAGGAGAAATCTGTCCCACTGATCCAATCACCTCTCACCAGGTCCCTCCCCCAACACTGGGGATTACAATTCAACATGAGATTTGGGTGGGGACACAGAGCCAAATAGTATCCTGTGGCTTAAGACTTAAACGGCCATCTGAGAATTCACTTCAACCCTATGGAAAGATTCATATAGTCACCAAAATCATAATTTTGGAGCCTATCAGAGTCCTGAGTCATAAATTAAGCAAGTGTCTCAAATTTCAAAGTGTGACAAGCCCCCCTAAGGGAAAATGGGACATATAAATTATTTCACCTTAACAGAATATGTGAAAAAGAGGAGGCAACCATAAAAGTAAGGAGAAAATCTAAAACTTTGAACAGTTTCTTAAAGGCTAAGTTTCTTAAAGGCACACATGATAGTTTAGAATCTTTGGATGTCCCAGATGCAGGAAGAGCCAGCACCGACTGCCAGCCATCTCCACAGCTTTCCACCAGGTGCACGGGAGGAAGGGCAAGGCAAAACACTGGACAGAGTCAGTGGTGCAGATGGGCAAGGCCTGGTTGGTGGGTGAAGCAGGCAAACTTGGAGAAGCCCATCCATGCACGAGTGTCAGACTTGATAATGCTTTAAGAAAAATGATGGCTACCACTGGGAGAGAGACAGGAAATACTTCTGCCCCCCTGTTCTAGAAAGTAAGCTCCCTCTGGGGAGATGTCATATTGTGATATAACAAGAAATATATACTTGGTCTCTGCCTCCAGTTCCTGGCGCACAACTCCTAGAACTCTTTTAATTTCTGGAGTGATGGGGTTCTAGGAGCATTATTTGTTCTAATATTTTTGGTCTTTGACCCTGGTTCCTGACATAGAGCTCCTAATTTCTTAGAGTTTTCTTAATGATAGTAATTTCTCAAATACGTAGTTTGGATATCTTTTCTAGATATTACCTTATCCAGAATAGCTCATATTCTAATGAGATAATTCTTCATGGGCTCGTGGATGCGGACTGCTCACCAGAAAGAACCAAGGCATTATTAGAAGCTTGGAACTTTCACCTCCAGCCCCCTTCTTCGGAGAGGGAAGAGAAGCTAGAAATTGAATTAGTAATTGATCACACCTATGTGATGAATACTCTGTAAAAATTAGGGATTTAGGAAGTTTGTTTGTTGCTGAACACATGGAGGTGCTAGGAGGGTGGCATGCCCAGGGCACAGATGGTTCATACCCCTTCCCAGATATCTTGTCCTGTGCATTCCTTCATCTGGCTATTCATCTGTATCCTGTACAATAAAGGTAAGTGAAGTGTAACCCTAAGTTCTGTGAGCTGCTCTAGCAAATTAATGGGACCCAGAGAGGGGGTTATAGAGACCCCTGATTTATAGCCAGTTGGTTAGAAGGTTTGAAGCATAAGTCACAACCTGAAACTTGTGACTAGGATCTGAAGTGGGGGCAGTTTTATGGGACTGAGACCTTAACCTATGGGATCTGACTCTAACTTCAGGTAGATAGTATCAGAATTGAGTTAGTATGTAGACATGCAGTAGGTGCCCACAAATAACACTTGATCGTTGAAACAAAAATTATAACATACTAATTGAGTTAGTATGTAGACATGCAGTAGGAAAACTGATTGATATGTGCAAAAAACAAAAACACACACAAAAAGACAAAACTGCACCACACACTTTGGTGAGCAGAAGTGTTCTGTATTTCCATGACTGTTTACGAGAAGAGAAAGTGAGGCCGGGCGTGGTGGCTCATGCCTGTAATCCCAGCATTTTGGGAGGCTGAGGCAGGAGAATCCCTTGAACCCGGGAGGCAGAGGTTGCTATAAGCTGTGATTGGGCCATGGCACTGAAGCCTGGGGCGACTGGAGCTAAACGGTCTCAAAAAAAAAAAAAGGAAAGAAAGAAAGAAAGAAAGAGAGAGAGAGAGAGAGAGAAAGGAAAGGAAAGGAAAGAAAAGAAAAGAAAGAAAAAAAAGAAAAGAAAAGAAAAGAAAGAAAAGAAAAGAAAAGAAAGAAAAGAAAAGAAAAGAAAAAAAAGAAAAGAAAAAAGAAAAGAGAAGAAAAGAAAAGAAAGAAAGGGCCAGGCATCACACCTGTAATCCCAGCACTTTGGGAGGTCAAGGTGGGTGGATCACGAGGTCAGGTGTTCGAGACCAGCTTGGCCAACATAGTGAAACCCCATCTCTACTAAAAATACAAAAATTAGCCGGGTGTGGTGGCACTCAGCTACTCGGGAGGCTGAGGTGGGAGAATCACTTGAAACCGGGAGGCAGAGGTTGCAGTGAGCCAAGACCATGCCATTGCACTCCAGCCTGGGTGACAGAGTGAGACTCCGTCTCAAAAAAGAAAAAAAAAGAAGAAAGGAAGGAAGGGAGGGAGGGAGGGAGGGAGGAAGGAAGGAAGGAAGGAAGGAAGGAAGGAAGGAAGGAAGGAAGGAAGGAAGGAAAGAAGGAAGGAAAGAAGGAAGGAAGGAAGAAAGAAAGAGAGAGAAAGAAAGAAAGAGAAAGAAAAAGAAAGAAAGAAAGAGAAAGAAAGAAAGAAAAGAGAAAGAAAAAAGGAGATGTTGAAACAAAATTCAAAGAAGGATAGGAAGAGCAGCCTGTCTCTTGTTACAATGAGAAGGCTAGGATAAGTGCAGAATAGGCACTTACATACTTTTGTTTGGTTGCTGCTGTGAAGATCCCAGCTTCAAAATAACATGCTCTGCATCCCCATAGTATCATAATGAAAATATTGTTACATTGAAATTACTATTGTTGTATTATAGTTTGGTGGATCCCTACCTGAAGCATGTAGAATCAGAAAATCACATAGCACTGTCTACCAAGAAGACTCGTTGGTGACTGTGTCAGATAGGTTTAGTCAATACAGCAGAAGCCACTCTGAACACCTGAGAAGTAGTGCAAAACAGGAAATCTGTGATCTACAAAACTACTGGCAGAACTAAGGAATTAAGATCAAGAAAAGTACCTTCAAAAAGTTTAAAAGTAAAGAAATCGCATAGAAACCACCACCAATAATTGTGACTGACTGTAATACAAAATGAATGACTCTCAGGAGAACTTTGGGAGCTTCTGGTACAATCTCACTTCTGCTGTCTGCCACATTCCTGCTTACAGCTGCTACTGGAGAATAATGCTGTTTCCCTCAGCTTTCATGAGTGTCTCTCATTGGTGAAGTCTAATTGAAATCCTGCTGGCAGAGCCTAGTTTCCAATCTTTCATCTTCAGTAAGACATGGAGTGTCTAATAACGAGACATGTGAAGATGGTAGTGAGATTCAAACAATATCTGGCATGGTGGCATTTTACCCAATAAAATTTTCATAGTCTGTGGCCTGGTCCTTAACTTTGTAAATCAACACATTTCATCTTTCTAGTTTCCCAGAATTGACTGAACCTGAGAGTTTAACTCAAAATATTCAAAGCTGTGATATCTATTATACAGCAGGGTGACTATCATCAATAATAATATATTGTATATTTCAAAATAAGAGAGTACATTCCAAATGTATCATCACAAAAAATGTTAAATAAGTGAGATGGATCTTTCAATTAGTGTGATTTAATCATTTCACATTGTACAGTGTGCATGTATGAAAACATTACATTGTACCTTATAAATATAATACAATTATGATTTGCCAATTAAAATAATGTTAATGAAAAAATTTTAAAAACATATTAAGAATAGTAAGAATCTTAAAGTAGGATATCACATATGACTGTTATTTAAGCATATGTGACATCCTAGATGAAGGCCTGGCATGTGTGAGAAATAAATGTGTGAGTAATAAAAACAAGACTTTCTGTTTGTTGGGTGGTCACCAAGAGCCAGGCTTTGGGCTAAGCAGCTTCTGTGAATTCTCTCATATAATTCTCACATTAACCCTAGGAGATGAGAATTAGTATATCCATTTACTGAAGATGACCATGCTCGAGACATTAAATTGCCAAAGTTCTATTGAGGAGTGAACTGGGAATTAAAGCAAAATTCTGGGCAATAGTTATGTTCTACTACGTTGAAACATGTTTTCACGTGCTTAATACATTATCATAATTTGTTAGTTCTAGATATAAAGCAAATTTATATGCCAGCCTAAAATCAGAACAGAAGGAACTGAATAATTCTAGTATGGTATCCTGTATCTATCTCCATAATCCCTAGTAAAAATAATGGCTGGCATTTATTTCTCATACATGCCAGCCCTTTATCTATATACTATTCAAGTATTAACTCCGTCTTTCTGAGGCAGGTACAATTAGTATCCGTTAGAGATAAGAAAACAGACACAAGAAAATTAAATCACTTGCTCAGGGTCACATAGCTAATAAATGGTGGAGCTAGATTTAGAAACCAGGCAGTCTGGGTTGGGCGCGGTGGCTCACACCTGTAATCCTAGCACTTTGGGAGGCCAAGGCAGGCAGATCATGAGGTCAGGAGATCAAGACCATCCTGGCTAACACGGTGAAACCCCGTCTCTACTAAAAATACAAAAAAAAAAAAAAATTAGCCGGGCGTAGTGGCGGGCGCCTGTAGTCCCAGCTACTCGGGAGGCTGAGGCAGGAGAATGGCATGAACCCGGGAGGCGGAGCTTGCAGTGAGCCGAAATTGCGCCACTGCACTCCAGCCTGGGCGACAGAGCCAGACTCAGTCTCAAAAAAAAAAAAAAGAAACCAGGCAGTCTGGCTTCAGAGGCCTTTCAAGTCTGACTTTGAAATCCTTTCTCTTAGATCAATTTAATATTTGTGAATGCTGTTGAAGCAACATTAAACCATAATTCTAATTTCCCCCATGAAATTGTTTTCAAAGAAAGCCCCCACCCCCAACAATAAAAGGCCTAAGGTAATTTGTTGTTGGCAAATCTACACTTAAAGAAGTTCTCTGAACAGAAAGGAAATGCTAACAAAGGCTTGAAACTTCAGAAAGATATGGCAAACATAGGAGTAAATAAAACAGACTAGCCTACCTCTTAGGAGTTTTTAAAATAATACTTGATCGTTGAAACAAAAATTATACCACCACATAATGTGGTACTCAAGGAATGTGAAGGAAATACTTCAGACAATTATATTTAGAAGTGGGAAGGCCTAAATGAAAGCAAGACTTCTACCCTTTATTCAAAGTGGCAAGACGTCGATACCAGTAGACTGTGTATTGTAATACCTAAAGCAACCAGTAAGAAAACTTTACAAGGGGATATATTCAAAATAAAATGGCAGACTTATGCCTTAAATCAACAATTTCAACCATTTTCTTAAATTGAATTCATCTACATTCATCTACACCAGTTTAAAAACAAAATTGCTGGAGTATATTAAAGAAAATAATCCAAAATATGCTGTCTACAAGAAACTCACTTCAAATATAACAATAGGTAGGTAGGTAGCCTGAAAGTATGTGGGTGGAAAAACATGTACCAAACAAGTATTAACTGAAACAAAAAGAAGTGTTTACTGATGTCAGATTAAGTAGACTTCATAGCATAGAAAATTATTAGAGACAAAGAGGTACATTATATAACGATGAAAGGATCAATCTAGCAAGACAAAAAACCGTATTTATCATGAAAAAAGCTAACACTGTATAAAGTATAAATGTAAAAAGGTATCTGGGTAACTTTCAGTGTGAGCATAACAGTATGGCATTAGAATATGTCTAAGTGAATTAATTATCTTTTATTCTGATGTAGGTCTTTCAAGACCTCCATAGATTTACAATGATGAATAATGTAATACAGTAATTCTCAAGCTTTTGTGTGCATCTGAACCACCTGGAGGACTAATTAAAACACAGGTTGCTAGGCTCATTGCTTTCATTTAGACCTTCCCACTTCTAAATATATCCAGTTTCTGATTCAGTAGGTGTGAGACGGATCATAAGAATTTGCATCTCAAACAACTTCTCAGTTGAGAACTACTGCCTAGCCACACTATTGGACCATCATTGGACAATAGGTTTAATTTTAGTTATAATTCATCATAAGCATTGGAAAGTTTCTTGTATCTCAACTATGTTAACATTTCAACCTTTTTTTCATAATGCTGTCTACCAATGGACTATTTCACATATTATTTCAACAAGTATAATTTAAGCAACTACTGGACATATCCAAATAAATTAATCCAAACACCAAGGCAAATACAAACAGAACAACTTTAAAAAATAAGTTATAGTCCAGTTATATATACCTGAAACCATAATGTTACCAAAAAAGTCATAATATTACAAAAAACTGATAGAAGGAAAGCTGGAAAATAATGGAAATGAGATGAACATGTCCTTAGACACAGGGCAATAAGGCAGATGGCAACACATAATAAAGCTTCAGACTAATCTAAGGTTCATAGTTCTAACAACATCTGTAAACCAAATGACCACAGATGATATATTCAGCATTTTTTGTTAAAAACTACATTAAGTTTTCAAGGAAAAAAGTTAGTGTTATTATCAGATGTTTCTCAATCTACCTCTAGAACACCCTGAAAATCATTTAAAAAGCTTGTTGTGGCTGGAAAACAATGAATGAGATTGGTATATGTAAGTTTCATGTGTCAGAATGCCGAACATATGCACATGGTTCTTATGTTCAGGATGATTTCAATCATAGAACCATGGTAATGAACCTCTGTTTCTGAGATACACTAGAAGAACCAACCAGCATGTTAAAATAAGAGAATGAGGAAATAAATAGAGCTACAAATAGCAACAGCCTATAAAAATAGTAACTATACTTAAAAGTAAAACAAAAACATGATTCTTATATGTATACGTATTTTAAAAATCATCTTAATGTTGGGATTTTTAGGCAATATCATATATGCATACAAATTGTCAAAAAGAAAAATTTTGATGGAGATAAATTTATATAAAACAAAAACTGAAAATAATGACTTTTTAATATTTTATTTTGACTTCAGAGGTACACATGAAGGTTCGTTATATAGGTAAACTCGTGTAATGGGGGTTTGTTATACAGATTATTTCAGCATCTAGCTGCTAAGCCTAGTGCCCATGAGTTATTTTTTTCTGCTCCTCTCCCTCCTACCACCCTGCACCCTCAAGTAGACCCCAGTGTCTGTTGTTCCCTTCATTGCGAATGATTCTATTTTTTTTTTTTTTTTGAGATGGAGTCTCGCTCTGTTGCCCAGGCTGGAGTGCAGTGGTGCAATCTCCGCTCACTACAAGCTCTGCCTCCCAGGTTCATGCCATTCTCCTGCCTCAGCCTCCCGAGTAGCTGGGACTACAGGTGCCCGCTGCCACACCCGGCTGATTTTTTGTATTTTTAGTACAGACAGGGTTTCACCATGTTAGTCAGGATGGTCTCGATCTCCTGACCTCATGATCTGCCCGCCTCAGCCTCCCAAAGTGCTGGGATTACAGGCCTGAGCCACCGCCCCCGGCCGTGAATGATTCTATTTTTAACTGCAGTCACTTTAAGCCTTTCCCCAATTTGTATTACTACATTACTTTCAGCACATTCCTCTTAAACATTCCTCATTTCTATTAGAATATTTTAATTTTTATATACAGTTTTTTTGTATCTTCTTGTCATTTTTCATTCAGCAAAACTAATAAAATTTTTTTAATATAAGGATAATTTTTTGGCCTATAGACAGAAAATATAGGATTGCAAATTTTAACTTTTCATTCTCAGTGACACCCTATCTGGTCTTAGATAAATGAATTTGAATTGAAAAGTATGTTTACTTATTGTAGACATGAAGTAAAAGGAAATGCTAAGGCCATGCTCAGATTCAACTTTGGGCAATGACCTCTATGCCAGAAAATATATGTTTTGAAAATAAATCTATTATCTGATTTTCTTGTATATGGGACTACAGCTGTAACATTCTAGGATGATAAAATAGTCTTTGTATTAACTCTGATTTGTCTCTGTTATTAATTATTATCATAATATTGTTGAGTTTTTTGGAAGACAGATCTCTAGTGCAATCTTTTCTGTGTTTAATTAATACGTGTATTTTTATTCTTTTTTTTCCAGAAAGTGTTCAAGAATTCAGCAACATCTGATAAGCTTATTTATTTATTTATTTATTTATTTATTTATTTATTTATTGAGATGGAATTTCACTCTTATCACCCAGGCTGGAGTGCAATGGTGTGATCTCGGCTCACTGCAACCTCCACCTCCCAAGTTAAAGCAATTCTCCTGCCTCAGCCTCCCAAGTAGCTGGGACTACAGGTGTGCACCACCACCCCCAACTAATTTTTGTATTTTTACTAGAGATGAGGTTTCACCATGTTGGCCAGGCTAGTTTCGAACTCCTGACCTCAGGTGATCCACTTGCTTTGGCCTCCCAAAGTGCTAGGATTACAGGTGTAAGCCACCACGCCTGGTCTCTGATAAGCATGTTTTAAAAATATAACAAATACTTTCTAGGGCTTTTCATCCCATATATTTTTGAGTATCTAGAGTTACATGGTTAGCTGGTAAATACACTGGGGTTTATTTTCAGAAGACGTATATTTTAGGCACATTTATGTCATCAAATATTCAAATGCCATTAGGGAAACTATTAATTTATTTTAAAAAATTATCCAGTGGTTTGGTGCTAGACATTGCAAATACTACAATTAAAGACAAAATCTATTCTTGAGTTGCTTACTACTGGGTAAGCAAAACAATTACAATCACATAAATACCAGATAAGACTAATTATAGCATCTAAAATATCTGAAGCAGGATCACTAAATCTTGGTTAGTTATGAGAGGCTTCCTAAAGATTTAATTTCTAACTGACATGCAAAGACAAACACTGTGTCTTAGATTGGGCTTCCTGGAAACACACTTTACGATAGTTATATGAGAAGATATATTGGTGAGTACTACTGAAGAGAAAATTTGGTAGAAGTACCAGTGTATCCGCTACTAGAGTGTGTGTGTTGGAAGTTGTAAATGAGAAAAGAGTAAGGCAAGATAGGCAAATAGAATAGAAAGACCCTGCAGAGAGGGAGTGAACATATTTGTTCAGAGATTTGCAAGTGCTTCAATTTGGTGGGAACACAGGATAGGAAAGAGATGAGGTAGGAATTTAGAGGAGTTAGGGTGACCAGATTTTTAAAAATCATATATGCCATAGAAAGAGCTTTAGAATTTATCCTGAAGGAATAGGCAGAAGCATGGAAGGTTTTAAGTAACAGGGAGTAACAAACTCCACTTTGTATGGAGTGTTGGCAGCAGACGAAATAAGAGGAAAAACTGAAAGCAGAGTGGCAAATCAGGAAATAGTTATAATAGTTTATAAAAGTAAAAACAGTGTCCTAACCTAAATGGAGGAAATGGAAGAATCGAAAGACTTGAAACGTGGGAGGGAAAAGTGAAAAGTGAAAAGTGATAGCTTTGGTGATTTATCAGATAGGGAAACTGAGAGAGAAGAACGCCAAGGATGACTTCTTAGTTACTGACTTCAGTAACTGGATTAACAATGACAGATGATGTTGACAGAGATGAACACCCAGAAGGAAAAGTATATAGAATACAGATAAAGATGATCAATATATAGTTGAATATGCAAATCATTGTAGTAAGGAGAGCAATTTAGATCAACAATTTATAGACAAAATGAAAACAAAATAGATTAACACAATTTAGAAATGATGTAGGAAACAGTAAAGAAAGTGAATACATCATGTAAGATTGCACTAAATGAAAACAACTGGAAGGAAATTATGAAGAAAGAATCAATTTCTTAATTTGTAAGAATGACCTATCAGAAGTGTCATACTCACTTCACCTTTCCTATATTCAATTTGAGATGTACTTATAATTTCTAATAAGAAAATGCTTCAGGAAAAAATTAGTTACTAGACAAACATAAAACATTATTATGTTACTTAAGTGACTTTAATTTGTACACTTCTCTCACCATTCCTTCTTTGTCTCTTTCAGGTTTCTTTTTCTGTCTGAAATGTAATCTCAGATATATATGTCAAGATTCATTCCTGGTTCACTTTTGTTTTTCTGCAGTCCTATAGCTTGTCATACCTAGTGTACTCTCAAGATTGTAACCGCCTTCTGTATACTCAGCAATGTGAAATCTATGTTTCCAGCTCAGACTTATTTTCCAGGGCTCAAAGTCATATTTTGAGCTGCCTAAAGAATATTGTCACTGCATGAATAGACGCTTTTCAAAAGAAGACCTACATATGGCCAACAAGCCTATGAAAAAAAGCTCAACATCCCTGATCATTAGAGAAATGCAAATCAAAACCACAGTGAAATACCATCTTGCACCAGTCAGAATGGCTATTATTGAAAAGTCAAAAAACAACAGATGCTGGGGAGGTTGTAGAGAAAAAAGGAATGCTTATACACTGTTAATGGGAGTGTAAGTTAGTTCAACCATTGTGGAAAACAGTGTGGAAATTCCTCTAAGCCTTAAAAACAGAACTACCATTTGACCCAGCAATCTCATTACTGGGTTTATACCTAAAGAAATATAAATTGTTCTATCATAAAGAAACATGTACACATGTGTTCATTGCAACACTATTTACAATAGTAAAGACATGAAGTCAACCTACGTGCCCATCAATGGTAGAATGAATAAAGAAAATATAGTACATATACACCATAGAATACCGTGTAGCCATAAAAAAGAACAAAGTAATGTACTTTGCAGGAACATGGATGGAGCTGGAGGCCATTATCCTTAGCAAACTAATGCAGGAAAAGAAAAGCAAATACTACATTTTCTCACTTATAAATGTGAGCTAAATGATGGGAACACATGGACACATAGAGGGGAACAACAGACATGAAGGCCTACCTACCAGAGGGTGGAGGTTGGGAGGGGGGAGAGGGATCAGGAAAAACAACCAGTGAGCACTAGACTTAATGCCTGGGTGACAAAATAATGTGCACAAAAAACTTCTATGACACGAGTTTATCTATATAACAAACCTGTACATGTACCTCTGAACTTAAGATAAAAGTTAAAAAATATAATAAAATAAGAATATCGTCACTGGTGTGTCCCTAAAAGTGCATGTTTAATTTTTCGTCTTTCCCAACACCTTGTTCCCTATATGCTTGAGTGCTATTCTGAGCACCTTAGTCTGTGCAGTTATTAACGCCAGAAACCTTTACCTCACAGCCCATATCCAACCAGTCACCACATTCTTACGATTGTGTCTCTTCACAATCTATCTTCTTAGCCATTGCTTCATCAACTATTTCTGGATTATTACATTAGTCACTTAATTTCGCCCTCTTTAAGCTCATTCTTCACCCTGCAATAAACACGATCTACCTAACAAGCAAATCATATCATATAACAGCTAACAGCTTAAAACCTTCTTTGCCTCCCCTTCCTAAAAGGACTTTAGCAAGATCTTTAACAGTGTCTTTAGCACTGTTTTATTCCTTCTCTGGTTTCAGTTCTCATAACTCTTCTCCTCTACATACTCAGATTACTGAATTATAGAATTGTTGAATTATAATTTCTTGCACAATATTTGCAATTCACATCACTTTGCGTTCACAAATATTCCTTTTGCTTGTAATTTTCTTCTGACTTTTTCTTTGGCTAAAACTAGAACCCTCCAAACTCAGTCTTTTCCTAAGACAGCATTTTGTGAATCTTCATCTTAGTTCAAATTCTGAGCCCCTTTTTTGAGCTTCTATAATGCTCTGCATTAATATTTCACAAACTTTGTTGACACGTGTTTATGTCTGTCTATCCTGCTAGACTGTCAACTCCTCAAAGGTAGAGACAATGTCCAAATCATGTTTACAGCTTTCATGCAGTTCCTGAAGCAGGATAAATGTTTCAGGAATACCTGTTAAGTAACTATACTAATGCAGTAACTTCTATTGACATCTTTCTTGCACCATTCCAAATTGTCCTTAATCTAAATCTTCACCTATTTTTCCTATGAAGGAAGGTTAAGAATTAAATTGAAGTTTAATAGCACCTTCTGCTCTGGGCTGTATTTTCTATTTAAAGTCCATTGTTACACACTGTCTTAAGCAGCAATATTAACTAAATTAGGAAGATTAACGAATGATGCCAGGCTGACTCATTCTCTCACCATCAGAGAGAGATTATATCTGGCAATTGTGCCAAAGACTTGGAGTGAAAAGACCTGTTTACTATTCCTGGCTCTGACTCCAGCTTGTTGAATGTTCTTGAGAAATTTATTTAGCATCTCCATTTGCTTGCATTTCCTGTACTATAAAGATGCCTCTGAGGATTTGGCATGAGGCTCATGAGAATCCTTCTTGGAAAGGCAGTACAGGAATGTCTTTATCCACATATTTTTGAAAGTAAGGGACATGGATATCAACAAAAGGAAAAGCACCCTCCCAAGAGAGAAACTAAAGAGCAATGAAAACTCTAAATCAAGTTAGATGATAAATTATAAAGTTTATTCAATTTTTCAGTATTACTAATTAGTTTATTGGCCCAAACCAAGGTAGATCGGTGCAAAACAAGAAGGCTTTATTTTCTAGTCATTTAAGACAGACCAACCTGTGTGGCCACCTGACAAGCTACCAAAATATGTTTTTGCACAGCAGCATGTAGCCTACTTTTATGTGTATAGTAATATACACTAAACCTGCTTAAAATGATTTCCTCCCAAAATGACAAGTTGTTCAAATTTACTCCTTATTAATTATACATATTTAACCACCTAGACAGTTAAATACATAAAATCTATTTAACCATATATAGAGAAAGAGCAGGATAAAATTTAAGTGTTTTGAATATTAAACTTAATGAATTTTATTAAAAGTTATTTGCATGATATGAATGATAATATCTAAACAAGTATTTCATATGACTGCTTATATCAATTTTATAAATTACATATTTATGGGATTTCAAAAGTTTTTTTTGAACTAAAAAGAGAAAATAATTGAGTTCTCAAGTTAAGCTGTAATTTGTTAAAAATATAATGGTTGTCCAAAACAGGCAAGCAGAGAGCCACTCCCATTCACAATTGCTACAAAGAGAATAAAATACCTAGGAATACAGTTAACAAGAAAAGCGAAGGACCTCTTCAGAGAGAACTACAAGCCACTGCTCAAGGAAATCAGAGAGGAGGCAAACAAATGGAAAAACATTCCATGCTCATGGATAGAAAGAATCAATATTGTGAAAATGGCCATACTGCCAAAAGTAGTTTATAGCTTAAGTGCTATTCCCATTAAACTACCATTGATATTCTTCACAGAATTAGAAGAAACTATTTCAAAATTCATATGGAACCAAAAAAGAGCCCAAGTAGCCAACACAATTGTAAACAAAAAGAACAAAGCTGGAGGCATCCACTACCCAACTTCAAACCATAATACAGAGCTATAGTAACCAAAATACATAGCATGGTATTGGTACAAAAAAAGACACATAGACCAATGGAACAGAAGAGAGAACTCAGAAACAAGACTGCACACCTACAAGTATCTGACCTTCGACAAACTTGACAAAAGCAAGCAATGGGGTAAGGATTCCCCATTTAATAAATGGTGCTCGGAGAACTGGTTAGTCATATGCAGAAAACTGAAACTGGACCCCTTTCTTTCACCTTATGCAAAAATTAACTGAAGATAGATTAAAGACTTAGATGTAAAACCCAAAACTATAAAAACCCTAGAAGAAAATCTAGGCAGCACCATTCAGGACATAGGCAGGGGCAAAGATTTCATGACAAAAAAATGCCAAAAGCAACAGCAATAAAAGCAAAAATTGACAAATGGGATCTAACTAAACTAAAGAGCTTCTGCACAGCAAAATAAGCTATCATCAGAGTGAAGAGACACCCTACAGAATACAAGAACAATTTTGTGATCTATCCATCTGACAAAGGTCTAATATCCAGAGTCTACAAGGAACTTAAACAAATTTACAAGAAAACAACAAACAATCCCATTAAAAAGTGGGCAAAGGCATGAATAGACAGTTTCAAAAGAAGACATCATGTGGCCAATAAACATATCAAAAAAGCTAATTATCACTGATCATTAGAGAAATGCAAATCAAAACCTCAGTGAGATACCATCTCACACCAGTCAGAATGGTAATTACTAAGAAGTGAAAAAAACAGATGCTGGTCAGGTTGTGGAGAAAAAGGAACATTTTTACATTTTGTGGTAGTGTAAATTAGTTCAACCACTGTGGAAGACAGTGTGGTGATTCCTCAGAGACGGAGAGGCAGAAATACCATTTGACCCAGCAATCTCACTACTGGGTATATTCCCAAAGGAATATAAATCATTCTATTATAAGATACATGCCCTCTTTTGTTCATTGCAGCACTATTCACAATAGTGAAGACATGGAAACACACCAAATGTCCATCAGTGATAGGCTGGATAAAGAAAATGTGGTAAATATACACCATGGAATCCTATGCAGCCATGAGAAGGAATGAAATACTGTCCTTTGTAGGGATGTGGATGGAGCTGGAAGCTGTTATCCTAAGCAAACTAATGCAGGAACAGAAAACCAAATACTGTATATTTTCACTTGTAAGTGGGAGCTGAACAATTAGAACACATGGACACATGGAAGAGAACAACACTCACTGCAGCCTGTCAAGGGGGACACGGGGAGGGAGAGCATCAGGAAGACTGGCTAACGGATGCTGGGCTTACTACCAGGGTGATGGGTTGATCTGTGCAGCAAACCAGCTTAGCACACATTTACCTGTGTAACAAAACTGTACCTCCTGCACATGTACCCAGAACTTAAAATAAAAGTTGAAGGAAAAAAAGAAAATATATTATTGCCCCACAAACAGGTAATTTTAGCTAGAATAAAATACGGTGGTTATGACAGACAGCTTAAATCATATATTGCCTATACTCTGTTTCAGGTACAAATTCAGAATATCCTCTCACTTTATAGCAATGTGATATAAGGATGAAACATTTGCATATTTCTTATAAATAATCTTGCAGATTAAAGGCAGTTAGTCAACTCCAGTAACCTCTGTTTTATATTATCACATGAATAAAACTATGGCTACAAGGTGTGGCATGATTAAAAGTGAAGAAAGTGTTTTAACTAACACAGGGGTAAGTGATATCATAAAATAATATGAGCAGAATAAATAATACTTTAATTTTCACTATGTTTCCTGGAATACATTGTATGGGGTCAATTGTTACATTATTTTTTCATTTCCAGCACAGTTTAGCATTCTAAATATGTATATATATATGCATATCAACAGCAATAGCAATTTTTAATAATCAAATGACATTCATAAACAATAAAATTGCCAATAGATCCACAGAGTTTCTATTTATTAATGATGACTGCTTTTTTGTTCAAACTAAATATGAAGTTTTTGGTTCATTTTAGAAAAGTTTCTAAAACAACTTGAAGTGCTGTCAATTGATAATTTTTCAAAGAAATAAAATAGACAAAGTTAATTCTTTTCTGAGTGACTCAACAAAAGGTGTTTTATAAATATTATATACTCATTTTAGAGATTATATTAAAATTTAGTGAAAAGATCTACCAAATTTACAACAAATATGTTTTCCATAAGTCTCACTCTCTTCTCTACATTTCTGCTTATCGATTCAGACTTGTGTCTATTTTGCCTAGACTACTGCAAATACACTTTATAGGGCCTCCCTGCTTTTAATCTATGCCCACATCTCACCCCATTTCCTTCAATCCTCTGATCTTGCCCCCTCTATTTAAAAACCCTCCATGGCTTTCCAAAACTAAGTCCACCAGTTCTGTGTACTTTCAAGCAGCCAGGGAGAAATACTCACGGATGATGGGCAATTGGTGGCATCACATTGTAGGTCAGTCAACTCATTCGTTTGTTCTCAATAGAAGGATTCTCTTTTCCATGTTGAGAAGTCCCATGTTCTTTCTACCAGCCTCCCTCTTTCCATCACCATTTCCCTTTTTCTCTGATTTCAATATGCTCAGTCTTGTCTAATCCCTTAGACAGAAAAAACTGTTTTGCAAACTCTGGTACTTAGGACTTTGAATGCTTTTGAAAGTAAGGTGTTTGGCATGTCACTGAGTGAGAAAAGGGATGAGAGAAATACATAGAAACATCCACTGCAGAACCTAACAACCATAACTCAGCTAAAGCAGGATGTGGAAGTGAAATGAAATGACCCAATATGAAAGTATGTAGAAGGTCAAATTGGCAAGGTTTAAAAGTAAATCAGAGATTTTACATAACTGCTGAGGGAGAAGGAGGTGCAAAAGAGAGACTTCTGGACTTCTGAGTAAACCACAGGGCCCTGGATGGCTGGTGGTGTGTGAACTGAAGGAGCCATAGGATACAAGACCAGATTTGCTGGGAAAAGAGGGAGGAAGACATAAATTCACTTTGGAACATACAAATTTGGTAGTTTTTTTTTGGGGGGGAGACTGATGAGAATTGGAATAAATTAAAGAATGAGAAAGAAGTGAAGAAATAAAAATGGGGCATGTAAGCAAAACTTCTAAGAAGTTTGGCTACGGAAAAGGAGAAGACAGGGCAGAGGTGCAGGTGGATATGGGGCAAGGAAGGTTTGTTTTAAGAGGGAGAAGACACTCACTTTAGTTAGCCTGCTTAAATCTGTTTCCTGTATTTCATCTATGCAGTCAGGCTCTCTTCTTTAACAATGATTAGCCCTGCATCTTTTTATATACTATTGCCAGTACTAGATTTGGAAAACCATAAATGATTGAGTCCACATAGCAATTAAATAACTTTTATGATATTCAATGTTTAAAAAATGAAAACTATGTATGTACTCTAACAATTAAATCTTTCATAAACTGTCCCTAATCTGATGGCTTTGTTTTATCTTTCAAGGAAGTCCTTTCTCTACCAGGGAATACCTTTACCACTGTGACCTTATTTCAAGATCCAGAGTAAAGATCACATTCTCATCTTCTTAGGCCTCTCCTTTACCCTACAGTATGTTGTTCACCTTCCTAGTACAGGATTTATCATATCCCATTTTCATGAGAAATATGTGTGTGTGTGTGTGTGTGTGTGTGTGTGTATCTTCTGATGGGTCTGCTTGGAAAACAACAACTGTGTCTAATTGAAGATGGTTATGCGTAAAAACCCAGTGTTCTAAAGTTGCTTACATAAGACTTCAATGCTGGGGTTATACTACTCCCTTCTCCCACCCATTCGGGACCTGCTTACTGAGCACTGACTGGACAGAACCCTTCCAATTCCAAGTAGTCACAACTCACGAGTTAGCTCAGAAACTTCTTAGTAACATTGCACCGTTATTTAATGTAATCAAAGATAGCTAGGGAAAGTGAATTTGTCTTTAAAGGTAGAAAAACTCAAAAAACAAAAATATTCATTTTTAGTGAGTGTATCACTAAACAGTTATTTTCATGCAATATTTTGAAGTCACAAATTGATATAAAATTTTTTGGAAATACATTTTGTTCCATGTAGTGGGAGCCTTGAAATATTGATTCATGTTGTTGTTTTAATTCTACATAAAATAATTTACATTTAAGTAAACAAGTGAAATAGAATTTAAAACTTTAAGCCACAAAATATGAACATGCACACACATATACACATGCTATAATTTTGGAAACAACTTAAATGGCTCATAATGGGGAAAAGAAAAGTATAATGTAGCTTTAAATTAGAATATGTGAACAAATTATTTCCTTCCTTCATTTTAGCAATGAAGAAATTGAGACTTGGTTTGTTCAGTAAATACTTACCAAGAATTTCTCTGTGGAAGAATATTTGTAGCATTCTGTTGCAGCATTTAACCAGAAAGACAAGGACTTTTGTCCTTAAGTAAATCACAGTATTATCGTGAAGGACAGATGGTAAACAAAATAAAATACCTATACCATGCCATGTTCTCTACTAGGTAATTTCATACTCTATTTTTCTTATAGTCACAACAACATCGGGAAGTGGAAACTGAAGCTTATAGTGAATAAGTAATTTGTCCAAAATGACACAGTCAAGAAGTTCCAGGGCTAGGATTCAAACTTCCATTTGTTGGATTTTTAAAGCCAACAATTTTTTTCAGTCAGATTTGGGATTATTAGGCAATTTTTGGTTCTCCTTGTAAAACTCACCTTTGGGATAGCAATCCAATTCACAGTTGCTACAGAACTGATTGTTTTAATTAATGATTTTTGTAGGACGTGGGGTTTCTTTTTTATATATTTAATTATGTTTTTAAAGGTGTAAAATTGACCTTAAGGCCTTAGCCTGGGAATAGATATGCCAACCTTTGGAAAGGTTGTTTTGGAATGAAATAAAACAGTTCTCTAGCACAGCGGTAGAGTTGCAACAAAATGAGAACATTTATATAAGCTTTTGGAGTGAACTCAGTGCTCACTGGAAACCTACTGTGTTCTGCTTTTGCTTTCAATACACTCTAACAACTCAGAATCCCCCTAGGAGAGCTTGAGAATGTGGTGTAAAATAAATAATGTGGGATTCGTTTATCTGGATTCATTCCTGATTGTCATAGCTGAGAAATTATCGATCTTGAGAATTATTTATCAGAAGTAAAGTTGGCAGAAAAAAATAAAAATATGCCATCATTCAAAATTTAATGATGTAAACAGCTAGATTTATTTCAGTCTCACTAGGCTAACTTGCTAGTGTAGAGCCTGCCCCAATCATAATAAGCAAAGCTGACCTTATGCCAAGATGCTGGTATAAAGCTGAGGCTATTACAAGGTTTCCATTCTATAATTTTGTATTAGATTGCTCTACTCTTTTCCCCACGTAAACAAATGGATTTTTTTTTATGCATGAGGTATATTAAGTTCAGTGATTGAACTGGATAAGCACTTGGCTTAGATTGTTTTACTATTTATGTTCTGAATAGAGACAAGTTAAAGACATGAGTGCTTTATTTGAAAGGTTGTGATTAAATTTTTCATCTAAAAATGTTTTTTTATTGAGGTAAAATGCACATAAATAATTTATCATCTTTACAATTTTAAGTGTATAGTTCAGTGGTAATAAATACATTTATATTTTTTTCCTTCATCCTCCGTCCCACCCTTTTTATTATGGCTTTGATCTCTTTACTCATTATTAGTTTAAGAATTGGGTAAATTTCTCAATACATATAACCTGCCAAGGTTGAGCTAAGAAGAAAGAAAAATGTTTACTTGACAACAATATAGCCTAAGATTTTGACATTAACTTTTCAACAGCTAACAAGAGAAAGCCTCATTCCAAATTCACCAGTGTGAGTATAGAGATAAGTAGAGAAGAATGATTCCTCACAAAGGACTCATCTTTTTTAACTTTCAAATTTAGGTAGAAATCATCCTATAAGAAAAACAATGTAACTCAGAAATATCAAGAAAGGATATTAATGTCTACAAATTCTGTTTGTCCCAGTAATTTTCTCTTGGGCGATTAACTTTGGTCTAGGATCTGATCTTCAGCTTTATAGGTTTCTTTTTTCCAAAATTATACAACACAGATGATCAGATTTATATAAATCTATATAATATTCTAGTAGTAAACTAATGAACAAATTTTAATTTTCTAATTTATAATGCCATACTAACCACTGGGACATTTATTTCTGTAATAAAGATAGCCCTTTCAAGCACCAACTAAGTGCCTAAGAAACAAAATGAGTAAACGTAGGGTTACTTATTGAATATGGAATTCAAACAAATGAGATTGAATGCTCTGGAGGAGTGTTTTACTCTCATTAGGTTCAAGTCTATAGAATTATCTTTGATCCACTGTCAAGTACAGCATTTTAATTTTAAGAATGCATGTGTTTTCCAGGTAGTGCTTCATGTTGTTGCATTAGGGTGAGTAAATTCTGACAATTTTTAGTACCCAACATTTTAATTAGGAATTGAAAGTTTCAAAGAGCATAAAATACTGCTTTCTCTATATTTATTATATGCACATATTTCTTTTCCAAAAATGAATTCACAAGGAGTTAAAATTTTTCTTCATCTATTCCAGAAAGAAACAGGTTATATGTGGTTAGTGATCTCAACTCATATTTCAAAATTTGGTCCAAAGGCAAATGTTTAATTATTAGTGTCAGAATAGCTCCTAAACTCAGCCAAGAAAAATTGTATATTACTTAATTTTACTCATGTGACCAGAAAATATTTACAACTTGATTCATTTCAATTCAGTTCAACAAATATTTACTGAAACAGCTACTACATACCAACCATTGTGCTAGCCACTGCAGTGTGAAAGCACAAAGATGAATTTATTATTCCTGCCATTAAAAGGCGCCTAGCAATGTGAACAAATTTAAGGTTAAAAAACTGCAGATTTTGTTGCACCATCTTATTATCATAAGAAAAAGTATGTTTTCTAGAATGTTTTTAAGATACATGAAAGAATAGATTTAAATATAAAAACTTCCAAATAGAATGATTAATTATGCATTGTATAAAAATGTTTATTTTTTCCAAACAAGTCAAAATTAGAGAACAAAATAAAATATAAAGTAGAAAAAACATGATATAAAATTGTTATTGTCACTCAGACTGAAATATGAAATTTCAAAAATTTAATCTAATTAGGCTGAAAGTATAAATTATATATAAACATTGAACAAGTATTATGTCTGTAATTTGAATGGCTCTTAAAAATATTTCCTAACTTAAATAAATTCTATACATTAAGAGCAAATAGAATAAGAAATTTGTTTTCAGTGTGAGCATTTCCATGGGGTGTTATATACAGCATTAAAAAAACTGGTATAAAAGTAGCTGTGCGCGGTGGCTCATGCCTGTAATCCCAGCACTTTGGGAGGCCAAGGCGAGCGGATCACGAGGTCGAGAGATCAAGACCATCCTGGCTAACACAGTGAAACCCTGTCTCTACTAAAAATACAAAAACAAATTAGCCGGGCGTGGTGGCGGGCGCTTGTAGTCCCAGCCACTGGGGAGGCTGAGGCAAGAGAATGGCGTGAACCCGGAAGGCAGAGCTTACAGTCAGCCAAGATCGCGCCACTGCACTCCATCCTGGGTGACAGAGCGAGACACCGTCTCAAAAAAAAAAAAAAAAAAGGAAAAAAACTGGTAAAAGTTCTGGACCACATACACATTAAATTCTATATACAATTTTTATGGGCTTCTCCAGATCTCTCCATGAACCTCTATGGATTATGAACCCTGCTTCAGGCATTAATTAAATAATGTTTACTTTGCCGTAAGACTATAATACCCAATACCTGCTTATAAACTTCTTCGATATAGTCATTTCAATATCCCCCTTGGTAACTTTATCTATTTCATTATTGGGGCATACAGCCCTCTGTGGGCCGCCCAGTGCCGCCCACCTGCCTTAGAAAGACTTGTCTCACTCCAATCATCTCAATATCGTGTTCTATCTTCAGCAATTTTACATCACTCCTCTGCCCCTCAAACTCAGTCTGTAGCTCAAACCACTTTGATATTTCTCATTATGGTTAATATTTCCATTCTGCATTCTTTGGAGGCGTTATAATGATCATAAATTTGTATTTGAGAGATGGCAATGGTAAGAGTGACAAATTGATTGGACGGAGGACAAACTGGAGGCAAGGAGACTAGAACGCTATTTCCATTAACAATTGAAAGACAAGCAGGGCTTGAGCTAGGGCGACTCTGATCTCTGAGTTGTTGACTCTTTCCTTCTGCAATCATAATATTGCTGTCTGCTAGGCTTCATCTCCCATTTCCATCTCTTTTACTCTACCGTTTGATGTACCAGATTTTGAGTCTTAATATGGTAAGAATGCAAAGCCTTAGTTTACTTTCCCTCATTTTCATTAACTTTTTTCATCATCCTGTAATGTTTGCTCAATTTTGGGCTTATCCACTTTCTTTCTAGTCCAATTTAAATTGTTTTGAAGAGTACTGACTACCAGTTGTGTATAATGGCTCCGATGAAATAAACAGCAGTAAAATTGTTTATATTAGAATTTTGCATAAAGAGAACACCTGAATGTCCTTTACTTTATTCTAAATATAAGTTTCCTAATTTTAAAAGATAACTCTTGTGAAGTGGACTATGGCAGCTATTGTATCCACCCAAGATTTCCCATCATTCTGCTTCTCTTAGAAAAAGTAAGACCTTTCTTTTGGAGAACTGCTCCCACATTCCATGAGGTTTAGGTGGAGTTGTCAATCATGGTAATATGCCTTCCATCTCCCAGCAGCCATAAGAACGGCCTAGTTACATAATCTGGCCAGCTAGAGTAGCCCAGCTCAGAAATGGTCATTGACTACAAGTCTACCCAACTCTTGATCCCCTGAGAACTTTTCTACTAGAAATAATAGCAGGGAGGGCTCTGTTTATCTTGGGGCCAATATGCTAAAAGAAATAAGCCCAACATTGTTTGCTGACATCTCACTCTGCTGTGAGATAACAAGAGGGAATTAGGGCAATTTACAAAGAGCATCATAGGCAAGTAAATGTAAGAGATGAATAAAAAGTGATTAAAATTATCTTTTGAAACTAGGCTCAGTGTTGGAACAAACGTAGGGTTTAGATTAAAATGTCTAGATTTCTATTTAATTTTGATAAAATTCAAGACATATTTATGTGCAAAGAACAGTTATATATTTGTGTGAGGAAGGTTGCAATTAAATTGGTTCCAAGAGCCCATTGCCTGAATGCTCCCAAAGTAGGCACATTTTCTTTCCAAGCTTCAAGCCAAGTCACAAACTTAAGTGCAGATTCATGAGCCACTCCTTCTGAGATGACTACTATAAACTCAAACAGTCTCTATTTGGAACACTAACCACTCCTAGATTAATTAATCCCCCAACCACAGATCCTGATAGACTCCTGGATTTGGAAAAACTTCATATCCTTCAAATCTATGTCCAGTTTCCACTGCTCATCATCCATGAAAAGATGTCAAAACAGAGAACTCCATCACTGTTCTAAAACATCTTTCCTATCAGTGGAAAAACCTTTTCACTTTTCTAGCCTTGTCTTACTTGCCTTCTCCATCAAAAAATCCCTGCTTAATAGCACTAATAGCTTCTACTCTATGCTACTTCTCCATGAGCCCTAAAACATTGGCAGCCAGTCAAAAACCAAGGAAAATGTAGGTCACTCAGAATTATTTTTGGAAAATTAGCAGGGAGGGGCAAATGCCACATAATAAGCACATTTGTTGGCATAAGACCCTTTGGAAGACATGTACGTGGAAGGTACCCTCTAACTTTCTTTGCATTACATGTGTAATTCAACCAACGAGAAGAGGGGAATGACATCCCAGGTGTTTTCATTGTGATGGAGACCATTCTCCCACAGTTTTCTTGCTTCCAAAGCGTCTATCCAAGAAAATCCACTAGATATTTTAACTCTTCGTCTTGCTCTTAGCCTCCTGAGACCATACTCTTTCCTCTGAATGCTAGTCACCTTTCTGGAAGGTCAAACTGAGGGAACCTCTGTAAAACGTTCTCTCATTCTGTTGCTAACATATTGCCTATCCCACTGGGAAGAGCCTGGCCCAGAACAGCAGTTGTGGTAACAGGCTTCCTGTCTTGAGAATGATGCCAAATGTATTAGAATTCACCAATCTGAGGAAATATGACCCCACTCAATTCATGAAACAAGTTCTGTACTACTAAAGTGTTCTTAACAACATCCTCCCGATTCAGAGATGCACCCCAGGCAACCCAAGAAAAAAAAAAAAGCCTGTCTGTCCAGAGCATTTCACTCGGTTTTGTCCTGAACCAGAGGCTGTCCTCTTGCTTCAGAACTTGTCTCTTTGCTCGTCCTGTTTTGGATTCCAGAGTCATGTAGACTACACATTTTCTTAAGGACACGTCCGTTTATATTTTCAGCTTGTGCTCATATTCAAAAGGTCAATGTCACTCTATCCCTACACCCCAGACAAGTAAACACCACTGGACCACCTACTTGCTCCAAAGAAGCGAAGTATGTAAGTTTAAAAGAAATGCTGTTTCCCATTTCCAAAAAGATCTCTAATGCAACTGAACTGAATGAGGATTTAAAAGAAAGATTTCCTACCACTGACTTCTTGGAGTCAATGACTATGATTGTGTCCATATTTCTTTGTATGAAAACTAAATACATACAATAAATTTCACAGGATTAGAAGTGGAATTGGTAATAAAGCAGGCCTGGAAAATTCAAATATTGCCAGATCGTTTCCAGAGATGGTGTGTCACTATTGCTCATTCCATTCTCATATCCAAAAATCCAAAGAAAAGTGAGGATTACCTCACACTCACAGAGAACATATCTGTATTCTCCCAACCACTTGTGGTGTTGAGTTGATTGACATATTTAAATATAAAAATACTCCTAATATCCAATCTATTAAGAATAAATATTCTGGTTAGCCTATAGGTGCATATATTCATGACCACTCATTTCATATGTAGGTAGATAAACAGGCTCAGAGCAAAATAATTGACCCTGGGTTCACTCAAAGTCAGTATTGTTTTTCGTACTGTTTTTTTGGCTTCTAAGTCTTGCACATGAGGTAAATTGGAGATTACTGATTTTGGAGGCACATATATAACCAGCAACCAATCAGTGAATGTGAAAATGTCATTCAGGGAGGGAGAAAAAAACTTAATTAGGTGTTCTAGGCAAATCAAGCCACCCACCGGTGTATTTTCTGGACATGGTGATATTTTTGCTGGCATGGCATAGCTACATGAGGTTATTTTCCTAAGTAATATATGTTTCTGAACAAAAGTTTGACCAAAGACGTTGGCAAAAGTCAGATTTTATTTTTCAGTTTAAGGGGTGGTTTAGAAGGGGCATAGCTTTGGAGGTGTCATGTATGAATGGCTGTAGATTCTTAAATTGGCTAAAATGGCACTACTAGAGTAGTATTAAGAATCCGTGGGTGAAAAAAGTGAAAAGCTGGTGAAATCTAAAAAGCTCTCCAGGGAAACTGATACTGTTTCATAAGCCTTTCCATTACTATGATGATTAGCTCATTTTCCTAAGGGGGAAAAATGTTCCAGATGGCCAGTGATAAAAATAAATAATTGCCAACATGAAACAGTGAGAGTCAATAAGCTGGTTAGTATTGTGTAAGCGTTGTCAACAGTATAGAAGAATTAAGACATGATCACTATCAAGAAACTTATGGCCAGGCGCGGTGGCTCAAGCCTGTAATCCCAGCACTTTGGGAGGCCGAGGAGGGCGGATCACGAGGTCAGGAGATCGAGACCATCCTGGCTAACACAGTGAAACCCTGTCTCTACTAAAAATACAAAAAATTAGCCGGACGTGTTGGCGGGCGCCTGTAGTCCTAGCTACTCCGGAGGCTGAGGCAGGAGAATGGCGTGAACCCAGGAGGCGGAGCTTGCAGTGAGCCGGGATCGTGCCATTGCACTCCCGCCTGGGAGACGGAGCAAGACTCCGTCTCAAAAAAAAAAAGAAACTTATGATCAAAATGGAAGACAGAAGCCTAAAATATGTATCAAGAAACACATAAGATGGTCTGTAATTTTAGACAGTACAATAATGTTCTTTCTCGCCATCTTTGCTTGGCTGATTTGTATTTATCTTCTAAGATCCATTTTACACATAAGCTCCTCTGAGAAGCATGCCCCAGTCAGCCCCACCTCCATCTCCCTAGCCCCATACTGCTCTGGTTGGTATTTTATTGCACTCTATGCCTATGTCTAGCCTCAGCGGGTCACACTGTGTCATCACTGTTTCTCCAGCTAGGCAGTGAGCTATTGAGGGCCATGTAGCCAGTGAGTAGAAGCTCAATAAATGTTTGGATGACATCAGTGGGGAAAGATAATTAGGAGGGCTAAAGACATAAGGAAAAAATACGAAGTGGATGTGGATTTTAAGCTGAGTCTTTAGGGATGCAAAAGATTATAATGAATAACTCTCTCCACTCTGCCTAGCACTCCCTCTTCCCAGAGCAGAACTGTCCCTCCCTCATCCCATGTGATCCTGGGATGCATTCTCTAAACCATAGCCGTGTGTCTCAATTCGTGTATAGAAGTCATTCAAAGAATTGGACACATAACTCAATTACAGCTGATCAGAACCTTTTCTTGAAATGTGCCACATAGATGGGGGGTGAGAAAGGCTCTTTCTTCCTTTTAGATCTCAGACTAAGCCTGTCAGCTTAATTTTCCAAGCCACTACCTTGTCCTCCATGTGGGGAGAGCATTTGTGAAGCAGGAGAGAACACAGCCAACAGGAGAGGCAAACGCAAGCATCAGACCCAGGTGCGCCACGCTCGGGCTTCCAATGCATATTCTGTTTTGTTTCAGTTAGAAGAATATGTATTCTAGCCTTTGGATCCCAAAGGCCACATCTAATGCAATAAATCTACATTAAAGTGTATAGTTCTTTCATATACATTCTCTTTTGAATCCCAGGATCACCCCTTGTTATTGGCAGTATTAATACTGCAGTTTTAAAGAGGAAGAAATTGAGGCTCAAAGAGATAAAATACCCTGCTTAAGATCTCATGGGGAAAATATGGCAAATTTACCTGAATGCTCTGATTTCCAGTGTAACATTCTTTTTCACCATACACTTTTTCTTTGTTGCTAGGTTGGAATTAAGACTCTATCTCAAATTTACAAAAGTACAAAACATGCTGTTATAAAAATGTATAGCAGGGTGACCTAGGTTGAGCCTAGCCGGAGAATAATGAGGACGGGAGAACAATAACTGTCCTCATTTCTATGCAGAGTACAGAATGGCTTCTGCGCAGAGGAGAGCATAGCTTCACCCAACATGCAAGCCTTTGCTCATGAGTATATTTCTGGCACATCTCAGAAATGTAGGGATGGGGATTAATGGCTTAAAATGTTTGGTAAACTGAAGGGATAATAAACAAGGAAAATTTGTTCATAGAGGCTTATTTGTACCTACAATTTTGTGAAGTTTGAGCACATTCAGGTTAAATTTGTCTTCCTTCAATAACATGTTCAAGTTTTAGAAACTAAGCAAAGATGGAAATATACTTGTATTTACTTAAAAGTGCTTTTATCTATTGATGTTTTAAATGGAGGATTCTATCTGGAATAGAAAAGAAGATGTTAGCAAGACAAGTTGCATATATAGAAAGACTGATTTTTGTTGCTATTGTTAAATTGTTATTTAGAGGCAGGAGAATGTGAATGAAATTTAAAATTCAGGATAAACTGGCCGTATAATCTTGATAAGCCTCTTTAAATATCATTTTCCTTGCTTGTGAAGCAATGATATGAATAATTACCTCACAGTATATTTGCCAAGATTTAATAAGTTAATATGCACAAATGAGTATAATAAATGTTAAGATATTACAAATGTTAACTATTTTAACTTTGCTTATGATATCACATTCAATATGATCTCACTTAAACACACCTCAGATTGAAAAATTTTTTCTAAGTTAAAAAATATTTTTAGGATTCCAGCTTCATCCATGTCCCTACAAAGGACATGAACTCATCAATTTTTATGGTTGCATAGTATTCCATGGTGTGTATGTGCCACATTTTCTTAATCCCAGTCTATCATTGTTGGACATTTGGGTTGGTTCCAAGTCTTTGCTATTGTGAATAGTGTGGCAATAAACATATGTGTGCATGTGTCTTTATAGCAGCATGATTTATAGTCCTTTGGGTATATACTCAGTAATGGGATGGCTGGGTCAAATGGTATTTCTAGTTCTAGATCCCTGAGGAATCACCACACTGACTTCCACAATGGTTGAACTAGTTTACAGTTGTAAACAACAGTGTAAAAGTGTTCCTATTTCTCCACATCCTCTCCAGCACCTGTTGTTTCCTGACTTTTTAATGATGGCCATTCTAACTGGTGTGAGATGGTATCTATTGTGGTTTTGATTTGCATTTCTCTGATGGCCAGTGATGATGAGCATTTTTTCATGTGTCTTTTGGCTGCATAAATGTCTCAGCAAACTATCCCAAGGACAAAAAACCAAACACCACATGTTCTCACACGTAGGTGGGAATTGAACAATGAGAACACATGGACACAGGAAGGGGAACATCACACACCGGAGCCTGTTGTGGGGTGGGGGGAGGGGGGAGGGATAGCATTAGGAGATATACCTAATGTTAAATGACGAGTTAATGGGTGCAGCACACCATCATGGCACATGTATACATATGTAACAAACCTGCACGTTGTGCACGTGTACACTAAAACTTAAAGTATAATAAAAATAAATAAATAAATTTAAAAAATACTTTTAGGAACTGTTTCTTTTAGAGCTTCAAACAGAAACAACTTTGCTTAAAGACAACTTTTTTGGGGTAAATTTATATTTTCCCACGTATACGCATATCACACTCTAAGGAGATGTACACTACATGAATTGAATAAAAGGAGTAAAAGGGCATTTTTTTTTTTTTTTTTTGAGACAGAGTCTTGCTCTGTCGCCCAGGCTGGAGTGCAGTGGTGCAATCTCAGCTCACCGCGACCTCTGCCTCCTGGGTTCAATCAATTCTCCTGCCTCAGCCTCCTGAGTAGCTGGGATCACAGGCCCATGTCTCCATGCCCAGCTAAATTTTTTAAAATTTATTTTTATTTTTATTTTTCGTAGAGACGCAGTTTTAACATGTTATCCACGCTGGTCTTGAACTCCTGACCTCAGGTGATCCACCTGCCTCAGCCTCCCAAAGTGCTGGGATTATTAAGAAAGCTCTTTCCTCTCAAATGTTCTACTTTTATATGTAGTGAAAAAAAATGTCTACTTAGTCACCGGTTAGCCTGCCTTCGCACTTAGGAAACAATCTCATATACATCTGTTAAGTCTCTACCTCCTCATTTTTGTGACACTACAAGAAATGAAATTCTTCAACCTGCAGGCAAAAGCTCTGCTCAGAACATGAACCAAAATAATTCAGCCTATCAGTGCAAAATGACCTGCATGCTCTCTAACAGGTAAAGTCTGGCACTGAGATCTACCATCTGGTGAGGTTGCTGTGGCTCCCTGGCCTGGTTTTAACTTCCAGTTTTGCAGTCCTCCACTCCTGTTTTCCCATTACCCTTCCCCCACACCTTGAAATGTTTGTCTGAACCTTGAGATTGTGCCACCTTCTGGAGTTGGAGGCCTGCCCTAAATCCATGGTTTGCACTGAGCCGTGCTCATCATCTCTGTATCCTCTATCATTTCACTCTCGCCCTCCCCCTCCGTCTCTTAGGATGCATTATTCTATTGCCTGACTGTCCTACAAATCACTGGTTTGGATCCCACTTTCACTCAGAGAGACTTGCCTGGGGTCAGGACTGTGTCAAATGTGTAATTATTAGTATTACTGCAGCTCAGAACTCCTGCTACCTTAAACAAAATTAGGAACCAGTGTCTATCAATCTCAGCCCTGTTCAAATGGGAGTTTCCTACAGTCCCATGCATATTATGAATCGCCCTTCAATGGGAGTCAATCTTACACCATATGAAGCTCCTCTTGTGCTAGGAAAACAGATTATTTCCTCTATTTTCGTTGGCTTACTGTTAAGGTCCTTGCATGACCCAAAGCCCTGAATACACAGATTTTGAAAAGATCCACACCAAATAGAATGTCTAAAAATAAATTTTTTTCATCAGCAAACCAAGATTTAGTGTTTCTGTTTGCTATTTCTCCCATATTATAGAAAAATATAAATCATTTTTAATGTTCTTTTAATAAAGACAGAAAATGTCAAAAATACAGAAGTCTAAAGAAGAAAAAAGCCTCATTATATTTATCAAGTACATAAAAATATTCTTTATACCAGTTCAGAGAATATATTCATATGAAAACACATATGTGTGCATTACATTTTTCAATGTAATGCTTTATAAATCTTAACATATCTACCTATGAATTTGTTGGGTCCTCATGTTGTTTTGGTTTGTAACAAACATTTAACAAAAGAAAATAATGACCGGCCATATTAAGTGTGGATGCCAATGAGCCCAGAATAGAGAGAGAGAAAATCTGAGTTTAGTCCTTATTCTGTTGCCAGAACTTACTGTGTGAACTTGGAAAACGTGTTTAGTCTCTTTGGACCTTAGTCACTTATAATGCAGTGGAGCTTAATGTCCTCTAAGGCCTGGCATACATGTAAAGAACTAAGGTGCCATGGGCTTGTGACTTCCTGTTAAATTGCAAAATGCTAAAAAGTATTAGCTGAAGCTATAATAAAATAGATACCAAGAGCAAAAGTGAATTATGAAACAGAGCAACTAACTATAAACAAAGTGAGTAAAAAGTGAGTAGAATAGTGAGTAGAAATATTGTGATTGGTTTTACTAGCAAACAGGATAAGATTTTTTTCTTATTGTTTTATAATATAAGGAACCATAAATGCTGGGTCAAAAAGTTTTCATTCAATTTAATACACAGTAAGCAGTCATTTATGTTTTTTGACAAAGCATGTGGATGTAACTGGAGTTGTATGTAAGGAAGATAAATCTAAATTTCATTTCCACCTTTGTCTTTTTGTAGGGGAGTGCATTTTATTTTGTTATTGTTGAGCATGGAAGTATACAGGAGTGATCTCTCATTGTGGCTTTGTCACTTTTTAATGACAGTGTTTGGTGGATACCCATTTGTGTGTGTGTGTGTACTCTTGAGTGTTTGTGTGTCTATGTCTCTATGTTGGGCCCTAAGAACTTTTATTTGTAAAATTGGCAGCAGGCCTTGTATCTATTTTAATGCCTTCACCACAAGAATCCAAGATCAATGTTATAATTAGGAATCTAGTATGATTTTCTACTAGCATTTAAACAAATTTTGTTGATTTTTATAATCTCTCTTACTAATTGTTGTCTTTCATATTTTTAAAATTCTAATTAGAATCTAATTCAACTACTCTAGAAGCCAAGGACATACTATCCATCAACTTAATCTTTCAGTAAATATTTCATGACAAAATATATTTTCTCCAAATTTTATATTGACTGTCACAATGATAAAGGTACACTTGCTATGTGATTTATGTTAATCAATGAGACGATTTCTTCTTTGCATTGTTTTTTCCAAATCTTAGCTAATAATTTTTCCTCTGAATTCTGGACTAGAAAATATATATTTCCCTTTAGTTCCCTGGCTTGTTTTATTTCCAATAGGCATTTGTTTTTCTTTTTTAAAAAATGTTTGTTTCTCCCCTGCCCGCCGGCCTTTCAGCAGCCCTATATGAAGTCAGTCATATTAGCGAATGTTATATGCTATTTCAGCATCCAACGTACTCCACCCTGGAGTGATCATATTTCAGGAATGACGTGATTTGTATGCATAAGGTTGGGGGATGGGAAGGCAAGGAGAAGAGGGAAAGGCTGTATGTACACATATTCATATAAGGAATTGGGGCTTCCTTTGGCTTGAAATACTGTATAGACGCACTATTGTTAGTAAAATTGAAGACCTTGCGAAACTGGAAAACCAGAGGGAAGAAAGACTTTTTGTTTTTAAATACGGAAACAGAAGAGCCATAACTGAAAATAAAGTGGGGTTCCTGGATAGTCAGTCTCCTGTGTTTTTGGTTGGTAAAAGTCAATGGAATCCTTTCATAGCAAGCAAAAGTTGGCCACAGGGGCAGCTGACATTGGAAACACAGCACAAAGCTCATGTTTTGTGGAGATTATTGACTGCTTCCAAAACAGAAGAAATAAACAGAGGACTGGGTTTTTAATTTTAGGATCTATTTGCACCCTATTAAATTAGAGAACCGAAATGACGTCTGCCCAGAGGAACTCCTGGCTACACCAGTGCTTTCCTCCCTAGCTTGACAAAAGGTGATTCAGTTCTAAGTGGGCACATATCACTCCCTTGTCCAGGAGTACCAGTCACTAGGATGAAACACAAAAATAATGCTGTTGCCTTTGTGTCTAATAATGTCACATCATTGAGTTTCAGTTCAATGTTAAGAGGTTTATGCCAAAAACAAGTTGTGTATTGAAAGTCATTCACTGTTAAGTCTGCTAAATCGTAGCTTGAACTGGGGATCTACAGCTTCTCCCTCAAAATGAGACCAGTTTAATTTTTATTTTGAAAGTTGTTTTTCAACACTTTTAGAACATATTCCAAATTTATTTTCTTCTAGTCTAGTTTAGTTTGTTAATTTATTTTTTATCTTCTATCATTAGAATGAGAACACAAAAAGAGTAAAAAGCTTTTATGTATTTATAGGGAATAACAGAATGCCTACACATAATAATTGTAGAATAAACACTTTCATAAAAAGGAAGAGCTGTGCACATAGATACATGCACCTATGCAAACTGGAGTGCTTGACTTCAGAGTAATAAATTTTTAACAATAGTTTTGCTCTAAATTGACTTATGCATTCCATGAAATTAATGAATTATCAATACAAAGACATAACCTGATATCTGTGAAGCAGCAAGAGGCAATCAACTATGATTTTTTTTTCTTCTTTTCAAAGAAGAAAATAAGGCTAAATTGTACAAGATTTAATATAGTTGTATATACTTAACAGCTTCCAGTTTATTCGAATGCAGCCTTAAATATATGGCTTACTCTAACCAAAAATAAATCTTAATCAGAAGACAGACAATAATTCTTAGAATTTTTTGTTGTTGTTGCTTGTTTGTTTTTTGAGAGAGGGTCTCATTCTGCTGCCTAGGCTGGAGTACAGTGGCACTATCTTGGCTCATGGCAGCCTCCCACCTCAGCCTCCAGAGTAGCTGCTGGGACTATAGGCACACACCACCACACCTAGCTAATTTTTTTTCTTTTCTTTTTTTTTTTTTTGGAAGAGATGGGGTTTCACCATGTTGCCCCAGCTAGTCTCGAACTCCTGGGCTCAAAGAGTCCACCAGCCTCAGCCTCCAAAGTGCTGGGATTACAGGCCTTGGATTTTTTTAAAGCTGAAGATTTTGACTAATGTAATGTTGAAACAGAATAATGTTAATATTTCAAAATCATTTTATTTTCTTTAGCAGTAACTTAAAAGTTAAAAATTAATAAGAAAGTTTAAAGAGACTTTTATTGCCATCTCAGCAAGGTTCTGTATAATTCAACAAAGTAAGCTAATTGTTCTTCCAAACTGTAATTCACAAATCTTTCTCCTTCCCAAAATTGAAGCTTACAACAAACTAGACTTAACTGAAATTAAAAACTTTGTGCATCAAAAATGTTGTCAAGACAGTGAAGAAAAACAGAATAGAATGGGACAAAGTATTGGCAAATCATATATCTGATAAGAGTCTAGCACCCAGAATGCATAAAGAACTATTACAATTCAACAACCAAAAGACAAATAATCCAATTAAAATATGAGCAAAATACTTGAATAGACATTTTCTGAAAGAATATATATGAATGGCCAATGAGCACAGGAAAAGTTACTCGGCACCATTGGTCATTGGGGAAATGTAAACCAAACCCCCTCGCATTCAATAAGATGGTTATATTCAGAAAAACAAAAACATTGCATGATTGGCAAAAATGTGATAAATTGGAACCCCTGGGCATTGCTGGAGGAAATATAAAATGGCGCAGCTTCTGTGGAAAATATTTTGTCAGCTCCTCAGAAAATTAGATACAGAATTGCCACATAATCCATAAATTTCATTGTTAGGCATATACCTTAAAGAATTGAAAACAGGTACTCAAACAAAGACTTGTACACACATGTTCATAGCAGGACTATTAAAATAGCAAAAAGACAGAAATAGCCTAAGTGTTCATCTATACATATGAACATATACAAACACAAACACACACACACACACACAGAGTAGAATATTATTTAGCCACAAAAAGGAATGAAATGCTGATACATGCTGCAGGCTACAGGGGGATGAACCTTGAAAAGGCTGTGCTAAGTGAAAGAAACAGACATAAAAGATCATATGTTGTACGATTCAATTTACATGAACTATCTAGAATAAGTGAATTCCTAGATACAAAAGAGGATTGGTGCTTGCCTGAGGGGAGAACTGAGGGTAAAGGCTAATATGGAGAAACTGTTTAACATATTCAGGATTTTATTTTGGAGTAATGAAAATGTTTTGGAACTAGATAGAGGCGGTGGTTTCACAACATTGTGAATGTACTGTCACTAAATTGTTCACCTTAAAATGGTTAATTTTATGTTACATGTCTTTGAACACAAATTTAAAAACTTACTTTAGAAAATTTAGTTTTAAATATTAATTGAAAAGAGTATTTATGCTTTGATGTGTGCTTTTATAAAATAGCTCTATTGATAATTTCCTCATCTATCAGATCAATTTAGAAACAGAAATCAGACGTTTCTATTTAACACAAATTGTATTTGTTTATATGCTTTGTTATTAGAAAAAATATAGGACAAAGATGTGGATTTAAGTTTTATGCCCAAACTTACTAATCTTAGAAAAGCAGTAGTATCTTTGCATCTCAGTGTCCTTACTTGCAAACCAGAATAATATTACCTATTCTATCTGCCCCAAAGGGTACATATGATGATTTAATTGAAACTAATTTACATCAGAATTCTTTTAGAACTCTAAAGTAGCATATAAATAAAAGGTGTTCTGGTATTCAGTCATACAATTAAACTGACATTATACAGCAAGTTCTTGGATAACCTTAAGAAGGAGCAGTTTTAGGAAGAGGCAGCAACTAGTTTAAATTAAATTTAACTTAAAAAATGTATTGAGTGCCACTACATATCAGACAATATTCAAACAGTTGAAATACGGTGAACAAGACACATAGAATGCCCTGCCTTCAAGAAGTTTACAATCTTCCACAGAGATATTTCAGAAAGTGTGTGTTTAGAGAGAGAAGGTATGTTTAAGGGTGTGGAGAGAGGAGATTTTTCTGAATCGTAAATTGACTGTTTCCCCTCCACAATTTTATGAGGGCTGGCTAATTCATAGCAAATGGAATGTATACCTCTGGACTTTCATATACAGGGATTTTTGAGAGAAAAAATAAAAATGGTTCTAAACTCTAAAACCTCCAAGTTCATTTTGTTCAACTAAGTTGACTCATGAAAAGTCATTTTTTTTTTTTTTTTTTTTTTTTTTTTGAGATGGAGTCTCGCTCTGTCGCCCCGGCTGGAGTGCAGTGGCGCGATCTCGGCTCACTGCAAGTTCCGCCTCCCGGGTTCACGCCATTCTCCTGCCTCAGCCTCTCCTGGTAGCTGGGACTACAGGCGCCCGCCACCACGCCCGGCTAATTTTTTGTATTTTTAGTAGAGACGGGGTTTCACTGTCTCGATCTCCTGACCTCGTGATCCACCCGCCTCGGCCTCCATTTTTTGATCAAGAATTATGTGGAAAGAGTGTAAAGCAAAATGGCTAGTATTGAAGTCCATGGAGAAAAAGATACATATTGAGGAGTTCAAGTGATGGGGTACCTAAAAGACTGTTAAATAACAGGAACTTAAGATCACTTTTCAGTGATTTCTGTTGTTTCATGTTAAATGCTTTTTTAAAATTAACCTAGACTAAAATAAAGTCTGCTACACAAATTGTGGGGTTTTGGAAAACTCAAGTAAAGTGATTTTATTCTATGTCTGTATTGGTATGGCACAAAGAGACGAGAATAGTTTTGGGAAGAGAGACTTATTATTCACTAGAACCAGATACTGGGATCAAGTGTCACCATAAAAAAAATCAGACCCAAGGAATGCACAGTAATCTAAGTGAAAACACTAAAACACTGCCCCCTCCCTCCACATTACACATGCCAAAACAGAATATAGGTCTGTGAGCTTGAGCCAAGTTTATTCAAATCTCATGTAGTTTTACGTGGGTTACTTTGATTAGTAGAGTTTGAGGTTTGTTTGTTGTTTATTCCAGTGGAAGAAAATTTTTAAAGCAACAAGTGGAGATACAGAGGTAAAAAGCATCATGCAAACTGTAGAGATCTGTAGGTCCTTCAGCATTGTTGGACTGTATATTCCAAGAACAGAGTAGCAAGTGATGAGGCTGATTGAGGAAGAGAATCAATTTCACGGAAATGAAAAGCTTTCTGTGGGTTGAGAGGCAGCTTGATCCATCCCATAAGCAATAGAGAGACATAGACTTAAGCAAGAAAGTGACAGATCAGCTTTATGACTCAGTAAGACCATTTGGCATTGTGGATAACATAGCTATGAAGGGATCAGGTACATAGTTAAAAAGGTTACTCATGAGTCAGTTCAGTAACAGGATTAGTTATCTAATACCTGACCAATTTCATTCAAGATTTTCTTGAGAGGCCTAGCATTCCTGCCAGTGTAAAGTACTCAGGAGCAAGAAACTGTTGCCTAGAAAAATGGAAATTCGGATTCAAGTTAAAAAGACAAAACCACAGAAGGATGACTTTGGTATTTTCTTTTAACTAGTGAAAACATCAGAAATTGCTAATGCCCACAGTTTTCCAGGAAGAAAGAATTGCTTTGCATGGGGCTTTCTTGCCAAAGTTCTCCCCACAAGCCCCACTTTTTAAAAGACAGCCTTTGGGGAAGCCCACAATCTATAAATTCGTATTTGAATAACTACTTGGTTTTGCTTTTGGAATTTTGTTACAGAAATTAAATTTTCTTATAAAAATGTTTTTGGAGGTTGATAATTGAGAAAGCCAGACAATAAGGATGAAAAAATAATGTGGTTCGATGTATTTAAAAGATAGAAAGAAGAATCTTTAAACAATGATAATCTGAAAATCACAAATAAATAAGAATATTGTGGACAAAATTGAGCACAGAAACAGAAAAAGATGAGGTCTTAAAATTCCTTATGCAAAAGAGAGCTTTTAAATCACATTTAAAGAGGTAAGAGAAACAAGAAGAAGAAATGCCTACTAGTTCAAGAAGTTTAAACACTGCTTTCTTTCAACTTATCTAAGTAGATAGAAAAAGTGATTAAGAGGAAATTGGAACCCAAGATCAGTGAAAAGGTGCTAAGAGGACTTAGCCATTTCAAAACATTTCAAGTGTGTGGGCCCAGAAAAATTAGATTTTATAGAACTGAAAGAAAATTCAGGGGTGATCATAAAACCATCATCAGTAATGTTTGTGTAATTGTACCAGTTGTAAATGGTTTTGATCGCAGGAAATATTATAGAAGACTTGAATAATTTTGGCATATGAAATAAAGGCTTTTAAAACTTTGGAGATAGGAAGTTGAGTTATGATTCTATAACACCACAAAATTATTGAACTCCTGCATTCCTATTTTTTTTTTCCATTTTGCCATCCTTGGCATATTAGCTTCATTAAAATAAATGCTTGTCACTTGTTGGTCACATAGTGAAAATCACAGCCCCAAACCATTGTATCCTCACACAACTTTGTTTAAGGTAAAAGGGTATCTATTCTTCTATCTTCTTTTTTCATTTATGGAGCAAAATTCTTGCCAGACCCAGCCTGTCCCCAAGCAGATGCCTCCTTAAATGTCTTTGTTCATAACTGAATTACCTTCCTAACCCTATAAAATCTGTGGTGGAATGAATAATGTGGCCATGATTAGGTCAGCTATCCATGCTTTATCCCCTAGGGAGTAGGGATAGTCCTGTTTTTCTTGAGCATTCTGGCTCCTAAAAATTGAGGTTCTATAAGATAAGAAGGACTACTGGATAGGTTTAATGGTACCATTTGGCAGAGTATTCATGAAACATAGTTATCAGAAGACAAAGATAAACAGTATGTATTTTTAAATTACTTGTTAAAGTTTTATTATGAAAATCTCATACTAAAAGTGAATAAGTCAATGACTCTCCCTGCCCAGTATCAACCTGCCAACTTTCACAATTTTCAATATTTTGCCAATCTTTTTTCACCTATAACTCACCCTTTTTGTGGGATTATTTAAAGGAAATTGAAAAATCATAATATTTCATCCTAAAATATTTTGTCTTTTTATAAGTGAAGATATTCAAAAGCCTAACAATACTCTTATGGCATTACAAATTATATATTAAAAACATAAATATAACCAACTTGTACCAAAATTTTTAATGGTCATGAAATGTCTTTAAATTTTTATTTTAAAATAATCTTTAGATTTACAGCACAGTTGCAAAAATAAGACAGAGACGTTCCTGTGTACTCTGTACCCAGCTTCCTCTAATGTTAATGTCTAACATAACTGCAGTGTAATAATAAAAATTAAGAAATTAACATTGACAAAGTACTATTAACTGAACTCTAGACTTCATTTGCATTTCCCAAATTTTTTCACCAATGTCCGTTCTCTGTTCTAGGATCTAATCCAGGATATGACATTCTGTTACGATGTCTCACTAGTCTCCTTCAACCTGTGACAGTTGTGTAGAATTTCTTAGTACCTTCTTATAGAAAAAAAAAGAGATTTTTCTACAAAAGATAATAAAATACGGTAAAATTTCAACAGCTATACAGTAAGATTATCATTTAAACACGTTGCCATTATTCACTCAGACCTTTTTATTCATTCAACAAATATTATTGAACACATAGTACCTTCTATGTATTGGGGATACAGTAGCAAACAAATGACAAAGTTCTCTGCCCTCATGAAACAAATATTCTATGATAAATAGCAATAAAACTCTAAAGTAAAAATAAATATGTGCATATTTGGAGACAGGAAGTAATCAAAGAACCAAGAGAAATTATTCAATAGCATAGGGATTTTTAGAGAACTCCTATATAACTGGAAAGATAGAAATAACTCAAGTAAGGAGTGAAAAGTTGACTGAATGTCTTGTGATCTATGGGAAAAAAATAAGGAAACTCCTTGGGAATTTGTCCTCATTCGTGAAATGACCTCTGCATTTTAATTAGGAAAAGAAACTTGTTTGGCCATACTGCATTGAAAGTCAACCTAAAGGATTATTTCCTCCAAAATAAAAACATAGTTTACAGTTTACATGCCAAAAGTCCAACCCTTAAATCCCAGAGCGATTTCCTCTTTTTATTTTAATCAATAACTTGAATAATGAGGTAGACTATTACTGTTCAACAATACTTGGTACCCTTCCTGGGGAAAGATTATATTTCCTTCCCTCTTGAAAATAAACTTGGCCAATGATCTTGGCTAATGAAATATGATAGAAGAAACACTAGTCACTTGTAGCTGGAAGTGCAAAAAGTCAGTTATGTCCCTACATTTTCTTTTCCCCCAAGCAAAATCAGCAGCTATGTTCCATATACTGTCCTGTCAGCCTGGGCCCCAGAATGAATACCACGATGATGTGGAGGATGGGAGCATCTCTCTATGTACTTATGTCATTCATTTCCCTCAGCAATATTTTGTGTAGCTTTCAGTGTGCAGGAGGTTAGTATGCTCATCTTCTGCATTAGGTTTTTGCAGAGTTTTTGTTGTTGTTGTTTGCATAGAAGTTGACTGTTGTGAATAAAGATGGTTTTAGTTCTTTCTTTCCAAATATAATCCCTTCTATATCCTTTTCTTTCCTTATTTTATTCTGGAAGCTACAGTGTAATGCTTAACGGATGTGGTGAGAGCAGATATTGCCTGGCTCCTGACTATAGGAAAAAGATTTTTTCTTTTTACCAAATATAATTTTGAATGTATGTATTTTTCTTTACCATTAGATCTGTTTTTGTTTCATGTATTTTGAACTCTGTTATTAGGTGAATGTATAATTAAGATTTCTATATTATCTTCATGAATTTACCCTTTATCAGCATGAAATGTCTTTTCTATCCCATATGAATACTGATATCCCTGTTCAAAGGCTTATTTGTCTGATATTAATATAACCATTTTAGCTATCTTTTAATTAGTGTTTATGTAACATATCATTTTCCATTCTTTTACTTTTAATATATTTGTGAATTTACATTTAAAGTGGGTTGCACTCACCTGCATCATGGGTATCCTTTTAATTTTTTTATTTTTCTATTAATCCTAATTTCTTCCTGTTATGTGTCATCTTGCTAATTTTTCACATGACACATTCAGCTATTCTAAATATCTAAACCTTTTTTTGAACAATTGATACTTGTGAAAATGTATAATTTATCCTCTCCTATTTAACATCTTTATAGAAAAATCTAGGTGAAAGTTTGTTATCAGTGAGTTTTTTATTTGTTCTCCATTCGTAAATGTCTAGCCATCTGTCAATACTGCAAGACAGTGGCTCATTGTTCTATCCTTACACAAATTCAGTTACCTATATACATTCCATCTATAGAAGGGGCCTACTTAAAAATGACTGCAGGATAGTAAATATGATGACATTATCTTAAATATTTTGCTTGTAATTATTTTCAATGGCGCACCTGAAAATACATGTTTCTTGAAAGGAATTAATTATTTGCTCTTGATGCTCAATGCTCTCTTTCAAAAAAAAATTATTTAGCTTTCATCTATCTTATCATGTAAAGAATAGAATAATTTATATGCATGTAGAACATAATACTCAATAAATTTTATTTATTATTAGACTATTCATGCTATGGTCATATTGTTTTTTAGAATTCAATTGTGCCTTATTTAGATTATTATCTTACAATTAAATATTCTCAATGCAAGCTAATTTAAATCCTTATTTTTTAAAATTAATACGTAGGTTTTCTTTCATTTCTTCTATGCCTATCAGGCTTTCAAAAGACAGAAAAAAATATTCTTCAACATTTCTTGAACTGTCAAGTCTCCGTGTGACACTTTTTAACAAGGTTAAATAAGAAATTTAATTCTCGTATAGGTATGAAAGGAAATGATGGCCAGTATAGATTTATCTGTGGTCATCTGAGGAAGACTCAGAAGAACTTGAACATATCTGCTAAGATCTAGCTCCAAACTAATGAGAGCAAAAACAGCACTTCCTTGTCTTTCACGGCGACATTTTTCCCTAGAAGTAAATGTTTATCTTGCTTTTGCATTAAGAATTGTGTTTCTTTTAAATGTAAAGAAATTGCAAGTCAATATTGTGGACGCTTTTATCTAAACACTTTTTTAGTTATATTGCATTGTTTTCAAAATCCATAGAGGCAACAGATGAGTAGCTGTGAAATACGTATGAACATTTCTCACCTTCATTCATCATTCTAAAAATTCCTATTTTTTATTTTTAAGGAAAAGAATTCTCAAATCCTTTCCCTATGTTTTTTTTTTTTTTTCCTTGAACTTTTCCATTTCTCTACTTTTACCCTAACCCAGGTTTTCACATCTATATCTGTTTCTCCTTTCCAGTTGAGTGCTCCAACCAGTTAGCAAGGCTGCCAGTAAGTAAAGATTTACTCAGCGTGTGAGGACGTGGAGGAGTATTTGGCTGGTGCATGCCTAGCCTAGCTTTCTCTGGCAGGGCTACACTGAAGACTACTGTCAAACAGAACTTCATATTGACCAAAAGACCTGGGGAAGAGCCATTAGAACCAGCGGAAATTATCTGTGGGTTGGTCTACTTTTTCTTTTTTTCACTGTGAAGGAATATTCTTTCTTTCCTTTCAGGATTGCTGTATTTCTTCAATTGACTTAAGAAAAATGCTTAAATTTTAAACAAGATGACATGTATAAAGAAGGAAAAACAATGCAACATATCCAATAAAGTTTATTATTTAGTTATATCTGTTAGTAAAAATCACATAAAGAATTTCAAATTCATATTCAAGTATTTAAATGTTTGCAAAGGCCTCACATTTATTGTATGACATGCCAAATGCTGTAATTGTAAGACTGTATCATTGGTGGTATTGCAAGGGAATAGAGTGGGTGAATATAAAAGTAAATACTGCATATATAAGAAATTATTTGCCTAGTGATCCTATGTAAATGGTTCTTAATATGTTCAAACTATATGTGTATGTATTCTTGGACATAAATTATAAAATACTCAAGTATTTGTGGACAATGTCTTCTTTAAAAATTATTTTAGAAACAGGGTCTTGCTTCATTGCCTATGCTGGAGTGTAGTATTGCAATCATAGCCTCAAACTCCTGGGCTTAAGCGATCCTCCTGCCTCAGCCTCCCAAGTAGTTAGGACTACTGGAGTGCACTGAATGCCTGGTTAATTTTTTTTTTATGTTTGTAAAGATGAGGTCTCTCTCTGTTGGCCAGGCTGATCTTGACCTCCTGGCCTCAAGTGATCCTCCTGCCTTGGCCTCTCAAAACATTAGATTACAGGTGTGAACCACTACACCCAGCCAGTAAGCTGGATTACAGGCATAAGCCACCACACCAGCCAGACAATATCTTGTAAATAAATAAAAAATTAAGTGATTAAAGTATATCATTATTCAAAGACATGACTTATAATGCAACAAGTCTCTTAAAAACTGTAACAAATTCAAAGTAGATCTTGCATTGCAGTGAACCAATATTCCTTTGAGATGACCTTAGGTGGATTCCACGCCAGAACACATGAATTACTCCTCTTTAATTTAAAACAATTAGAAGGTCAGGCACTTCAGTTGATTATATTATTTCAACAAAAGAAAGGTGTAGAAATAACCTCTCCTATAATAATGTACCCAATATGCACATTAATACCATTATCTTTGTTGTATCTATCCTACACAAGCCTCCAGGGTCACTATACCTCTTAGGTTTATTTGACATTACAAATACCTCTGTCTAGACTTAATTCCTTCTCATTTTCATTGTTTTTTATTCTATTAACTTTAGATATTCTAGACTCCAACCTAATTTGTCAACCAAGAACTGATTCTCACCATTTTTTCTGTGTGTGTCTTCCAAATTTTGGTTTTGCCCAAAGCCCTGACAACATGAAACTGCTCAAATCTTAAACTGCTGCCAGAAAAACTTCATGGCTGACTCACTGATTCTATCCTAAGGGTCTAGGTGTCTAGCTAAGAATCTACAATAGCCCAGTGTTTCAGTTTGGCATGGACCAAATGAATAAAGGAAAAACCAGATATTCTAAGAGTCCTTTGTCTTTCAGTTATTTATAAAAGTATTCTTTTCTAATTCTCTTTCCCTCTCTTTTCTCCAAAGTTGTCTTCTGCTAAGTTTTTATTCACAATTTTCATTTAACCATTTGTGGGTAAAACATTTCTAATAACTCTATATAATAGGCATAAAATAAAATTTGAACTAGGATCTCATATAAACTTTTTGCCTACATGATAATGTTTTAGAACATGAGTCAAGACCAGAAATTTTATCCAAAGTTGAACATCAATTTTTAAAATTATATGTTAGAAATTTCTCCTCAATAAGTTGTTTGATATTTCAAATAAAATATTAAACGATAGAAGGATTTAGTTTTCCCTCTTGGAATATATGATCATAACACCTTTCCATGTCCTTGTGATGATCGGCAATTTATTCTATGGATGTGAAAAATTTCATAGGCTTTAGATCGGAAAATCAAGTGATAATTTTGAACCTCCTGTCATAAGAAAATAGTCTGATATTAGCAATAGATAAAATAATTGGTATGTCATTTTGCTATTTCAATTATGCTGGAAAAATCATTTACATTTCAGAATCACTTCCATAGCATCTCCATAAGTTTTTAATAAAATATTTTTATTTAATAAATATTTTTCATAAAATATTAAAAATTATTAACAATCTTATTTAAAGCAATAGTGTCTTATTTTCAAATTATTCTGGAGTATAGTGAATAGAGTGTGAGTCTAAAACAAATCATTTAACATCTCTTCCTTTTGTTTTTCCCAGTTGTAAAATGGGAATGTAAACACCTACTTCATGAAGTTTTTGTCAAACGCAAATTAAATGCTCTATGTAAAATAAGTTTGTAAACTATAAGACATTTATTAGCACTTCAGGAATTATCATATGAAATTTTTATCAGTATAACAAAATTAGAATAATTTTGTATATTAAAACATAATGGAAGTTTGTATTAATATCAAGTGAGTATTATAATATTCATTTCTTTCAGAGAATAAAGGTTGAGATCATAATTTAAAAGATATGTGAGCCACAAAGCTCTTAAGGTTGAGGACATACATAATTGTGTAAAGAATTACTAGCTACAGTAATTTTTACACATTGAAAATTTGACTTTAGTTAACATAAGTGACCAATTCTATTTGAACTGTAAACAATAAATTAGAGCTTCATTTAAAATATTATGCAAAAAGCAGCATTTTAACCTATTACTCTTGTTTCAATTTATCACTGGAGTAATACATCTTATGCTATATTTATTATTAAATTAAAGCCTTAAATCTTTTCTTCTAAAATCTTGGGAAAATTTCATGCAACTATGTGACAGAAAAATATAATTTTATGTTAATATAATACTTACAGTATTGGTTTATTTAGATTTTCCATTTCCTAGAAGTGCATGGTTTAGCTTATTTATATAGCACAGTTAACAAAATCAACAAGTCAGTGTGTGATTTGATGTATTTGCTTTGAAGCCACTTATGTTAGAAGTTTCAAATAGGCTATGGATAAGTGATAATCTTAACAACTTCAGTTATGTCAGTTCTTGTCAATTTACAAAGTGCCGTACCTCTCTGTATGTCTCTTGTTTACAACACATATAAAAGAATGTGAAAATATTTTTCTTTTCTTTTTTTAATTTAATTTAAATTTATTTTAAGTTCCAGAATACATGTGCAGAATGTGCAGGTTTGTTACATAGGTAAACATGTGCTATGGTAGTTTGCTGCATCTATCAACCCATCACCTAGGTATTAAGCCCCACGTGCATTAGCTTTTTATCCTGATGCTCTCACTACCTCCTGTCCCCCAACAGACTCCAGTTTGTGTTGTTACGTTTCCTATGTCCATGTGTTTTTATTGTTTAGCTCCCATTTATAAGTGAGAACATGCAGTGTTTGGTTTTCGGTTTGTGTTAGTTTGCTGAGGACGACGGCTTTCAGCTCCATCCATGTCCCAACAAACGACAGGATCTCATTCCTTTTTATAGCTGCATAGTGTTTCATGGTGTATATGTACCATATTTTCCTTTCTACCACTCACAGGATTTGGGTTGATTCTGTGTCTTTGCTATTGTGAATAGTGCTGCAAGGAACATACATGTGTCTGTATCTTTATAACAGAATGATTTATATTCCTTTGGGTATATACCCATTAATGGGATTGCTGGGTTAAAAGGTATTTCTGCTCCTAGGTCTTTGAGGAATCACCACACTGTCTTCCACAATGGTTGAACTAATTTTCATTCCCACCAACAATGTAAAACCATTGCTATTCCCCCACAGCCTCACCATCATCTTGTTTCTTGGCTTTTTAATAATTGCCATTCTTACTGGCATAAGATTACAGGTATCTCATTGTGGTTTTGATTTGTATTTCTCTAATGATCAATGATACTGAGCTTTTTTATATGTTTGTTGGTCACATAAATGTCTTTTTTTGAGAAGTGTCTGTTCATGTCCTTTGCCCACTTTTAATACAGTTTTTTTTTCTTGTAAATTTGTTTAAGATCCTTGTAATCTCTGGATATTAGGCCTTTGTCAGATGGATAGGTTGCAAAAATTGTCTCCCATTCTGTAGGTTGTCTGCTCACTCTGATGATAGTTTCTTTTGCTGTGCAGAAGCTCTTTAGTTTAATTAGATTCCATTTGTCAATTTTTGCTTTTGTTCCAATTGTTTTTGATGTTTTTGTCATGAAATCTTTGCCTGTGCCTTGTCCTGAATGGTACTGCCTAGATTTTCTTCTAGGATTGTTATACTTTTGGGTTTTACATTTAAGTCTTTAATCCATTGTGAGTTAATTTTTGTGTAATGTTTAAGGAAGGGGTCCAGTTTCAATTTTCTGTATATGCTAGCCAGTTCTCCCAGCCCCGTTTATTAAATAGGGAATCCATTCTTCATTGCTTGTTTTTTCCAGGCTTGTGGAAGATCAGATGGTTGTAGATGTGCAGTCTTATTTCTGAGATCTCTGTTTTGTTTCATTGATTTATGCATCTGTTTTTGTATCAGTTCCATGCTGTTTTGGTTACCATAGCCTTGTAGCATAGTTTGAAGTCAGATAGCTTGATGCCTCCAGTTTTATTCTTTTTGCTGAGAATCGTCTTGGCTATGCAGGCTCTTTTTTGGTTGCATAGAATTTTTTTTTTCTTTCTTTTCATAGATAAATGACTTTATTTTTCAATGTCCTCAAATATCACCATTAAACCTGTATTCACTAGCAATTGGCACTTTATTATTAACAAAGAAGAACCCCTAAATGTGTCAAGTAACCACTGTAAACCAAATATTATAGCCTAGAATATATTCAAATTCTCTTTAGAATTTAGAAAATGGGAAGAAATTCATTTCCTTAAGAATGCTAGTATGTCTCAGCATAATTAATTTTTGTGAAAGGTTATAGTCTGGAAGGTTAAGGTTTTCCTGGTGCTTTGTAGCAATTTTGAGCTCAAATCAAGGAATTACAAAGTGTTAACACTCTTGGTGTTAAATCTAGCACTGACTATCAATACTATACTCTTGCATTGTGGAGGATGGGGGAGCTTGTGGGATTTGGCCTAATCTGTTTTGTTTGAAACTGAAAATCATGTTGTTGAAGTTTGCATTCTGTTTTCTTTCTTTTTTTTTTTTTCTCTTTTTTTTTTATTATTATACTTTAGGTTTTAGGGTACATGTGCACAATGTGCAGGTTTGTTACATATGTATCCATGTGTCATGTTGTTTTGCTGCACCCATTAACTCATCATTTAGCATTAGGTATATCTCCTAGTGCTGTCCCTCCCCCTCCCCCCACCCCACAACAGTCCCTGGAGTGTGATGTTCCCCTTCCTGTGTCCATGAGTTCTCATTGTTCAATTCCCACCTATGAGTGAGAACATGCTGTGGTGGTTTTTTGTCCTTGTGATAGTTTACTAAGAATGATGTTTTCCAGTTTCATCCATGTCCCTACAAAGGATATGAACTCATCATTTTTTATGGCTGCATAGTATTCCATGGTGTATATGTGCCACATTTTCTTAATCCAGTCTATCATTGTTGGCCATTTGGGTTGGTTCCAATTCTTTGCTATTGTGAATAGTGCCGCAATAAACATACGTGTGCATGTGTCTTTATAGCAGCATGATTTATAGTCCTTTGGGTATATACCCAGTAATGGGATGGCTGGGTCAAATGGTATTTCTAGCTCTAGATCCCTGAGGAATCGCCACACTGACTTCCACAATGGTTGAACTAGTTTACAGTTGTAAACAACAGTGTAAAAGTGTTCCTATTTCTCCACATCCTCTCCAGCACCTGTTGTTTCCTGACTTTTGAATGATGGCCATTCTAACTAGTGTGAGATGGTATCTCACTGTGGTTTTGATTTGCATTTCTCTGATGGCCAGTGATGATGAGCATTTTTTCATGTGTTTTTTGGCTGCATAAATGTCTTCTTTTGAGAAGTGTCTGTTCATGTCCTTTGCCCACTTTTTGATAGGGTTGTTTGTTTTTTTCTTGTAAATTTATTTGAGTTCATTGTAGATTCTGGATATTAGCCCTTTGTCAGATGAATAGGTTGCAAAAATTTTCTCCCATTCTGTAGGTTGCCTGTTCACTCTGATGGTAGTTTCTTTTGCTGTGCAGAAGCTCTTTAGTTTAATTAGATCCCATTTGTCAATTTTGGCTTTTGTTGCATAGAATTTTAAAGTAGGTTCTTTTCTTTTTTTCTAGTGTGAAGAATCTCAATGCTAGTTTAATGGGAATAGCACTGAATCTATACATTACTTTGGGCAGTATGGTTATTTTCATTCACAGCATTGATTCTTCCTATCCATGAGCATGGAATATTTTTCTATTTGTTTGTGTCCTCTCTTATTTCCTTGAGCAGTGATTTGTAATTCTCCTTGAAGAGGTCCTTCACGTCCCTTGTTAGCTGTATTCCTAGGCATTTTATTCTCTTTGTAGCAATTGTGAATGAGAGTTCATTAATGATTTGGTCCTCTGCTTGTCTGTTGTTGGTGTATAGGAATGCTTGTGATTTTTGCACATTGATTTTTGTATTCTGAGACTTTGCTGAAATCACTTATCAGTTTAAGGAGCTTTTGGGCTGAGTCAATGGTGTTTTCTAGATACAGGATTATGTTGTCTGGAAACAGAGACCGTTCGACTTCCTCTATTCCTATTTGAATAGCCTTTATTTCTTATTCTTGCCTGATTGCCCTGGCCAGAACTCCCAATTCTGTGTTGAATAGGAGTGGTGTGACAGGGCATCCTTGTCTTGTGCCATTTTTCAAAGGGGAATGCTTCCAGCTTTTGGCCATTCATTATGATATTGGCTGTGGATTTGTCATAAATGGCTCTTATTATTTTGAGATATGTTCCATCAATACCTAGTTTATTGAGAGTTTTTAACACGAAGGGATATTGAACTTTACTGAAGGCCTTTTCTATATCTATTGAGATAATCATGTGATTTTTGTTTTTAGTTCTGTTTATGTGATGAATTACACTTATTGATTTGCATATGTTAAACCAGCCTTGCATCCTGGAGATGAAGCCGACTTGATCGTTGATTTGAGCTTTTTGATGTGCTGCTTGATTCGATTTGCCAGTGTTTTATCAAGCATTTTACACCAGTGTTCATCAGGGATATTGGCCTGAAGTTTTGTTGTTGTATCAATGCCAGGTTTTGGTATCAAGATGATGCTGGCTTCATAAAATGAGTTAGGGAGAAGTCTCTCCTTTTCAATTGTTTTGGAATAATTTCAGAAGAAATGGTACCAGCTCTTCCTTGTACTGCTAGTAGAATTTAGCTGTAAATCCATCTTGTTGGTAGGCTATTTATTACTGCCTCAATTTCAGAATTTGTTATTAGTCTATTCAGGGATTCAACTTCTCCCTGGCTTATTCGTTCATAGAGGTGTTTATAGTATAGTGTTCTCTGATGGTTGTTTGTATTTCTGTGGGGTCAGTGGTGATAACCCCTTTATCATTTTTTATTGTGTTTATTTGATTCTTTTCTCTTTTCTTTTTTATTAGTCTAGCTAGCAATCTATCTATTTTATTTTATTTTAGTTTTTAAAAAAACCAGTTCCCGAATTCATTGATTTTTTTGAGATCTTTTTTCACCATCTCTATTTCCTTCCATTCCTCTCTGATTTTGGTTATTTCTTGTCTTCTGCCAGCTTTTGGGTTTGTTTGCTCTTGGTTCCCTAGTTCTTTTAGTTGTGGTGTTAGGATGTTGATTTGAGATCTTTCTAGCTTTTTGATGTGGGCATTTGGTGCTACCAATTTTTCTCTTAACACTGCTTTAGCTGCATCCTAGTGATTTTGGTATGTTGCCTCTGTTCTCATTGGTTTCAAAGAACTTCTTGATTTCTGCCTTAATTTCATTATTTACCCAGGAGTCATTCAGGAGCAGGTTGTTCCATTTCTATGTAGTTGTGTGGTTTTGAGCGAGTTCCTTAATTTTGAGCTCTAATTTGATTGCACTGTGGTCGGAGAGATTGTTATAATTTTGGTTCTTTTGCATTTGCTGAGGAGTATTTTATTTCCAATTATGTGATCAATTTCATAATCAGTGCCATGTGGCACTGAGAAGAGTGTATATTCTATTGTTTTTAGGTGGCGATTTCTGTAGGTATCTATTATGTCCACTTGATACAGAGCTGAATTCAAGTCCTGAATATCCTTATTAATTTTCTGTCTGATGATCTGTCTACTATTAAATTTTCCCACTATTATTGTGTGGGAGTCTAAGTCTCTTTGTAAGTCTCTAAGAATTTATTTTATGAATCTGGATGCTCCTGTATTGAGTGCATATATATTTAAGATAGTTAGCTCTTCCTATTGAATTGATCCCTATACCATTATTTAATGACTTTCTTTGTCTTCTTTGATCTTTGCTGGTTTAAAGTCTGTTTTGTCAGAAACTAGGATTGCAGCCCCTTTTTTTCCTGCTTTCAATTTGCTTGGTAAATTTTCCTCCTTCCCTTTATTCTGAGTCTGTATGTGTCTTTGCATGTGAGATGAGTCTCTTGAATACAGCACACCTATGGGTCTTGACTCTATCCAGCTTGACATTCTGTGTCTTTTAACTGTGGCATTTAGCCCATTTACATTTAAGGTTAATATTTTTATGTGTGAATTTGATCCTGTCATCATGATGCTAGCTGGTTATATTTCAGATTTGTTCGTGTAGTTGCTTCATAATGTTGTTGGTATTTGTACTAAGTGTAGGTAGTGGTTTTTCCTTTCCATATTTATTCATATTTATTATTTTCCTTCCATATTTCTTTCAGGAGCTCTTGCAAGGCAGGCCTGGTGGTGATGAATTCCCTCAGCATTTGCTTGTCTGAAAAAGATTCTACTTCTCCTTCACTTATGAACCTTAGTTTGGCTGGATATAAAATTCTGGGTTGGAAATTCTTTTCTTTAAGAATGTTGAATATTGGCCCCCACTCTCTTCTGGCTTGTAGGGTTTCTGCTGAGAGGTCCACTGTTGGTCTTATGAGCTTCCCTTTGTAGGTGACCTGGCCTTTCCGGCTGCCCTTAACATTATTTTCTTCATTTTGACGATGGAGAATTTGAAGATTATGTGTCTTGGAGTTTATCTTCTCATGGAATATCTTACTAGGGTTCTCTGGGTTTCCTGAACTTGAATGTTAGCCTGTCTTGTTAGGTTGAGGAAGCTCTCCTGGATGATATATTAAAGCATGTTTTCCAGCTTGGTTTTGTTCTCCCCATCTCTTTCAGGTACCCCAATTAGTCATAGGTTAGGTCTTTTTACTTAATCCTGTAGTTCTCAGAGGTTTTGTTTATTCATTTTCATTCTTTTTTCTTTAATCTTGTCTGCCTGTCAGACAAGATTTCAGTAAGATAGTTTTCAAGCTCTGAAATTCTTTCCTCTGCTTGGTCTATTCAGTTATTGATACTTGTGGTTGCATTGTAAAGTTCTTGTGTTGTGGTTTTTAGCTCCATCAGGTCATTTATGTTCCTCTCTAAACTGGTTATTCTGGTTAACAGCTCCTGTAATGTTTTATTGTGGTTCTTAGCTTCTTTGCATTGTGTTAGAACATACTTCTTTAGCTCAGCAAAGTTTTTTATTATCCACCTTCTGAAGCCTACTTCTGTCAATTCATCCATCTCAGCCTCAGCCCAGTTTTGTGCCCTTGCTGGAGAGGTTTTGTGATCATTTAGAAGAGAAGACACACTCTGGATTTTTGAGTTTTCAGCCTTTGTTTTTTCATTGATTCTTTCTCATATTCATGAGTGTGTCTAACTTCTATCTTTGGGGCTGCTGAACTTTTCATGGGCTTTTGTAATTGTAATAGGCCCTGAAGATACCACTGGTCTGATTTAATGAAAAGTATAAAAATTATGGAGGTAGAAACTATAGTTATAACTAAAGGCAAAAGTATAGAACACCTAATATCACACCTGTTTCTAAAACTGGACTATTTAACTAACAAAAAAACTTTACACTTTATATGGAAATATAAACATGTGTGACTAGCTAGAAAATTTCTTAGAAACATAAGTAATAAGCAACATCAAGCGTTAAAATATATCACAAAGCAAATCAATAAAAAATGTTAGTATTGGATGAGTAACAAATCAGTGAATCAGAAAACAGATCCAATAATTATATCAAATATTTCCGAAAATTTAGCTCATATATGGCAACATTTTCAAATTTATATGGAAAAGATAGATTATTCAAAAAGCAGTTAGGAAAAATGGGCAGTCACTTAGAAAAATATAGTTGAATTTCTCCTTCCCTCAGTCCTTCTACCAAAATAAGTTTTAGATTGAGATAACATTTGAATATAATCAATACAAACTTTAAAGTACTTTTAAAAAATTGAAGATTTTTTAAAGCATGCTTGGAGTAAGAATGGCATAAATAAGACAAAATTCAGAAATTACCTTTTAAAATATTTGCTAGTTAACAACATACAGGTACAAAACTAAAACTGAGAAGAAAAATGACTGGGGAAAGTGTTTGAAATTAATATGCAAGTATTTATTTTTTAACTAGATAGTGTAGCATAATAGTTAAGAATTCATACGTATGTTTGTACACCTACATTAACACATGCAAATATATGTGTATGTGTGATTGTAAATGCATACCAAGTTTAGCTGGAATTATAAAGGGAAATTGGGATTCAGAGTAATAATAAGACTTGCTTTCCATCTCATATCCTTCATATTGGTGCACCCGCACCAAACGAATCTTCCCGAATCAAACCTGACCCCTCCCCCTCATAAATCACTCAACTCCCTATATTATTAAAATTCAACACTATCACCAGCCCATCATATTCTTTCGCCCATAAAACCAACCCAACCTCCATTACCAACCCCACTAAAACACCCACTAAAACCTCAACCCCCGACCCCCATGCCTCAGGATATTCCTCAATAGCCATCGCTGTGGTATACCCAAAAACAACCATCATACCCCCCAGATAAATTAAAAAAACTATTAAACCCAAATACCCCCCTCCACAATTTAAAATAATAGCACACCCCACTACACCACTAACAACCAGCACTAAACCCCCATAAATAGGAGAAGGCTTAGACGAAAACCCCACAAACCCCACTACCAAAATTACACTTAACAAGAACAGAGCATATGTCATTATTCTCGCATGGACTACAACCACGACTAATGATACGAAAAACCATCGTTGTATTTCAACTACAAGAACACCAATGACTCCCCTACGCAAAACTAACCCGTTAGTAAAACTAATCAATCACTCATTTATTGATCTTCCAACCCCATCCAACATTTCTACATGATGAAACTTTGGCTCACTCCTAGGTGCTTGCCTAATCCTCCAAATCATTACAGGACTATTTCTAGCCATACACTACACACCAGATGCCTCCACAGCTTTCTCATCAGTAGCTCACATTACCCGAGACGTAAACTATGGTTGAATTATCTGCTATCTTCACGCCAACGGCGCCTCAATATTTTTCATCTGTCTATTCTTACACATTGGCCGAGGCCTATACTACGGCTCATTCCTCTACTTAGAAACCTGAAACATTGACATCATCCTCCTACTCGCAACTATAGCAACAGCCTTCATGGGCTATGTCCTCCCATGAGGACAAATATCTTTCTGAGGAGCCACAGTAATCACAAACTTACTATCTGCCATCCCATACATCGGAACAAACCTGGTCCAATGGGTCTGAGGTGGTTACTCAGTAGACAACGCCACACTCACACGCTTCTTCACCTTTCACTTCATCTTACCCTTCATTATCACAGCCCTAGCAGCCTTACACCTACTATTCTTGCACGAAACAGGATCAAACAATCCCCTAGGCATCCCCTCCCAACCAGACAAAATCACCTTTCACCCCTACTATACAACCAAAGACATCCTAGGAATATTCCTTCTCCTCCTTATCCTAATGAGCCTAGTACTATTCTCACCCGACCTCCTCGGAGACCCAGACGACTATATCCAAGCTAATCCCTTAAGCACCCCTCCCCACATCAAGCCTGAATGATATTTTTTATTCGCATACGCAATCCTACGATCCGTCCCTAATAAATTAGGAGGTGTGTTAGCCCTCCTACTATCAATCCTCATCCTAGTAGCAATCCCTACACTCCACATAGCTAAACAACAAAGCATGATATTTCGCCCACTAAGCCAACTCACGTACTGATTCTTAGTAATAAATTTGCTAACCCTCACGTGATTTGGAGGACAACCAGTAAGCTACCCATTCATCACCATCGGACAAGTAGCATCCATACTATACTTCACCACAATCTTAATCCTGATACCAACCGCCTCTCTAATCGAAAACAAAATACTCAAATGAACCTGCCCTTGTAGTATAAACCAATACACCAGTCTTGTAAACCGGAAATGAAATCCTCCTTCCAAGGACAACTCAGAGAAAAAGTACTTAACTTCACCCTCAGCACCCAAAGCTAAAATTCTAACTTAAACTATTCTCTGTATTCTCATGTGGAGGCTATTTTGGGTACAACCCCAGTACTAACCCATTCTCCCATGATTTTATGTACTTCGTACATTACTGCTAGTCCCCATGGATATCGTACAGTACTATAATCACTTGACTAGCTATAAGACATAACTCATTAATTGTACATACCAGGCAATCCAACATGCTTATAAGCAAGTACTAGAATTCCTCAACTAACTATAAAACATTCACCCCCAACCCTACCATTAAATCCTCACTCAACATGCGTATCAAACGATAGAGTCCGTCCACCAACAAGACATAGCACATTCATTCGTTCGTCGTACATACTAAGCCTAATCCACAATCAACTCACAATCCACACAAGTAATCTATTTCAGATAGGAATCCCTTGCCCAGCATCCTCCGTGAAATCAATATCCCGCACAAGAGTGCTAACCCTCCTCGCTCCGGGCCTACAACACCTGGGGGTAGCTATAGTGAGCTGTATCCGGCATCTGGTCCTTACCTCTCGGCCATATAATCTAAAATCGCCCACACGTTCCCCTTAAATAAGACATCATGATGGATCACGGGTCTATCACCCTATTAACCAGTCACGGGAGCTTTCCATGCATTTGGTATTTTATATAGGGGGGTGTGCACGCGATAGCATTGTGAGACGCTGGAGCCGGAGCACCCTATGTCGCAGTATCTGTCTTTGATTCCTAACCCATTCCATTATTGATCGCGCCTACGTTCAATATCCTAGCCGAGCATAATCTGTCAAAGGTGTTAATTAATTCATGCTTGTTGGACCTAACAATAACCAACCAACACACCCCTAAACCACACCCCCTCGACGGAATGAAAAAATTCACTCTGCAAACCCCCCCTCCCCCCAACATCTTTGCCAAACCCCCAAAAACAAAGAACCTCGCCCAGCCAACCCCGCTAAAATCCAAATTCATCTTTTGGCGGTACACACCTTTAACAGCCACCCCCTCAACTAGCACACATTCTCCCCCTCTCTCCCCTCCGCCCACCCATTACTAATCCCTTACCCTGAACCAACCTAACCCCAAAGAGTCCCAGTTTATGTAGCTTAACTACCCAAAGCAAAACACTGAAAATGTCGAGACGGGCCCACTCACCCCATAAACAGATAGATTTGGTCCTAGCCTTTCTATTAGCCCCTGGTAAGATTACACATGCAAGCATCCCCGCCCCGGTGAAATCGCCCTCCAAATCATCCATGATCAAAAGGAGCAGGTATCAAGCACGCAATTAATGTAGCTCAAAACACCTTGCCTAGCCACACCCCCACGGGAGACAGCAGTGATAAACCTTTAGCAATAAACGAAAGTTTAACTAAGCTATACCAACCCCGGGTTGGTCAACTTCGTGCCAGCCACCGCGGTCATACCATTAACCCTTGTTAATAGAACCCGGCGTAAAGAGTGTTTTAGACCATTCTCCAATAAAGCTAAGCTCCATCCAAGTCGTAAAAAACTCTGGCTGGCATAAAATAAACTACGAAAGTGGCTTTAGTACCTCTGAACACACAATAGCTAAGACCCAAACTGGGATTAGATACCCCACTATGCTTAGCCCTAAACTTCAACAGTCAAATCAACAAGACTGCTCGCCAGAACACTACGAACAACAGCTTAAAACTCAAAGGACCTGGCGGTGCTTCACACCCTCCTAGAGGAGCCTGTCCTAAAATCGATAAACCCCGTTCAACCTCACCATCTCTTGCTCAGCCTATATACCGCCATCTTCAGCAAGCCCTGACAAAGGCTATAAAGTAAGCGCAAACATCCACATAAAGACGTTAGGTCAAGGTGTAGCCCATGAGATGGGAAGAGATGGGCTACATTTTCTATCTTAGAAAACCACGATAACCCCAATGAAACTTTGGCGGTCGAAGGAGGATTTAGCAGTAAATTAAGAATAGAGTGCTTAATTGAACAAGGCCCTGAAGCGCGTACACACCGCCCGTCACCCTCCTCAAGTATATTTCAAGGAACCCCTAACTAAACACTCCACACATCTATATAGAGGAGATAAGTCGTAACATGGTAAGTGTACTGGAAGGTGCACTTGGATAAATCAAGGTGTAGCTTAATATAAAGCACTCGGCTTACACCTGGGAGATTTCAATTAAACTTGACCACCCTGAGCCAACCCTAGCCCCAAATCCCCCAGCCCTACTATCAAATAACATCAACCAAACCATTCACCCGTATAAAGTATAGGCGATAGAAATTATTAACCTGGCGCAATAGATATAGTACCGCAAGGGAAAGATGAAAAACACAACCGAGCACAAAATAGCAAAGATAAACCCCTGTACCTTCTGCATAATGAATTAACTAGACACAACTTAGCAAGGAGATCCAAAGCTAAGACCCCCGAAACCAGACGAGCTACCTAAGAACCGCTGAAAGAGCACACCCGTCTATGTAGCAAAATAGTGGGAAGATTCATAGGTAGAGGTGACAAGCCTACCGAGCCTGGCGATAGCTGGTTGTCCAAGACAGAATCTTAGTTCAACTTTAAATCTACCTGTAGAACCCCCAAATCTCCTTGTAAATTTAACTGTTAGTCTAAAGAGGAACAGCTCTTTAGACACTAGGAAAAAACCTTGTAAAGAGAGTAAAAAGTGTAAACCCCATAGTTGGCCTAAAAGCAGCCACCAATTAAGAAAGCGTTCAAGCTCAACATCACCCACCTAGTAAATCCCAAACATACAACTGAACTCCTTTCACCACATTGGACCAATCTATCACTCTATAGAAGAGATAATGTTAGTATAAGTAACATGAAAGACATTCTCCTCCGCATAAGCCTATATCAGACCAAAATACTTCGCTGACAGTTAGCAGCCCAATATCTAAAACCAATTAATAAATCATTATTACCTACACTGTCAACCCAACATAGGCATGCTTACAAGGAAAGGTTAAAAAAAGTAAAAGGAACTCGGCAAACACTACCCCGCCTGTTTACCAAAAACATCACCTCTAGCATTACCAGTATTAGAGGCACCGCCTGCCCAGTGACACATGTTCAACGGCAGCGGTACCCTAACCGTGCAAAGGTAGCATAATCACTTGTTCCTTAAATGGGGACTTGTATGAATGGCTCCACGAGGGTTCAGCTGTCTCTTACTTTCAACCAGTGAAATTGACCTGCCCGTGAAGAGGCGGGCATAACCTAACAAGACGAGAAGACCCTATGGAGCTTTAGTCTATCAATGCAAACAACACCCAATAAACCAACAGGCCATAAACTACCAAACCTGCATCGAAGACTTCGGTTGGGGCGACCTCGGAGCATAACCCAACCTCCGAGCAGTACATGCTAAGACTACACCAGTCAAAACGAACTCTCACATGCAATTGACCCAATAATTTGATCAACGGAACCAGTTACCCTAGGGATAACAGCGCAATCCTATTCTAGAGTCCATATCAACAATAGGGTTTACGACCTCGATGTTGGATCAGGACACCCCGATGGTGCAGCCACTATCAAAGGTTCGTTTGTTCAACGATTAAAGTCCTACGTGATCTGAGTTCAGACCGGAGTAATCCAGGTCGGTTTCTATCTGTTCTATATTTCTCCCTGTATGAAAGGACAAGAGAAATAGGGCCCACTTCACAAAGCGCCCTCCCCCCTTAGATGATATTATCTCAACCTACAACATACCTAGACCCGCTCAAGAACAGAGCCTGTTAAGATGGCAGAGCCCGGCAATTGCATAAAACTTAAGACTTTATAATCAGAGGTTCAACTCCTCTTCTTAACAACATGCCCACAACCAACCTCCTACTCCTCATCTTACCCACCCTAATTGCCATGGCATTCCTAATGTTAACTGAACGGAAAATCCTAGGCTACACACAATTACGCAAGGGCCCTAATATCGTAGGCCCCTATGGCCTACTACAACCTTTCGCCGATGCAATAAAACTCTTCACCAAGGAATCCCTAAAACCATCCACATCAACCGCCACCCTCTACACCATCGCCCCAACTTTAGCCCTCACCATCGCCCTCCTACTATGAACCCCTCTTCCCATACCCAACCCCCTAATCAACCTCAACTTGGGCCTCCTATTTATTCTAGCTACATCCAGCCTAACCGTCTGTTCCATCCTATGATCAGGGTGGGCATCAAACTCTAACTACGCCCTAATCGGCGCATTACGAGCAGTAGCCCAAACAATTTCATACGAAGTCACCCTAGCCATTATCTTACTATCAGTCCTACTAATAAACGGATCATTTAATCTTTCTACCCTTATTACAACACAAGAACACATCTGACTACTCCTACCAACATGACCCCTAGCTATAATATGATTTGTCTCTACATTAGCAGAAACCAACCGAACTCCATTTGACCTCACCGAAGGGGAGTCAGAACTAGTTTCAGGATTCAATACCGAATATGCTGCAGGCCCATTCGCCCTATTCTTCATAGCCAAATACGTGAACATCATTATAATAAACGCCTTAACCACCATAATCTTCCTAGGCACCACATACGATACCCACCTCCCAGAACTTTACACAACATGTTTCACTATTAAAACCCTGCTTCTAACCTCCCTATTCCTATGAATCCGAACAACATATCCCCGATTCCGCTACGACCAGCTCATGTACCTCCTATGAAAAAACTTCCTACCACTCACCCTAGCACTACTCATATGATATATTTCTCTATCTACTATAATTGCCAGCATTCCTCCCCAAACCTAAGAAATACGTCTGATGAAAGAGTTACTTTGATAGAGTAAATAATAGGGGTTTAAATCCCCTTATTTCTAGAACCATAGGAGTCGAACCCATCCTTGAGAATCCAAAACTCTCCGTGCCACCCGTCGCACCCTGTTCTAAGTAAGGTCAGCTAAATAAGCTATTGGGCCCATACCCCGAAAATGTTGGTTATACCCTTCCCATACTAATTAACCCCCTAGCTCAGCCCATCATCTACTCAACCATTTTTGCAGGTACATTCATTACCGCATCTAGCTCACACTGATTCCTCGCCTGAGTAGGTCTAGAAATAAACATGTTGGCCTTTATCCCAGTCTTAACAAAAAAAAATAAACCCTCGCTCCACAGAAGCCGCTATTAAATATTTCCTCGTACAAGCAACCGCATCCATAATTCTTATAATAGCTATCCTCTCTAATAACCTACTCTCCGGACAATGAACCACAACCAACATTACCAGCCAATACTCATCACTAATAATCTTGACAGCCTTGGCTATAAAACTAGGAATAGCCCCCTTTCACTTCTGAGTCCCAGAAGTCACCCAAGGAACTACCCTCACATCCGGCCTACTCCTCCTCACATGACAAAAACTAGCCCCTATCTCAATTATATACCAAATCTTCCCAGTAATAAACGTAAACATCCTCCTCACGTTTTCAATTTTATCTATCATAGTAGGCAGCTGAGGCAGACTAAACCAGACCCAACTACGCAAAATTCTGGCATACTCCTCAATCACCCATGTGGGCTGAATAATAGCCGTACTTCCATACAACCCGAACATCACCATCTTCAACCTAACTATCTACATCGTACTAACAACCACTGCATTCCTAGCACTCAGCCTAAATTCCAGCACTACAACCCTATTATTACCCCGCTCCTGAAACAAATTAACCTGACTACTGCCCCTAATTCCATCCACCCTGCTATCACTAGGAGGCCTGCCCCCACTAACCGGCTTCCTGCCTAAATGGCTGGTCATTGAGGAATTCACAAAAAACGGTGCCCTCATTATTCCAACCATTATAGCCATCATCACCCTTATCAACCTATACTTCTACATACGCCTAATCTACTCCACCTCAATCACACTATTCCCCACATCCAATAACGTAAAAATAAAGTGACTGTGAAAATATAAAACCCACACTCCTCCTACCTACACTCACCATCCTCACCACTCTTCTCCTACCAATCGCCCCACTTACATTCCCTGCCCCATAGAAATTTAGGTTAAACACAGACCAAGAGCCTTCAAAGCCCTCAGTAAGTTAACAAAACTTAATTTCTGCAACACACCCAAGGACTGCAAAACCCTACTTTGCATCAACCGAACGCAAATCAGCCACTTTAATTAAGCTAAGCCCTTACTAGACCGATGGGATTTAAACCCATAAAAATTTAGTTAACAGCTAAACACCCTAAACAACCTGGCTTCAATCTACTTCTCCTGCCGCGGGAAAAAAAGGCGGGAGAAGCCCCGGCAGAATTGAAGCTGCTTCTTTGAACTTGCAATTCAACGTGAAAAATCACTTCAGAGCTGGCAAAAAGAGGTTTCACCTCTGTCCTTAGATTTACAGTCTAATGCTTTACTCAGCCATTTTACCCCCCCCCCCACTAATGTTCGCCGACCGCTGGTTATTCTCCACAAACCATAAAGATATTGGAACACTATACTTGCTATTTGGCGCATGAGCCGGAGTCCTAGGCACAGCCCTAAGCCTCCTTATCCGAGCCGAACTAGGTCAACCCGGCAATCTCCTGGGCAATGACCACATCTATAACGTCATCGTAACAGCCCACGCATTCGTCATAATCTTTTTCATAGTAATACCCATTATAACTGGGGGCTTTGGCAACTGACTAGTCCCTCTAATAATCGGCGCCCCCGACATGGCATTCCCTCGTATAAATAACATAAGCTTCTGACTTCTTCTTCCCTCTTTCCTACTACTGCTTGCATCCGCCATAGTAGAAGCCGGTGCCGGAACAGGATGAACAGTCTATCCCCCGCTGGCAGGAAACTACTCCCACCCAGGAGCCTCTGTTGACCTAACCATTTTTTCTCTACACCTAGCCGGAGTATCATCTATCCTAGGGGCTATTAACTTCATTACCACGATCATCAACATAAAACCCCCAGCTATATCCCAATATCAAACACCCCTCTTTGTCTGATCTGTCCTAATTACAGCAGTCCTACTCCTTCTCTCCCTACCAGTTTTAGCCGCTGGCATTACCATACTACTAACAGACCGCAATCTCAATACCACTTTCTTTGACCCAGCTGGAGGAGGAGACCCCATTCTATATCAACACCTATTCTGGTTTTTTGGTCACCCCGAAGTTTACATTATCATCCTACCAGGCTTCGGAATAATTTCACACATCGTAACTCACTACTCGGGAAAAAAAGAGCCATTCGGATATATAGGCATAGTCTGAGCCATAATATCAATTGGCTTCCTAGGTTTCATTGTCTGAGCCCACCATATATTCACAGTAGGTATGGACGTAGACACACGAGCCTATTTTACCTCCGCCACCATAATTATCGCCATTCCCACTGGTGTTAAAGTATTTAGCTGGCTCGCCACACTCCACGGAAGTGACACCAAATGATCCGCTGCAGTACTCTGAGCCCTAGGCTTCATTTTCCTCTTTACAGTAGGAGGCCTAACTGGCATCGTATTAGCAAACTCATCACTGGATATCGTACTTCATGACACATACTATGTCGTAGCTCATTTCCACTACGTCTTATCCATAGGAGCCGTATTCGCTATCAAAGGAGGCTTCGTCCACTTATTCCCCCTATTCTCGGGCTACACTTTAGATCAAACCTATGCCAAAATCCACTTTGCCATTATATTTGTAGGAGTAAATTTAACCTTCTTTCCTCGGCCTATCCGGAATACCACGACGTTACTCCGACTACCCCGATGCATACACTACCTGAAACATCCTATCCTCTGTGGGCTCGTTTATCTCTCTAACAGCAGTAATACTAATAATTTTCATAATCTGAGAGGCTTTCGCTTCAAAGCGAAAAATTCTAATAATCGAAAACCCCTCCACTAACCTAGAGTGGTTGTACGGATGCCCGCCACCTTATCACACATTTGAAGAGCCCGTCTATATAAAACTTAGACAAAAAAGGAAGGAATCGAACCCTCTAAAACTGGTTTCAAGTCAGCCCCATAACCTTTATGACTTTTTCAAAAAGATATTAGAAAAACTATTTCATAACTTTGTCAAAGTTAAATCACAGTTTCAAGCCCCGTATATCTTAATGGCACATGCAGCTCAAGTAGGCCTACAAGACGCTACATCCCCTATCATAGAAGAACTAATCTCTTTCCACGACCACGCCCTCATAATCATTTTCCTTATCAGCTTCCTAGTCCTATATGCCCTCTTCCTAACACTCACAACAAAACTAACCAACACTAATATCACGGACGCCCAGGAGATAGAAACCGTCTGAACAATCCTACCTGCTATTATTCTAGTCCTAATCGCCCTCCCATCCCTCCACATCCTTTATTTGACAGACGAAATCAACGACCCCTCCTTTACTATCAAAGCAATCGGCCATCAGTGATACTGAGCCTACGAATATACAGACTACGGCGGACTGATCTTTAATTCTTACATGCTACCACCATTATTTCTAGAACCAGGGGACCTTCGACTCCTTGAAGTCGATAATCGAGTAGTTCTTCCAATTGAAGCCCCTGTCCGTATAATAATTACATCACAAGACGTCCTACACTCATGAACTGTCCCCTCCCTAGGCCTGGAAACGGATGCTATCCCCGGACGCCTAAACCAAACCACATTCACCGCTACACGCCCAGGAGTATATTACGGCCAATGCTCAGAGATCTGTGGGGCCAACCATAGCTTTATACCAATTGTTCTAGAACTAATTCCCTTAAAAATCTTCGAAATAGGACCTGTATTTACCCTATAACCCCACCCCCTGCCTCCCGTAAATTTCACTGTAGAGCTAGATCAGCATTAACCTTTTAAGTTAAAGACTAAGAGAACTACCACCTCTTTACAGTGAAATGCCCCAATTAAACACCACCGTGTGGCCTACAATCATCACGTCAATACTTCTCGCACTATTCCTCCTTATACAACTAAAAACACTAAACATGCACTACCACCCACCCGCTTCCCCAAAACCCATAAACATTAAACCCCACAACAACTCCTGAGAACACAAATGAACGAAAATCTATTCGCTTCATTCGCTGCCCCTACAATCCTAGGCCTACCCGCCTCAGTGCCAATTATTCTATTTCCCTCCCTATTAATTCCCACTTCCAAATACCTCATCAACAACCGACTAATTACCACCCAACAATGACAAATTCAATTGACCTTAAAACAAATAATAACAGTACATAATACTAAAGGACGAACCTGGTCCCTCATATTAATTTCTCTAATTACTTTCATTGCTACAACTAACCTCCTTGGCCTCCTACCCCACTCATTCACACCAACCACCCAACTATCCATAAACCTAGCCATAGCAATTCCCCTATGAGCAGGCACAGTGGTCACAGGTTTTCGTCTCAAAACCAAAAATACCCTTGCTCACCTTCTACCCCAAGGCACACCTACACCTCTCATTCCCATATTAATTATCATCGAAACCATTAGTCTATTTATCCAACCTATAGCCCTGGCTGTACGATTAACTTCAAACATTACAGCAGGTCACCTACTAATACACCTAATTGGAGCGGCCACACTAGCCCTATCAACTATCAACCTACTTGCAACTCCCATCATCTTCACGATCTTAGCCCTACTAACAATCCTTGAAATCGCTGTCGCTCTAATTCAAGCGTATGTCTTCACACTCCTGGTAAGCCTCTACTTGCATGACAACACATAATGACCCGCCAATCGCATGCCTACCACATAGTAAAACCCAGCCCCTGACCTCTGACGGGAGCTCTCTCAGCCCTCCTACTGACGTCTGGCTTAGCCATATGATTTCACTTCCACACCACCACTCTACTAACACTAAGCATACTAACCAACGCACTAACCATATTCCAATGATGACGCGACGTAGTGCAAGAAGGCACATACCAAGGCCACCATACAATACCTGTCCAAAAGGGACTTCGCTACGGAATAATTTTATTTATCACCTCAGAAATTTTCTTCTTTGCTGGATTCTTTTGGGCATTTTACCATTCCAGCCTAGCCCCCACCCCCCAACTAGGAGGGCACTGACCCCCAACGGGCATTACCCCGCTTAACCCCCTAGAAGTCCCACTTCTAAACACCTCCGTACTCCTCGCATCAGGAGTTTCAATCACTTGAGCCCACCACAGCCTAATAGAAAACAATCGAAATCAAATAATCCAAGCACTATTCATTACAATTCTACTAGGCACCTACTTCACCCTCTTACAAATCTCAGAGTATTTTGAAGCCCCTTTTACCATCTCCGACGGCATTTATGGCTCTACATTTTTTGTAGCCACAGGCTTCCATGGACTCCATGTCATTATCGGATCAACATTCCTCATCATCTGCCTTATCCGCCAGCTACTATTCCATTTCACATCTAAGCACCACTTCGGCTTTGAAGCCGCCGCTTGATACTGACATTTCGTAGATGTGGTTTGACTGTTCCTGTATGTCTCCATCTACTGATGAGGATCCTACTCTTTTAGTATAAACAGTACCGTTAACTTCCAATTAACCAGCTTCGATAACGCTCGAAAAAGAGTAATGAACCTAGTATTAGCTCTAATAATTAACACACTCCTGGCCTTGTTACTAATAATTATTACATTCTGACTACCACAGTTCAACACCTACATAGAAAAAGCTAACCCCTACGAATGTGGATTCGACCCACTATCCCCCGCCCGCATCCCATTCTCCATAAAATTTTTTCTAGTCGCAATTACTTTCTTACTATTTGACCTAGAAATTGCTCTACTACTACCCCTACCATGAGCTCTCCAAACGACAAACCCATCACTAACGATCACATCATCACTTACACTAATCACCATTCTAGTCCTAAGTTTGGCTTACGAATGATCACAAAAAGGACTGGACTGGGTCGAATTGGTAAGTAGTTTAAGCTAAAACAAATGATTTCGACTCATTAAATTATGGCAACCATACTTATCAAATGCCTCTCATCTACATAAACATTATACTGGCATTCACTATCTCACTCCTAGGCATACTAATCTACCGCTCACACCTGATATCCTCCTACTATGCTTGGAGGGAATAATGTTATCATTATTCATCATAGCCACCCTTATAGCCTTAAACACACACTCCCTCCTAATCAATATCATGCCTATCGTCCTTTTAGTCTTTGCTGCCTGCGAAGCGGCAGTGGGCCTAGCCCTACTAGTTTCAATCTCCAATACATACGGCCTAGACCATATCCACAACCTAAACCTACTCCAATGTTAAAACTAATTATTCCCACCATCATACTACTGCCTCTAACATGACTATCTAAAAAACACATAATTTGAATCAACACAACTACCCACAGTCTAATTATTAGCCCCATCCCACTATTATTCTTTAGCCAAACTAACAACAATCTACTTACCTATTCTCTGTCCTTTTCTTCTGACCCCTTAACCACACCCCTCTTAATACTGACAACCTGACTACTCCCTCTAATAATTATAGCAAGTCAACACCACCTATACAACGAATCCCTTCTACGAAAAAAACTCTACCTATCCACACAAATCACTCTCCAAGTCTCACTAATTATAACATTCACCGCCACTGAACTAATAATATTCTACATCCTCTTTGAAACTACACTCATCCCCACTCTAATTATTATTACTCGATGGGGTAATCAACTGGAACGCCTAAACGCAGGCTCATACTTTCTATTCTACACCTTGGTAGGCTCTCTCCCCCTACTCATTGCACTTATCCACACTCACAACACCCTAGGCTCACTAAACATTATATTACTAAGCCTTTCTTCCCAAAGCTTAACGGATTCTTGATCCAATAATTTCATATGACTAGCATATATAATAGCCTTCATAGTAAAAATACCCCTTTACGGACTTCACCTATGACTCCCCAAGGCCCACGTTGAAGCCCCTATTGCCGGCTCAATAGTGCTCGCCGCAGTACTCCTAAAACTAGGCAGCTGCGGCATAATACAGCTCACCCTTATTCTTAGCCCACTAACAAAACACATAGCCTACCCATTCCTAATATTATCTCTATGAGGCATAATCATAACAAGTTCCATCTGTCTACGACAAACAGATCTAAAATCCCTCATCGCATACTCCTCCGTAAGCCACATAGCCCTTGTAATCGCAGCTATCCTCATCCAAACCCCCTGAAGCTTTACAGGTGCAACTGTCCTCATAATCGCCCATGGACTAACTTCCTCCTTATTATTCTGCCTTGCAAACTCAAACTATGAATGAACTCACAGCCGCATCATAATCCTATCTCGAGGGCTTCAAACCTTACTCCCACTGATAGCCTTTTGATGACTCGCAGCAAACCTTGCCAATCTCGCCCTACCCCCCCACTATCAACCTCCTAGGAGAACTCTTTGTACTAATAGCCTCTTTCTCCTGGGCAAATACCACTATCACACACACCGGACTTAATATACTAATCACGGCCCTATATTCCCTCTATATATTTATCATAAAACAACGGCTGGGTTATGAGATATATGACAAGATTGAAGAGGGATGAGTTTAGAGTGATATTCTGCGTGCAGGTAAGCAAATACTTTATCTTTCTAAGTAACTTTTTTTTTATCCTACAGATACTGGGGTGCCATTAATGAATTCTGGCATAGAAATTATATAAGATACATATTGTAAAAAATAACTCCTATGATATTGTAAAGAATGAATTTGGAAGTGGCAAGACTAGCAAGAAGATCATTTAGGTTGGTACTGCTATAATTCAAGCAAGAAAGCCTGAGGATTTAAAGTTAGACAGCAGCAGGGACAATAGAGAGAAGAATAACATAGAATCAATGAAATTTTCTGGTGGATGAAACATAATAAAGGAAAAGACTGATTCAGAAATAACTCAAGTTTTTTGCCGAAGGAAAGTATTACCATTCAGCTGTATGTGGAATACAGACAACACAAATTTGTTAGGGAAGAGAAGAATATATTTGATTTGTTGACTTTAAGTTGCCTCAACTATGTGAAGATATACAGTAGTTGGTTATACTTATGTGCCTGGATATTATTGCAGAGATCTTGGCCAGAAGCAGATTAGGACGTCACTGTAGGCTAGGTAATAGTCATGAGAGTGGATAGGATCTCCTAGGAAAAACTTGGTCCTTGTTTTCCACTAGCAATCTAGCTTAGTTACAGCTTATCATTCTTTCCCAATGAAATCAAGATAAAACCCAGGAAGAGTGCTTCTAAAAGTTGTTATAAATTTGTTTGGACTGTAACACATTTTAAGGTTGCCAAAGTTCTTTGCCGAGACCAGCTCTGTCAGGGAGACCCTAACCCAGCAGCACTGGAGGAAATAAAGACACATACACAGAAATATGAGAAGTGGAGTGTGGAGTGGGAAATCAGGGGACTCACAGCCTTCAGAGCTGAGAGCCCTGAACAGAGATTTACCCACATATTTATTGACAGCAGGCCAGTGATAAACATTGTTTCTATAGATTATAGATTAACTAAAAGTATTCCTTATGGGAAACAAAGGGATGGGCGGAAGCAAAGGGATGGGTCTGGCTAGTTATCTGCAGTAGGAACATGTCCTTAAGGTACAGATTGCTCATGCTATTGTTTGTGGTTTAGGAACGCCTTTAAGCGGTTTTCCACCCTGGGTGGGCCAGGTGTTCCTTCCGCTCATTCTGGTAAACCCACAACCTTCAGCGCGGGCATCATGGCCATCACGAACATGTCACAGTGCTGCAGAGATTTTGTTTATGGCCAGTTTTGGGGCCAGTTTATGGCCAGATTTGAAGGCCTATCCCCAGCATGTCACCCTTCTTGTTTTTGCAGGGCAATAAAAGCAAAGGCAGCTTTATCACAGTGACCTACTTCTCGCAGGAGTTGGGATCTTCATCTGCAGACTATACAAAGACAAACAACACATGTTAATAACACAATCATCATTGAAATCACAGAGCCTCCAGGTGTTTTTATCTATTTTAATGGGTTACTAGCTGCTAATCCATCTGCAGCTCCTTCAAGCACTCCAGTTCCTGGCATTAAGGTCATGTGTGCCTGGGATGCTTTAAATATTTGTTCTTTTAATTTTGCAACATCCAAAGACAAGTTTGTAGAGTGTCCTTCTACATGCTTTTTTATTCTTTCCCAAATTATTATTTTATTAAGAGCCATTAATAGTTTCCACAAATTCTTATGTTTAGCTCCTACAGCAGGCCATATCATTTGAGGTTGAGGTGCCACTATGCCACCATGCCACCATGCCACCATGTTTCCAGATAACAGGAACTCTAGCTGTATTTCTTACTATTTCTACTGTCTGACCATTTTGTTTAGACCAGCTGAACATAGTGTGGCCATGGCATGCAGACTGAGAGGTGCAATTCAAGCTAAACATCCCCTTAGGGGACCAATCAATAATGATTCCATAGGAATTGTTGCTCAGCACCTCTGCTTGTTCTGCAATGTAATCTTTCCAAATAAATACATTCATTATTTCTGGCCAGGTCCAATTCTGTTTACAAATAGATTTTTCAGGGTGGTATGCCTCAATTATAGGAGCAGATTTATTATGGTAAATACTGAGATCAGAAAGCATATGTAATTGTGTCATAGAGTGATTACATCCAGGCATTACTGCCAGCCAAGATTGATAAATATGCCTAGTGAGTATAATTATTCTCTGTGTCAGCCCTTGTTGATGGAATACTCATGGCAATGGTGATCACCGCTATCATAGCTATCATTAAATTACTGGTTGTCCTGCTTTCCTCAGGTTTTATTCTGCCATCTGTGACAGCTTCTTAATCTGTCCCCAGGTAGGTGGCTGTGTTTGACAGGTGTTGCTCGTGATACTTGGGGTCCTCCTCAGCATCAGTCTCAACATGGCTGCAACCGGGGGGTCCTCAGGGTCTGGCTGGCTCATGATAAGGTTTTAGGTGTCTTGATGGTATCCAAATCAGCTGATGATTCTAGCCTGGAGAAACACAAGCATAACCTCTACCCCAAGTTATTATATTTTTACCTATTTCCCAACTATTTGTTATTGGATCTCTTCACCATACCAGTTGTTCTGCTTCTGTCTTTGCAGCTGGTTTCTGTAGATATTGTTCAGCTGCTGTTAGCATCTGGCCTTTAGGCAGGCTCAAAAAATTTAAAGTCAATAATGCTAGATTCAATTGCATATGTGGTGTTCCGTAGTCTGTGTTTCCCCCTTTCTGCTTTTGCAATTGTCGTTTTAGAGAGAGATTCATTCATTCTACAATGACTTGTCCTTCAGAATTATATGGGATGCCAGTAATGTGTTTAATATTCCATATAGAGAAAAATGTAGCTACAGCTTGGCTAGTATAGCCTGGGGCATTGTCTGTTTTAACAGAAGCTGAAATGCTCATCACCACAAAACACTGCAAAAGGTGATGTTTAACACAGGCAGAAAACTCTCCTGATTGGCATGTAGCCCAGACAAAGTGAGAAAAGGCATCCACACATACATGTACATAAGCAAGTCTCCCAAATGAAGGAACATGTGTGGCATCTATTTGCCAAAGAGAATTAGGTTCCAATCCTTGAGGATTGGAATTGTTAATACTCCTCCTGTAAAAAATGAGGAATGTACCATTTGGCAAGTTGGGTATCACTGGATAATAGCTTTAGCTTCTTCCCAGGTAATGCTGTATCTGTGTTTGATACCAGAGGCATTAACATGGGTTAAATTGTGAAACTCTCTAGAATTAGATATTGCAGTAGCAACTAGGTGATCAGCCATTTGATTCCCTTCAGTTACAGGTTCTGGAAGAGTGTATGAGCCCTAATGTAAGTGATGTAAAAAGGGTACATTCTACTCCTGACTGCTGTTTGCAATTGGGTAAATAAAGTCATCAGTTGTTCATCTGTGTGAAATTATAACTGAGCATTTTTAACTAACTCTGTGGAATGAACCACATATGAAGAATCAGAAATAACATTAATAGGCATATTAAAAGCAGTCAATACCTTAATTACAGCTATAAGCTCTGCTTTTTGAGCTGAAGTATAGGGTGTCTGAAAAACTTTACGTTTTGAGCCAGAATAAGAAGCTTTACCATTATTAGACCCATCTGTAAAAACATTCTCAGCACCTTTAATTGGTTTAAATTTAGAGATTTTAGGGAGAATCCAATTAGCTAATTTTAAAAATTGAAACAGTTTCATTTTAGGAAAATGATTATCAAGAATACCCACAAAGTTAGCTAAATGGGTTTGCCAAGTGAGACTATTTATAAAAGCTTGCTGTATTTATGCCTTCGTGATAGGGACAATAATTTTTCCAGGATCATATCCATGTAATTTAACAATCTGGGTTCTCCCATTTCCTATCATAGTAGTGATTTGATCCAAATAAGGAGTCAAAGTCTGTGAACTAGTATGTGGAAGAAAAAGCCCCTGTACAAGATCTTGCTCTTGAACAATAACACTAGTAGGTGAATGCTGAGTTGAAAAAATTAGCAAATCTAGGGTTTTTTTTTTTTTGGATTTATTCTATTTATTTGAGCTTTATGGACTTGCTTCTCAATTAGCTGTAACTCTACATCAGCCTCCTTTGTTAATTGCCAAGGGCATAGGTAGGAATGCCTGGAGCAAGTCATATCCAATTAATGTCCCCTAGTAATTTTTGAAAGTCATTTGATGTTTTCAATTGATACCTATGTATGGTTACTTTTTGTGGCACAATTGTAGTGTCATTTACTAAGGTCCCTAAGTAGGAGTAAGGAGCAGTAGTCTGAATTTTGTCAGGAGCTGTAATTAAACCAGCATGAGAAATCAAATTTTGCAAATGATCATAATATTAGAGTAATATTTCTCGAGTGGGGGCAGCAAAAAGTATATCATCCACATAATGAATAATGTAACACTGTGAAAATTTTTTATGAGTAGGTTCAATTACTTGCCCTACATAAGGCTGGCAAATTGTTGGACTATTTAACATGCCTTGTGGCAACACTTTCCAATGAAAACACTTAGCAGGCTGCAGGTTGTTTACTGCAGGAATTGTAAATGCAAATCTTTCACAGTCTTTCTCAGCTAAGGGGAAACAGTCTTTTAAATCTATGACTACTAAAGGCCAATTTTTTGGAATCATAGCAGGAGAGGGCAGTCCTGGCTGCAATGTCCCCATAGGTTGTATAAGTGAATTAATGGCTCTTAAGCCAGTTAACATTCTCCATTTACCTGATTTTTTCTTAATTATGAAAACTGGAGAATTCCAAGGGGAAAATGTTGGAGCTATGTGTCCTTTTTCTAATTGTTCAGTAACTAATTCCTCTAAAGCTTCCAGTTTCTCTTTACTCAGTGGCCATTGTTCTATCCAAATTGGCTTATCTGTTAACCATTTTAAAGGTATAGGTTCTGGAGGCTTAACAATGGCTGCCATCAAAAATGATATCCTAATCCTTGGCAGGAACTTTGTCTTTCCACTTGAAGTGGTTCCTTCAAAGCTTGCAAATTTTTTTCTAGTCCCATACCAGGGACTTACCCCATTTCATGCATCATATGTTGACTTTGAGGGCTATATAATTGCTCTGGAATTAGAGCTTGTCCTCCCCATTGTTGTAATAAATCTCTCCCCCATAAATTTGTAGGTACAGAAGTTATTATTGGTTGAATAGTCCCAGGTTGTCCATCGGGCCCTTCACAATCCAAAATATAACTACTTTGATGTAATTCATGGGATTTACCAACTCCAACTATGTTAAATTGAGTGGGTTGAATTGGCCACACAGATGGCCAGTGCTGTAGAGAAATGATTGAAATGTCTGCTCCTGTATCTACCAAACATTTAAATTTCTTTCCCTGAATAGTTATTTCACAGGTAGGACATTTATCAGTAATTTGATTCACCCAATAAGCTGCTTTGCCTTGTTTATTTGTGCTTCCAAATCCTCCTGTTTGTTTAATTTCACTTTTCCCCATTTCCACATATGGCACAATTAGGAGCTGTGCTATATGCTCTCCTGGCTCTGCTTTCCAGGGAACCAAAGTAGACATAACAATTTGAATTTCCCCATTGTAATCTGAATCAATGACTCCATTTGTACTTGTACTCCTTTCAAATTTAAACTAGATCTACCTAGAAGTAATCCTATCGTCCCTGCTGGCAGCATCTGACTGAAGACAGCAACATACTTTGACAGTCCCATTACAAAAGGAGAACCTGGGCCATAGTGATTAATAGCTTGTTTAAATTCTTTGAGTAATTTAAAAGGAAAAGGCTCAAACGTAGCTATACTATTTCCCTGCTGATCTGGGGGTGTATTCTAACAGAGAACTGCCAAGCCTCTATATCACCCGCATGTCTAGCTTACTGGATTGGTGCCTGAATAGAACTGAGAGTGGTCACTAGAGGCACTGTTTAAACAGTCACTGAAGCAACTACTTTTCACCCAGTGTCCTCCAGAAAAGAAAGATCTTGAGGGACAGGCCACTCTTTTTCTTCATAATAAGGAGGGGGTACAGAAGGGTAGAGATGGACCGCTTCTTCCTTTGCCACTTTAGTTTTGGCTGGCAAACAAACCTGCTCTGTTACCTCTTCTGTTACTTCGTTATACTTTCCTTTTTCCTTATTATCAGTGTGAAAAGGTTCCAATGTGGAACAAGCCAGAGCCCACACTTGTCCCATTGTTACCCTAATGCTTCAGAGCTCCACTTCTTACTCACTACAGGGATTGCTTAAGAGTACTCAGGTGTCCTCCAGCTTAGTTCCACGTTCTCCAACCATTGCTCCAGCAACCCTTCGACCTGGGTTCGAGCCCCACGTATGGACACCACTTGCTGAGACCAGCTTGCTTGGGTAGACCCTAATCCAGTGGCACTAGAGGAATTAAAGACACACAAACGGAAACATAGCATGTGGAGTGGGAAATCAGGGGACTCACAGCCTTCAAAGCTGAGAGTCTCGAACAGAGATTTACCCACATATTTATTGACAGCAAGTCAGTGATAAACATTGTTTCTATAGATTATAGATTAAAAGTATTCATTATGGGAAACAAAAGGATGGGCCAAAAAAAAGGGATGGACTCTGGCTAGTTAGCTGCAGCAGGAACATGTCCTTAAGGTCATGTTCTAATAGCAGATCGCTCACGCTGTTGCTTGTGGTTTAGGAACACCTTTAAGCAGTTTTCTGCCTTGGGTGGGCCAGGTGTTCCTTGCCCTCACTCTGGTAAACCTACAACCTTCAGCGTGGGCATCATGGCCATCATGAACATGTTACAGTGCTGCAGAGATTTTGTTTATGGCCAGTTTTGGGGCCAGTTTATGGCCAGATTTGGGGGTCTATCCCCATCAGTTCTTCATAGTCTTGATTGTATAGTTGCTTTATGAGGTCTTTGGGCTGCGTATTTAAGTAGTTTTTTTCATGTGTTATCAGGTTTTATTCTTTCATTTCCATGTTTAGAACTCCCTGAAGGATCTATTGTAAAGCTGGTCTAGTGGTAACAAATTCCCTTAGTAGTTGCTTCTCTGGAAAAGATTTTATTTCTCCTATGTTTATGAAGCTTAGTCTGGGTGCATCTGAAATATTTGGTTGGCATTTTTTTCTTTAAAAAACCAAAATAGGTCCCCAATTTATTCTGACTTGTAAGGTTTCATTTGAGAAGTTCACTGTTAGCCTGATGCAGTTTCTTTTGTGAGTGATCTTACATTTTTCCCTAGCTACCTTTAAGATTTTTTTCTTTAATGTTGACCTTGGACAGTCTAGTGACTATATGCCTTGGTAATAATGTTCTCCACATGAACTATCCAATTTGGTCTATGTTTCCAGTGCATAGATAATTGTGAAATTTTGCAGAAGTGTTATTATTCTGTAGATATAATATTATTACTAGAGGCTTATAGAAAATAATTAGGCAGGCTTCCAGAGAACATTTGGTGTGGATTCTTTTTCCTATTCATTTGGGAAGTCATTCTTGAAAAATAAAGTTTTCATTAAAAGTAGAGAACTCTATTATTTGAAGATATTTTCTAGATTATAAGAAAAAAAATCCTCCTGGCAAAAATAACTCATCTGGGACATATTAAATAGTCCTATTATTATCTTAGGAATTAGATCATATGTTTACCCATTCTGATACCACTTACATAGAAAAAAATTAAAAACCTAAAATTGGGTAAATTCTCACAAGATTAAAAATGTACATCATCGGCATTACTTGGAAAGACATTAATATATCTATAGTATCAAATATTCAAGATGGTGTTATAAAGGAATAATACTGTAAATGTCAAAAACATATTAAGGAAATCAGCTCCACTTCTAAGCTCTTAAAATAACCCTATCTAATATATTTTAGCTCTTTTTAGTTTTGCCCTTTTCATTTTTTCCATTTCAGGATTATAATATTTCAAAGCATTTGTGGTTCACAGCTTATGCCTTTAGCTTATTTGTAAGGCAACATTTTTGATTGTTTAGAGGTCAAATTATCATGTTGAGCATACTTTTTGTGTTCTTCCAAGCTCTTAAGCCTCCAGCATGCATTCCTGCTTTTCTTATCAAAATATTGGATCTAATAAGCTTGTAAATTCTGTGAGAAGCCACTAACATTTGAGCGGAATTAGGAATCCACATATCTGAAATAATACCAAAACTTCTTGCAAATCATACTATTTTTCAAAGATAATCTGGACACTATTGTTTAATTTTTTTAAGCTAATCAAAGTGAAAAATATGAGAGTTTCTCTTAGATTATCTTTCTTTTTATTAAAAAAACTGAAGATTTCTGTTTCTTACTGTAGTGAAATAACAAGGATCAAACTTCTCTTCCCAACATACATATATATGAAGGAGGGAAAAATAGATGATAAAATTGTTTTCAGATATTGGTCACCAGGCAACACTTGTAGTGCCTAAGAGAAAGGAGACAAGCAAAGTGATCCCCATGATCACCTGTCTGTGGGTCTTGCGAATCATTCCACCTGTAGTCCAGAGAGGAAGTTCCCAAGCAGAGCATCACTGTGTGAGTTGAGCAGACAAAGAATTAAGTTCAAGAACGCTGAGACTATCAGAAGTTGCAATGCAGAGTTTTGGAAAAGAGGAGGCTATTCAAAGAAAGAAGTCCAAACATTTGCATGAGGTCACCTTCAGTTTTTGCTGAATACCAGGCAACTCAAGCATAATGTAATACTCCAAACGATTGACAAACAGTAATAAGAGAAGAATAAACAGAACCATTTTTAGAGCTCACCCCAGACTAGGAGACAACCTAGCTCTGATCAACAAGAGTGGATATTCCTGGCTCATCACCTGAAACAGTAAATAGAGATCTTAATATGAGAGTAAACTATCTCTAGATTATGATAAAGTGACAGTCCTAAAAGCTGCCAAAGTAAAAAGAACCATTTCTAGAGACAAATACATAAAAGAATGACTACAGATATCTCTTCAGAAAATACATAAGTGAGAAGACAATGAAATAACATCTTTAAAGTGCTAAAAGCATACAACTATCAACCTAGAATCCTACATCCAGTGAAAATATTTCCCAAAAGTGAAAGCAAAATAAAAACCTTGGAAGAATACCTGTAATAATAAGTTTGTGTGTAAATATATTTTATCATTTAAAATTTCAGATACACTTGACTGTTTCAACAAACATAGTTATAAATTGTGAAATTTATAATAATGCAAAAGTAAAATTATGACACAAGTAGCCCAAAGAATGAAAAGGGGTAAATGGAAGCATTTTGTTGTAAGGCTTTTATGTTACATACAAATAGAATAATATGTTTTGCAGAATAGCTACTATTACTTAAACATGCATATGATAAGCTTAAAGAAATTGTCAGAAGCATTTGAATCGGAGGGACTCCATCTTGTATGGGAGCTAGATTAAATAAGTCTGAGACCTACTGGGCTGCATTCCCAGGAGGTTATGCATTCTTAGTCCCAGGCTGAGGTAGGAGGTCAGCACAATATACAGGTCACAAAGATCCTGCTGATAAAGCAGGATGCAGTAAAGAAGCCCTCCAAAACCCACCAAAACCAAGATGGTAATGAAATGAACTCTGGTTGTCTTCACTGCTCATTATACATTAATTATAATGAATTAGCATGCTAAAAGACACTCCCACCAACACCATGACAGTTTACAAATGTCATGGCAATGTTCAGAAGTTACCCTATATGGTCTTAAATGGGGAAAACCTTCAGTTTCAGAAAATCCCTGCCCCTTTCTCGGAAAACTCATGAATATTCCACGCCTTGTTTAGCATATAACCAATAAATAACTATAAGTATACTAAATTGAGTAGCCTATGCTACTGCTCTGCCTATAGAGTAGCCATTCTTTTATTCCTTTACTTTCTTAATAACCTTGCTTTCACTTACTCTACGGGCTTCTCCTGAATTCTTTCTTGCATGAGGTCCAAGAACCCTCTCTTGGTGTCTGGATCTGGGCCCCTTTCAAGTAACAAAATCACTAAAAAATTAAAACAAATAGACTTGCAAATGAGCAAGAAGCAGAGTTAAAACGGAATATTTAAAAATTTCAATTAATCCAGAAAAATACAGGAAAGAGTTAAAGCAGGTAAAAAGCAAATAGCAAGCTGAGAGATTTAAGCCTTATCATTTCAATATTATATTTAATGTAAATGACATGCATATTTAACAGGATAAATTGTCAGACAGGATTTAAAAAATGGCCCAACCCTGCTACCTACAAGAAAACTATGTTAAATATAAAGAAATGATAAGATTAAAAGTAAGTCTTTAACAATGAGATCCCACTGCACACCTGTTAGAATGCTAACAGTACATGCTAGCAGGGATGCGGAAGAACCTTCAGATATTGCTGGGAGGAATGCAAAATATGGTACAACCACATTGGAATATTTTTTTTTTAAAGTTAGGCATACAATATCCCTTATAAGGGAATCCTTACAAGGCTTTATTTATGATCACCAAAATCTGAAATTAATCTAAATGCTTTTCAACTGGTAAATGAATGATGTAATATGGTACATCCACATTATGGAATACTACTCAGAAGAAGAATGCAATGTACCACTGACACACAACAGCATGGATGAATCTCTAATCATTTGTGCTGAGCGAAAGAAGCCAGACTCAAAATATTACACTGATTTCATTTTTTATGAAATTCTGAAAGAGGTAAAACTATCTGACAAAACAGAACAGGGGTTACAGGGACTGAGAACAGGAGACAGCATTGAAGATAATGGGGCACCAAAGAATTTTTGAATTGATTGTGTTGCTTGCTAGATGACTGTATGCATGTGCCAATAGTCTGAGAATAACACCACAAATTATGCAATGTATACACTAAAATGCATAAAAATTGGGTCTCAAAAAAAAGTAAGTGGATGGATGGAAATTATTCAGCCACTATCATGTGAATCCTGGAGTGGCAAGATTAATATCAAATAGTCTTCAGAACAAAATTATTACCAAATATTTTTATACAAATTACATGCTAAACAATAATATTTTGGATATGTTAGATCAAATAAAATGTATTATTCACATGAATTTTTTTTCTTTTACTAATGTAGTTATTTGACAATTTAAGATCACATGTGTGGCTCATATTAAATTTCTATTGGATGGTGCTGGAATAGTGTGTCCGAGGATAGATCCACATACTAGTGATCAATTGACTTCTTTAACAGACAGTAATGGTAATTCAATAGGATAGCATCATCTTTTCAACAAACGGTACTTGAAAAATTGAATATCCATATGGAAAAAAATAAACCTCCACCTTTACCTCACACTATGCACAAAAGTCAGCTCAAGTGGATCATAGACTTTATAAAACTCTTAGAGAAAGCCATATTAAAAAATTCTTGCAACTTGGTGTAGCAAAGATTTCTTAGATATGACACAAAAAGTGTAAATCCCCCCCAAAAAAAAAAAAAAAGATAAACTGGACTTCATCAAAATTTAAAACTTTTGCTCTTCAAAAGATGTCATTAAAAAAGGGTTAAGACACTAACTGGAAGAAAATATTCAAACTTTCTATATATAGTTCATCTTTTAAAAAGATATACATATATATTTATATATGTATTTATGTATTTATATCTAAATATAAAAAGATAACCAATTTTTAATGGGAAAAATATTAAAACAGTATTTCACAAAGTAGGTATACAAATGACACATGAAAAGATACTCAATGGTATTATTCATCAGGTAAACACCAAATAAAACCCCAATAAGATAGCATTACACACCAGTTGAATCACTAAAATCAAAAATATCAAATAGAATTAATTTATTTAAATTATTTTAATAGATATAAAAGATTAATTAAAATAGAAAAAGGAGTTTGCCAACATGTGGAGCAAATGAAAGCTCTGTTACATTTACTGTGAGAATGTAAAATGGCACAACGACTTTGAAAAACAGTTCAGCAAAATCTTTTAATTGTATATTTACCATATGACCCAGAAATTCTACTTATGTACTCTAAAAACGAAAATATATGTATACTCAAAGACTTGTACGTGAATGTTTATAACAGCTCTACTTGTATTAACTAAAGGATGGAGCAATTTTAGTGTCTGTTAATAGGTGAAAGATAAGACAATTGATGGATATGCATATAATAAAATACCACTCAATCATAAAAAGGAGAAAATTACTGCTAAATGTAACAATATGAACAAATCTCAAAAACATGCTGAGCAAGAAAGGCAAGGCAGAAGACGGTAATACTATATATTAATATAAAACTCTAGAAAACACATCTTTTTTATTTAAATTATACCTCAATAAATTTGATTTAAAATGATTGAACATGGTTCATGAAAATCTGAAATAAAATCCACACAACCTCTGAGAAAATGCAATATACAAATGGAACTATCATTTAGTTAGTGTTCAGCAAGTGCTAGGTAATTTCAACTATGTTCTATCATTTAATTTAATTCTGTTATCAACCCTGTGAGGAAGTAATTATAATTCCCATATTACATATGAGCAAACTATGCTTAAGCAAAGTTTAATGAAACTTCAATGGCATTAGCCAACTAGAAAGAAGCAAAGTTGACATGGAAACACAACGTTTTTCACTACAAATGCAATATCACAGTTTATGCCTAATTTTACATAATTATTAATGATATCTAATGTTATCATGTATGTGGATATCTATATGCATTTTGTATTTTTATCTTTAACAAGAAATTTTGTTATGTTTTCCACTTCAATGCTTCTCCCAGAATTCCTACATTCTAGGCACAACCACCAAGCATGTCATCATTCTTGCTTCCTGAAGTCCAATGGCTAAGTTTTAACTACTTTAATGTCTTCCAAAATATGGTTTTCTTATTCTTTGATGGTTTCTTATCTATATTAGTCTGTTCTTGTTTTATGGGTGTACTGTATCCCCTGAGGATATTGATGGTAAGATTTTAAGAGGTACTTTTGTTTTCTCTGAAACATCTGCTTCTTCTGGTGTCCGTTGATGTGATGCTTGCTTTTCTGTGCTTATGTCTGACAGTTCATTTTGTCTGTTTTTATATCTGTTTGAAGAACTGGATTGATTAAAGTAGGTATCTCTCATTGCCAACCTGTCACCTGGATAAGAGAGGTCTGACTTAAAGTTCTTTATGTGTATCATGGCATGTTAATAAGGTGGACTCATTTGAGGGTATGTGGGCAGGGTGGGGTTGAAGGGTAGAGTGAAATCCAGGAGGTCACCTGAATGAAAATCAGAAGGCAGATTCTTCAATCACTTTGCTTTATGGCTGTACCATAAAGAGAAGCCTTCTCCTCAACTGCACCCTTCTCTTGGGTGGGCTCTGAGCTGAGGCACCATGTGTTCTGAATTGTCAATATGATTTCAACTGCCATCCACTTTCAGGATATCCATGCTTTTATGAGCATAACATTTTTATTTGTCTTTATTTCCCTTTTTATGAATTGATGAAAGAGAAGTAATTCAGTCTATTTTCTTGAAAAAGTAGTTTACTAATTAAAAATCTACGGAACGCAAACCTCATCCTTTCCTGGTGTTCCCTGAGTCAGTGTTCTTTTTAAAATTTTTTATAGTCTACTTTTAAAGAAAGCTAAATCTCTATTCCTCTTCTACAGATCTTTCTACATCTAGCAAATGTATGGCATATTCAAAGATTACAGAATTCTGTATAAGAGTAATTTCTAAACCTGATGTAAGGAGAACTAGTGAAATTATTCCCTGTCCCCATGGAAATGTCCAGCAGGAGTGATCCAGTAGCAAGAGATGGGCTTTAGATTTAGAGAGATGGAGACATGAATCACATTTCCCAAACTCAAGGCCCTAGACCGTGTTGCTTAACCTTTTAGAATCTACACTCTAAGACATAAGAATGGGAAAATAATATTGTCTCACAAGTTTGTTGTGAGAACCAAATACGTTAAATGTATAGCAGTGTTTCTAAAATATTGTTGGTTCTCAACACACGTCATCCTTCTTCCTGCTCTCAATCATCTTCAATTCATTGCTTACAGACATATTAATCATGTAAGAATCAAACTCTAGATCCCAGGAGTATTAAATAACTTTATTGTAAGGGGCTATAAAACTGTAAGTTTGTTATTAATACAGAATGTATCTCATACTTTGCTCCTGTGCTCAAACTCTGAATTCCTGAGTGGCTTTGAGTATACTGTTATGTGTCATGTTATTCATGTGTTATTCATGTGGCATCTGTTAGAGCACCAACAGTGCATTTTAACCCTAAAGAGATTCTTTCAACCTTCCTCTGCTCCCCCACTGACGTGTCCAGACTCACGTACAGCATGCCTTCAGCTTTTCGTTGCTGTTGTTTCTAGACTATTCCTGCCATAAGGTATTTTGCATAGTGTTTATTTATGTAAGAAATTATTCCCCTTCCAAGTTACTTCTACTCTTCCTTAAGTTCTTCTAAACTTTATGTCAGTTACTCAGGAAAGTCATCTTTACTCTTCCTGCAAGGTCAAGTCCTTCTTTTCAACACTGCCATGGTATCATAAATATTTTCTTTGTAGTAACAAAGTTCTATAATCTCCATGGTTTCCTATATTTATTCATGTGATTATCTAATTAGTATGTGTTCCTCAAGAGAATCTAATTTCCTGAAGGCATTTTTGTTTATAAACATATCTATACAGTGATCAGCGCAAATCTATAGCAGATTGTAGGAACTCAGTAATTTTTGCATGAATGAAAGCAGAAAGCTTCAGAAGGGGCTTTTTGTTATATTGTCCCTAATCATGCTGCTCTCATATCATTTTGTAAAAAATTCTTATCTGTCTTAGCAGAAGGATTCAATCAGCCTAGGCTTTTTAAAAGCATTTCTAATTAAATTTTCTTTTTTGAGACCAGGTCTTGCTCTGTTGCCCAGGCTGGGGTGCAGTGGTGCAATCACGGCTCACTGTAGCCTCAACTTCCTAGGCTCAGATGGTCCTCCAATCTCAGCCTCCCAAGTCAGTGGGACTAGAGGCAGGCGCCACCACGCCTGGCTAATTTATGTAGAGATAGGGTTTCATCATGCACAGACTGGTCTCAAACTCCTGCGCTCAACTGATCTGCTCACCTCGGCCCCCCAAAGTGCTGAGACCACAGGCTTGAGCCACCACATCCAGCCTCTAATGATATTTGCTATCAGTTCATGCCTTTTAAATAATTATCTCTAATTTCTACTTCATCGTCTGTACACGTTTTTTTTTTAAACAGAGCTTATCAGATACAGTCATGTGTAGGCCCTCTGCTTTTCATCCTCATCAGTACAGTGGTAAACATAATTGCCAACTCACTGTGGTTTTAATCAGAAAATATTTGTTAGTAATCATTGGAAAATTAGTTTTCATAACTTAATGGTCTAGTGCAAGGATGCTTGCTTACCAGCATTGTTTCACGTTCTGATAATTCCGTGCAAGGTGACATAAGGATCGGAGGATAAAAGGAAGTAGAGAATATCTAATTGTTAAGTATAAGAGCAGTGTTCTAACGAGTTTGCCTGCTTTTTTTAAATCTCAAACTGATACAATTTCAACTTAATTACAACAAATTAATAAAAGAGGATCAGATTATTTCACTAAACTATTTCTTTAGCTCCTGAATATTATGGTGCCAGGGTAGAAATGTCACCTCAGATAAGTTTTTAAAATCAACTCTAACAATGTAATTCTTTGTGCAATGAATTAGCTTAAAGTCCAAATCTGAAATTTGGTATGTTTGCAAAAATGATAGCTGTTTCTTTGCTTGGCTCACCATGCTATTTAGAAGAGTTTACATTTCTTTAAAAACATTTTAGAACAGCTAGAGAACAGTCAAGATTTTAGAGGACAATATTGAAAAGTGGACCCTGTAATATGCAAATTATCTAAGGTTAGGAGAGTTATTTTCATAATACTATGCTTGAAATACATAATTATTTTTTAATATATGAAAAGTATTAAAGTAACACATGGTCTGGTAAACTTTAAATGCTAAAATAATGATATTAATACTATTCTACAAGCATTGATCGGTTTTAAATCCACGTCTATCAATAAACTATTTTCACTAGCTATAGCACTTTATGTTTGTGTTGACCTCACACTATAATGTGGAAAAAATATTCATTTTCATCAAAAATAAAATTAGGAATTGTTGGAATGCTCACTCAACAATACTGATATACCATTTGTAGAGTCCAAGGAAGTAAAAATCACTGAGGTAATTGTGCTCTTGGGTAGAGAGATGAGTAAGAATATTACCATTCTCAAAGAGCTTATCTTTTAAAGAATATAATAAAACACAAATTAAATAATTACAATGGTCAAATTAAAAGGATATCATATTGGAGAGCATTTAATTCTTACAAGAATCACAGGAAAATTCCTGGAGGATTTCACATTTTTTTAAGTGCCAAAGGATCAATAGTATATGACAGATGAATAGTTTCCCCAAATTAAATAACAAAAATGATTATAATAATAGAAAATGGCATCCACTGACCACATATTATGTGTTTATTATTCCTTTAAGTACATCACACATAATGTGTCAATTAATTCGTAGAGCAATCTTAAGGAGATATTTTGTTCCATTTCACAGGTAAGGTAAATTGAAGTTAAATAACTTACCCGAGGACACGCCTTGTGTAGAAGATAGGTAAACAATATGAACAAGACTATGGAAGTTCTTAAATGTTTTTACAAGGGTGTTTGGTTTTTCTTCAGCAATGAAAACTCATGGAAGAGTTAATTTCAAGGGTTCTGGGGCTGGGAAATACGAATGTATTAAAAAGGAATGGAGAAAGACACAAAGAGGCTCCAGCTGAAGACATTACAATAGTAAGTGGAATTGACCATGAAGATCTAAACTAAGGGCAAATAGAAGAAAACCTTATACTGACAGAACTGATGGGGCTTCCCTGTTGTGGCAGGAGCAGGAAGGACCAGAAAAACAGTCTATGTAAAGTCATACTATTTAAAAAGATGGTCATGTATCCTTTTGAAAAAATGTTCCCATAAAAATCTGCTTTTAAGTTTTGCAATCCTTAACGTATACATCATTGTTTTAATTACCAGTATTTGGAACCACTTAGCTCTAAACCAATACTTATTATATGATCAAAAATGTTGATGTCTTTATAATTTGCACTCCAGGAGCTATTTATGTGAACCCTTCTTCTTTTTCTTTTGTATTATCTGCTCTCTTGCTTTCCTTGATCATTGCATGGAATTTATCCCTCCTAAACTCCTACTCATTTACTTTCTAAAAGTATTTGAGGTATTTATTGTCCTGTCAATTCTTTTATAATCACTTTGTATCTTTCAGATTCTTTTTTCCTACTTTATAAATTCTTATCTCTCTTTATTCAAAATCTCCCTTGCTATGTTTCTAAATATGTTTCTCTTTCACATACAAATACCTAAATAATTAGGTCGATTTTGTAGACATCTGGTATTGAGTATGTTATTTATACTAATGTCAATAAACCAAATTTAGAAGACTTACAATAATTTTGTTCATTTATCTTAAAGTGATTTCTAAATCAAAATAGGCATGCAAAAGGAACTGAAAATAAAACTTTGAAACATGATTAATTTTAATATGTTTATGGGAAATAGTAAATCCACCAGCAGAAAAAAAATTACCAAAACTAACATTTTACAGATTTTTAGTATCAAAGCACAATACATTTTTCATAGAAACAAATAAATCACCATTATAGGTACCATGATATGGCAATATTTATACACAAGGTCATTTACCATTTAAAAAAAAATCAGTGGCAATGGTGATGTAATACATTAGTTCATCTTTGTTCAACTTTTTGCTATGATACTTCCTGGCCTGCAGGAGTATTTGCCAGGATACAAAAGAAAATATGTGACCTCAATTTTAACAGTACATAGAAAGCTCTGGCTGCCCATGCTTAACCCTACATTTACTACATGATTGCTAGGAATGTTTTCATACCACCACTCTGACTTTATTACATTTATTTTTAAGGCCATTCCCAAGGAATCAAACATTTTAACAGATTCATTTGGATATTAAAGGATTATTTTATATAAAATAAGAAGTGCAATATCAGAACTTAATATTCTATATGCCTAAATTAACAGAAAAAAAACTTTACAGTTATTAAGTGGAAAATTATTTGATTTTGGAGTTGGTAATGGCATAGCACTGAACTGGGGAAAATGTGATAAGATTTCTTTCAGTTTTAGAGTCGATTATTTTTAAAAGTACTAGATTTTCTGAGGGCCATTCACATTCAATGTTTAGATTCATTTTATTAGTGGCATATACAAAGCACCATATAATATATGAAATGTAGAACAACCATGACTATGTAATTAACTGTAGAAATAACTGCTAAGAAAATATAGCAATATTTAACACAGGATTTCTAAAACCATTATACTTTTCCCAAAGCTAATGTCCCATGTTTTATTTTATAGACTTTGTTTATCAAGATTTATATGCATCTGGCACCTTTTTGGGCTGAAAATAGCTGATGTACTCTGTACAGTAATGTTACAGTTTTATACAAAATTCAGAAATATTGCATTTGGAATAGTCTTTATGATCCTCTTCCAAGTATTCCATTTCACACAACAGCAAATACTCTGAATGCCTTTCCTCCTGGAGGATTCTGTAAACTGCAAAAAAAAAATACAAAAAGTATATTGATGTCATCTCTATACATAATCCTTCTTATAAATCATGCTTTCTTATGACAGTCAAGAAAGCAGCTCTACGAATCCAGATGGTCAACTTTCTTAGGCTACTATAATTTAGAGTTATTGGAAAGCTTGAATGAGGATGACTTAACTCTTAACTCTTGGTTCTATGCTGGGCTGCAAGTTTACTAATGACATTTAAGATGTGTAATGGTAATAACAGTAGTCTCCACAGAACTTCACAGATTCTAGATCATGTTTTCCTGTATTACCTACTTTCATTCTAATGAAGCAGAGTTCAGCAGCTGTTATTCAATTTTAATGAGGAATACTGAGACTCAGATTTAAAACTGATATGCATGGTTACAAGCTAAAAAGATAGCTGATACTTAGGCAACACTCTAGAGCACTAGCTTATTATCATTGCCCAAGTCTGACAAAATTTAAATTATATTGCTATCATACAGATTAATACTCTTAACATCTATAATTTCAAGGAAAATGTTAGTAAGGATATTTAATGGTCAATTCTGAAAGACCTAAGAATATCTTCACTGAGATGAAAAAATACACACACACACACACACACAGCATTCAATGTCATTTTGAAAGTACTTTTAAATAGAAGTTAAAAGTAATGCAGACTCATAAATTTTACTCTTTATTAAATTGTGTATATTTATTTAGCAACATAAATCTAGATATGTTTTGTTTAAATGTCTAAAAGTTAAAACAGATTGGTAGTACCATTAATCATTATTTATTCAAATCAACTGTAAGCTTTTGAAACTTTTACATAAAGTTTTATTTTCTTAATAATTACAAAAGACTTTTGGAGATCAATAAAATAAATGCTAAGAAAGAGACAAAGTGAAAGATCTTTTATATTTTTATTCATACAAGAAAAAAGGGAGAGAATTTTAGAGTGAGCAAAAATAAGGGTATCACAAGTGCGCACACACAACATATACACACATGTGCATGCATGCATGCCAGGTTTTTCATGCAAGTAGATGGCCAATCCAAAGCCATTTTACTTATGAGAAACAAACTGACTGAGTGCTTTAGGAAGTGAATGTGTTTGGTGTGTTTCCTTTTTGTACACAAATACTGGAATAACACATATCTCTGAGCCTACAGACTGAATCTGAGCTTTGAGATTTACAAGTTATATGAACTTGGGCACATTATTTAACCCCTCAGAGTCTCAGTTAACATATATATATGTATATATGTATATACATGTATGTATATGTGTATATAGAGGTATATATATATATCTCTATATGTGTGTATATATATATACATTCACACATATATACACAGAAACACATATATACATACACATACACATATATACATACACATATGCACACACACATATATACAGTCACACACATATACATATACACACGTATATACACACATACATATATACACAGACACACACACACACACATACATATACATACACACACACACACACACACACACACACACACACATATCTCCGGGTATAGGCCTGACATTTCAGGGCTGTCGAAGCTGAGCTAACATACTTAGAGTGCTCAGGAGCATCTAACATTGTAATTTTCATAGTAGGTACTCAAAAATAATTATTATACTGTTTTATTAGGATATCACCTATCATTTTATAGTTTTAAAATAAATCTAAGAATTATGAGGCATCAGTTTAGCTTATAAAATTGCATATCCAATTTTATAACTCAAAGATTCATTTTATATATTATTGGAGCAAGTCTGAAGGCCAACCTTAAAGGTGACTGCAATGGTAAGACCCCTCCCCAATCTAATCTAGCAAACACCTGTTCTGTCCAAACAGTAGGCTTTAGAGTATCAAAGCAATAAAAAGCAAATTAGCTTCTTTTATCTCTTCTAGGTCCTGTTTGTCATTCTTAAATTTTAGCCTTTGTTCTACACTGGGCTCACTCTGACCAAATGTTCATAGGTTAGATTATTCATCCCTCATGTATGTTCACTTTTGCCTAATACAAACTCCATCATAGTTCTGCATATGACTATGGCCCCTCTTCCAAACCCTAATATATTAAGGAGGCCATGAGCAGGTTGTAGAGGTGTCACTTTCTCAACACTTACCTCTTGATATAGTCTAATATGAAAACAGATAATGCAGATTTGTATTTTTGTGAGGATGACACCCAGATGGTTATGCTGAAGATAACCTAGATACCCCATATGATACATCCTTTGGTGTACATGTGTGTGCTCTCCACTGGCAATTTTGAAGAACCCAGGAAATACCCAAAAGTTAGGGATTTTTCTATATACAAATAAATAGGACTTTTAATATTACTTTTATAAGTAATAATGATTTTAAAAATCACCATTGCTTCATTTATTTTAATATTTATTGATACCTGATAAAGTGAGTTACATGAATTTTCTCAAATCACCAAAATATGACACTAGTGGGTGGGTTAAATAATATGAAAAATGACCTGAAAGAGTTCATTTATATCACACTAGGCGTCCAATTTCAAATCAATAAGAGAATTTGGTTCTAGGGAAAATCAGACATTGTTTTTGTCAAATACTTTGTCAGATAACTGGATTAGAGAAATATTCTGTGCCTTGCTCACCTAGAAAGAATTAAATATAAAAACTAATCTAGAAAATCCAAAAGAGGATGAAAGAAAGTTCCTAATTATAAGATCAATTAACAAAAGAGTAGTTCTGACTTGTAATCCGATTTTCATGTTGATTTTTATAAGCCTGCAGGAGACAGGCACCTCTGGTACTACAGCTTCTCCCATCCCTGGAAGGCTGACTGGTACACAAGTGTGCAAAGGAACACACTGGCTCTGCCACTTAACTTTGAAAAAAATTAAAAATATTAAAGTGGGTCAACTGTAAAGCAATCATGAATACAGTGATAAACAGTATTTAAAAGTATACATACATATGTTTTGTTTTTACCTTTCTGAGAAGATTCCATTCTGAAAAGAAGCAATGTAGGTCTTTCTTTTGTCCACAGGCATTACATCAACATAACCACCGTGATTTCGAACCACTCCAGCATGTACTGCTGCTCTGCAGATACTGGACAGCTGAGAAGGTAAAGAAACAAACTGCCATTATTGAAAATTCCTGCCGGACTTGTCCAGCCTATTCTTCTATTATTAATAGACTGAAGTCGCTGACATCCTGATGTCATGCATAGCCAGTGAGCAGCTACAGGACGAGGTTTTGTGCATAAAAGAGTGTTTGAAATGTCACAAAGTCAAAGCCAATTTGGAGCAAGTCTGAAGGCCAACCTTAAAGGTGACTGCAATGGTAAGACCCCTCCCCAATCTAATCTAGCAAACACCTGTTCTGTCCAAACAGTAGGCTTTAGAGTATCAAAGCAATAAAAAGCAAATTAGCTTCTTTTATCTCTTCTAGGTCCTGTTTGTCATTCTTAAATTTTAGCCTTTGTTCTACACTGGGCTCACTCTGACCAAATGTTCATAGGTTAGATTATTCATCCCTCATGTATGTTCACTTTTGCCTAATACAAACTCCATCATAGTTCTGCATATGACTATGGCCCCTCTTCCAAAATACAAGAAATGGGGCAGTTTTTTTCTTAGTAAATAATATAATCTACACAGAGAAACTTTGCCTAAAAGAATAACCCTAAAAAGAAAAAAATGAAGAATCATCATAGCTTCTACCTTCATTTGCAATGCCGGTCAAATTAGTTTTAATGGTCTGACATGAAATACTAGGAAAGTCCTATGATTACATTGTACTAGTCATATAATCTGAATTGAATGGGATTTCTATGGAGAAGAAAATTATTGTTTCAGGTCCAATACTTTTGAATTTTTAAAACTACTGAATTCTAAAAGTCAGATCATTTCTTTTGGCCCATTAAAATCTTCTCAAGATTTTAACATTTGCTTTACTCCAAATGTTTTACCAAAATTTGTCAACAACTAAGTACAATCCAAGGAAATCCAACCAAAGACAATATTTGAACTGTTTCAGTATAAAGCAATCCATGTCAAATGCCCATGGGTCTTTTCTGATCCCATTGCTGTGTTCTTTTCTTATCTCTATGCACATGTGAGTGATTTAATATGCTTTTTAAAGTTCACATAAGCATGTATATCTTACATGACCTTGCTTTATTACTGTGCTGTGAACTCTAGAGCATCAGTCAGTATTTATTAGATCAGAGTCTGAATGCCAAGCTGTTTAATCCTTTCCATGCTTTTGCTGTATCGCAAAATACCATGTATCTAAAACCTGCATCCTTACTCAAAGGCATTTTCTTCAACACTTAAAGTTCCATTGAATCATATTTGCATCCAATATGGTTCCTAACAGATGGAATTAAAAATAATTCCGTGCACATTTCAGTATTTGTTCTCCTAAAAGGATATTAATCAGCATTTTTCCCAAGGCAACAAAAGTGCTTAGATATAACATTTACTAAGTCCAAGTATTTAATATGTTTTGAGACTATTGTATTGCCTGCAATTATGCATTCAGCAGGCATCCCTATTTGAGTTCAAAGGTCAGAAGACATTTTCTTTTCATAGACTTTTAAAAAATTAATATATGATGAAAAGAATTATCTGTAAAAATAGAATTTTTTAGTGAATGCAGAAATATATAATAAACTATAAATACAAGTTCAAAGAAACAGAATGTACAAGGTCTAGCTCTACAAACGGAAGGAAAGAAAGAGAAAGGAAGGAGGGAGGGAAAGAGGGAGGGAGTCTGGCTGATTGATTCTCACATTTCCATCCTTTATTTGGAGAGATAATGTATTTTGTAGGGCCAGGAAGACTGGCTATTAATGATTGGACCTCTGATTTCGTACTTGCCGTTTGACAGTAACCTTTATATTTCCAACTTACTCTTCAAAGGACCTATATAAGACACATATTATGCACCCACTTCACTGAGGGTAGAAAGATAAAATGATCTCAAGATATGAGTTCTAACAAAACCTTAACTCTAGCAAATAGATGACTTTAAAGATATAGAAGTATACAGGATATTTTGAAAGACTTTCACTAGACATGACTAAAATTAAAAGTTCTCCTGCTTAAAGGGAAAATCTGAAAAGTATGATTTCTTTGGAAATCTCTGTTGAGTTCAGATATGCATATTCCTATATATTTATTAATCTACTTGTTTCAACAAATATTTATGTGCAAGGTACTTGGTTAATATCTGATGTAACTATGTGCTCTAAGCTCTGTTCAGGCAGGACATGCCTGTCTTGTTCACAGCTTGGCGGACATCAAATTAGTGATCAAAAAATGATGAATGAATAACCCAGCTGCTGCCCTTGAGAAACTTACGAACTAATAAAAGAGATAAGGTAATAATCATAATACCCAATATAACAGGCTAAGTGCCAAAAGGAAAAAATGAAGTTATAGGGGTTGAAATAAGGGCAACTTCATACTTGGGTTGGAAGGTCCAGCAACGCACCCTCACAGAGAAAGTGGCAATAATTTAGGTTTTGAAGAATGACCACAGTTTTGACACAAAATTTTCAAAAATACTGTATTTCAACAGAGGCAAGAATATAAGCACAAATGTGAAGACTAGTACATTCAAGATACCAGCAGGACATTTCAGTGGCACATAAGACTAGTGCAAATCTGGAGCTTGAGAGAGACTCAGAATTGGAGAATAACTGCAAAGGTAAAGCTGAACTGAAAAAAATCTTGGTAAGTAAGCTCACCAAGAGAAACAGGTGGTAATGTACATATTCAGGCCTCTTTACATGATCAAATTCCCTTAATATTCTATTGAATATGTGCATAAGACATTTCCTAAATTTGCATTTGTAACTCTCTGGCTTAGAAATCTGTAATGGTTTCTAAGTGTTTGCCTCATAAAACGTAAACTCATCAGCAAGCACTTTCAGACTTTGTCTACACACTGATGTGAGCTGGATTCCTCTCTCTCTCAGACTAACTTGGTTGAAGCCTCTTTTTGTTCCGATTTTCAGCAGCTTAGAGACAAAGCTATCTGCTAGACTGATGTGCAGCTCATTGACTCTTAACTCCATTACTTCGTAAATGTCACTTATCCCACTAGAACATGTTCCCTGATCCTCTTTACCAACCGACACTAAAAACCTGGCTCAACAAGCACTTAACAGGCCTGGCATCTTGGAAGGCCAAGGCAGGAGGACTGCTTGAGGCCACACCAGCCTGGGCAACACAGTGAGACCCCACCTCTACAACAACAGAAAAAGAGCCAGGCATGGTGTCATGTATTTGTTAGTCTAGTCACTTGGGAGACTGAGGCAGGAGGATCACTTGAGCCCGAGTTTGAGGTTAAACTGAGATATGATCATGCCACTGCACTCCAGCCTCGGCCATCACAGCTCATATTCCTTGTCCAACCCCACTAAGATCATCTCTTACAACATCCCCTCGACTAGTTCTCTTTTGCATATATTTTAATGTAGCATCTCTATGACTCTATGCTACATTTTAAATGGCCGTTTGGCAGTGAAGATATTGTTTCAACTTTTGACAAATTCCTAATTATCTAGTTTAGACTTCAAATAATAAAGAAGCAAAACAAAAACACAACACATTTTCCTTCCCAACAATGACTACAGACTATTTCATTATGTGTCTTATATAAAACATATGGGGAGACTGTGAAGAAAAATTTTGTCAAATAATTATACACTCATATCTTACATATGGATATTAATTTTTCAGTGATATGGATGTTTAAGTCTTCTGAGAATGCATATTAACAAAGTCTGTTTCTTTGCTCTGTATATAAATGTACATATATACATTTAAATGTGTCTATACATTTATATATATACATGAATGTTGAGAGCTGTATAAATTAGGATACTTACATCAGAATAAACTCGAGTTCCAATTACACGAGCATAATGTGGATTTGCTTGCATACAGTTACGAGGACAGTATACTCTGAAAAAAATAATATATTTTATATATATATAAAGTAAGCTGGTTACTTAAGTCTTTCTTATTAGTAAAACCACAGATATGCATACACAAAGTAAGCTCGACATTCTAAACCCTACTCATTTTTTCTCCTGAAATAGGTCAGTTGTACAAGCCCAAGCAGTAGACACAATTGCTTCTGTTTATCTGTTTCTATCTTTTGGCATAAATGTGATTTTAAAAAAATTAGTTAGGAAGCTTTCTAATGTGGGGATTTGAAGCCAAAAGAAACATCAGAAAGCATCTCAATGTATCTGAAAAGTTGGTACCCAATGTATCTGTAGAATTTAGTAAACCAATAACTTGGAAAATCTGAATCATTGTCTGCCTCATACACCTCAGTTTCTCTTCTTTATATTCACATCTTTGGAATCTCATCCAATTTCATGGTTTTAATTATCATCTTTAAATGGCTGATTTCCAAATTTACATTTCCAGTTGGGACATCTCTTAATTCCAAACTTGAATGTCCTACTGCTTATTCAACATCTCCACTTAGCTATAATAAACATCTCAAGCTTACCATGTATGAAACCAAATTCCTAATCTCCTTCTCTAGTTCCCAAATCTGTTCTTTCCCTAGGCTTCCCATTGCAATAAATGGCACCTCCATGATTCCAAGTGCTCAGGCCAGAAACCTTTCTATCCTCAATCCCTCCCTTAATCTCACACCTTTACATTCAACCCATCAGCAATTTCTATTGGCTATACATGAAAACATATCCAAGACCAGAGCATCCCCAAGCACCTCAATCATGGTAACTCTGGGCTCTATCATCTACTGTCTAACTTACTGCAATAGGCTCTTCTATGCTTCTTCTATGGTCTCCCTGCTTCCAATTTGGCCCTCTCCAATCTGTTTTCCATACTTATATTAAAACGTACAAGTCCAGCCAGGCGCCGTGGCTCATGCCTGTAATCCCAGCACTCTGGGAGGCCGAGGTGGGTGGATCGCCTGAGGTCAGGAGTTTGTGACCAGCCTGGCCAACATGGTGACACCCCATCTCTACTAAAAATACAAAAATTAGCCGGGCATGGTCCTGGGTGTCTGTAATCCCACTACTCAGGAGGCGGATGCAGGAGAATTGTTAGAACCTGGGAGGCGGAGGTTGCAGTGAGCTGAGATCATGCCACTGCACCCCAGCCTGGGCAACACAGCAAGACTCCATCTCAAAACAAAACAAAACAACAACAAATGTACAAGTCCAAACACATCATTCCTCTGCTCCAAATATTCCAGTGGCTTCCATCACATTCAGAGTAAATGACAAGGGCCTCAGGAAGGTCAATAAGCCCTGCATCTTCCATCCTCACTGCCTTTCCAACTTTATATCTTACTCCTTTCCCACTTTCTCACCCTGCTCCAGTCACACGGGCCTAATGGTTATTCCTCAAACACACACAATAGGCTTCTGCCTTACAGCCTTTGCATTTATCTTCCTCTCTGCGTGGAATGCTCTTCCTCCAGAAATCCTACTGCCTTACTGATATCTGGTCGGCTTAGCTCACTTAAAAGACATTTCCAAACACTATTTTGTTGTTCAGACTCTAATACAATATGACCAAAAGCTATTTATTTAAACATAGGATCCAATTATCAATATTTAATCAATCACATGATATTTTTAAAAATCTACCCCCAAAGTTCAAGAAACTGTCAAATGGCACTTTACTTTTAATCAAGTGGCTCGTCTGCATTCACACACACACACACCCATCACTAAAAGGAAACACAAACTAAAACTGGAAAAAACACAATTTTAAGTAGTAAATGAGACTGTCAACATAACTACATGATAATCATCAGTGGATGACAGCATCAACAATTTTCCTGAAAGTATTCTAAATACACTTCAGTTGAAACTACCCTTGCCAATTGAAGCAGATCTTCCTTAACATAGCTTTTAAGAAATAGTTATAGTTTTTATTTCTAAAATTTGTATAACACTGTATACTCTAGAGTGTATATACTTCACATAACATGGAAACCAGAACCATTTAAATATAATAAATCCATCTGAGTTTCTATAACTTTGAATTAAAGCGTTGACTGTTGTAAAAGATGCTGTCTGGGGTTTCTGCAGGAAGAAGGGTGTCCCCTTTGACTAGAAACTGATCTCACTGTATTTGAGAACTGCTAGGCATTCACCATCATCCTTATGGTTGTAAAATCACTTGCTCTGCATGTTCTGCAAACTTTATCTTGTCCATATTCAGTTGGTTTGCAGAATGCCAAAGTCAGTAGTCCAAGTTGAGTTAGTTTCTACTTAGATGAGTTCAGGTAAAACAAAGATTGGGGGAAGTTTTTGCTTGTTTGTATTCCAATCTGTTTTTAACAGCTTGTTACATACTACTGAGAAGGTAGGTACTGGTCTAGTAAACTTTTTTTTTTTTTTAACTACAATTTGCCAGTAAACTGAATGAAAATGCTGACATACTTTAATATCTACTTTTACATCTTGAGCATTCAATAAATTTTAAAGATCTAATTGTTTATAGACATATGTAAAACTGGATAACATTTCTTACAATTTTTATAAGACACTAAGTAATAATTACTACATAGTAACCAAATGGTTACCAAATAATAGTTAGATCGTTTATTTTGAATTGTTCTACCAGACATGGAAACTTTCAAGGACATGACTTGCAGGAATCTTGTTTCTTCAAGGTCTTCTTGAGCTAATTTCATTAATTTATTTGTCATTTTTTATCCAGAATAGACTATGCCTCAGGCTACTTAAGTGATATGAAATTCTAAAAGAAATATACCAACTACATGATTCCCTAAAAGTTATAACCTGTCATATAAACAATATCATTATAACCCAGTTTATGAAACTATTACAATATTTTTTCTTTTTCTTTTTTCTGAGACGGAGTCTTGCTCTTTCGCCCAGGCTGGAGTGCAGTGGCGTGATCTCAGCTCACTGCAAGCTCTGCCTCCTGGGTTCATGCCATTCTCCTGTCTCAGCCTCTGGAGTAGCTGGGACTACAGGCACCCGCCACCACGCCCAGCTAATTTTTTTTTGTATTTTTAGTAGAGATGGGGTTTCATCGTGTTAGCCAGGATGGTCTCGATCTCCTGACCTCATGATCCACCCACCTCAGCCTCCCAAAGTGCTGGGATTACAGGCGTGAGCCACCATGCCTGGCCGAAACTATTAAAATTTTATACAGGAAAAACAAATGAGAATTTTGTTTCACTGAAATAGGAAAAAAGGGAGAAGCTTTTCAGACTACTTAAGGTCAATATTATGCATAAATTGTCATTTCTATGGATTTATTATATTGGTAACAGTAAAGACTAAAATTAAATTTTAAAAATTTATATCATTTTCCTTATTTCTATGTTTTGCTTTCTGAAACAAGCCAAGAAATAGGGAGCTTGTTTATTAATGCTTTACTTGATTTATCCCTTTTGCAATAATATTGATATAGTTTGTTTTGTAGTTATAAAATTACCCTTTATTGAGCATCTACTAGTGAGAGCCTTTATGTTGGAATGCTCTACAGAGACTATCCTTATTATTTGGTCCTCATAAACCTAGTCACATGGCTGACATAAGGCTAGGCATAATATTCGTACTTAGTAGGTATGTAATACATATTTATAAATTTAAATTCTAAAGTTCCTGGGTTTTTTTCACATATTATGATGCTAAAATTTGCCAGCTTCACCTAGCAATACATCTTTACTTTTTTCTATAAAACTGCAATCTGTAAGTGTAGAGGTCTTGAGAAATCTGAAAAAAAAATATTTCTACAAAATTGACTAAGACTACGAAGCAAACAATGATTTAATCAAATATGTGAGCCTTATAAGAGGATAATTAGTCAAGCTCTAGTAACAGGAGATTGTATTTTTATCACAAAAATATTCAGCATATAATTCACTGGTGGTCAAATGGTAAAAAGCATATGATGCACTTCACCCAGTAAGAGGTCCTCAAATTATCCTACATACTTGGTAATCTGCTGATTTCAGCAAACACACAAGCTGAAGAATTTTAAAATTCTCAATTAGCATGCACCAAGTTAGCTGACCAAAAATATTACAACAGCAGTCTTGCATTAGTAGAGACAAATGATTTGAAAGGAAACAGGCTATTTGTATGTGAGGGCATTTATTGTTTATATCACATCTGTAACTTAGAAACTGACAGAAAATGAAGTACCCTGTTATATGAAGATCACAGTCTTCTGTTATAAAGATTCCGTTATGTACCTTGTGAACAGCCAATCCCATTCTTTAAGTGAAACGTTGCTTTCATTTTAAAAGGGTAAGTAATGATGTTTTTCCAAAGTAGATAAACTTTTCCATAAAAATTAAGCTCCTTAAATTTTTAGACTAAAATGTTTTGTCAAATTACAATTATATCTTTAAATCTCATTACTAGTTTTTAGTAGTGTGGATATTTGCATTAATGGAAATAGTGTGTATAGAACTAGGACTGGATATATGCAGACATACTTTATTTTTCCTATCTACTGATTATGGATTAAACCATAATACTTCTAACAGTTTTCATCTTAGCTTGGCCAAGATAAATAAAGCTTTTTTCATTATTTTATAGTACATAAATTCCATTATAATCTTGTAAAAGAGAATATAAAAAAAAAATAAAAGAAGGGCAAAGATGGGCTTTTTAACTTACCAAATGCAATCAGATTGATCTAATTTAAAAAACTGGATAATGATGTTAAAAATATGAGTTATGCCACTTTAGTTTCTGTTGTAAGAAATTGTTATGAACTGAATGATTTTGTCCCTTTAAAGTTCATACGTTGACGTCTCAATCCCCAATTTGACTAACTTGGAGACAGGGCCTTTATGAAGGTAATTAATGTTAAATGAGGTCATAAGGGTGGGGTCCTCATCCAATAGGATTACTGTCCTTATAAGAAGGGATGTAAGAGAGTGAGCTCTCTTTCTCCCTCCACCATGTGAGAACACAGAGAAGGTGGCCATCTGTAGACCAGGAAGAGAGCCCTCATCAGGAACTGAATCAGCCAGCATCTTGATCTTGAACTTCTCAACCTCCAGAACTGTGAGAAATAAATTTCTGTTGTTTACACCACCCAGTCTATGCTATTTTGTTACAGCAGCCACAGCAGACTAATAAAGGACTCTTTGTACCACAGATGAACATACAGATTACATGCATAAACCCTGACATTATGAAATAGCAGAGAATACTTTTGCATTTGGAGAAAGTACACTAGGCCTGCCTGGAGTGCATGTAGTTTATGATGTTTCATTGCTCCCTCCTGCTTAGCAGTTCAAGATTATACACTTTTGAATCCCAAAGACATCAGAATTTCAGACAAAAACAGTCATCACAGGGCCAAAGCCCCTTATGTGTACACTGGTTTACCTTGGGCAATGTGAAGCAGGCTTATGAAATGGACAGAGCTGTTCCACAGTTGTTTCACAAGTCACAGCCTGAACTGAAGAATTAAAACACAAAACAATGAGTGAATCCTTCGAAAGCAATAACATACTACACAGTACTAAGAAAATAAGATGAAGAATGTGCTAACCTGTTACTTTAGAGACTGTGAAGGAATTAGCAGACTGATATTTGCTGAAGGTAAAAATACAGAAATGTTAATTATTTTCATATAGGCATCAGCAACAGCAGCATCATTTCTGGTATCTTTCAAGTCTATGAACACTTAATTTTCTTTTTAAACACTTACTAAAATAGGCAAGTAGCAATATAAGAATACATCATCAGTTTTATACTAAATCTGTATTACCATCAGGTATTAACCAAATCAACACCATTCTTAAGGTGATCTCTTTTCATTATTAAACTCAAAAACGTATAGATAATAGCATAGAGCCATATATATATATATATATATATATATATATTTGAAACAAATATATATATTTGAGCCATATATATATATATTTGAATCAAATATATATATATATATTTGATTCCTATCAAAATTAAAACCCTCAAATACTAATTTCCTGACTCCACGGGACCAAACTATTTAGTCTTTCACAACAGGAAATACAAGACAATGTTGTGAAAAGACTACAAAATAATAAGTACCTAAGGGAGCATCCATTATTCCTTTTTTGTTCCCCCTAGTATCTAGCAAAATTATACGTAAAATGAATAAACTTCTCCTCATTACATGCATTATTAAAAAGCTGAAATATAAGATTAGGCACACAATTATACATCAAAATTTTAATAGGTTTATATAACATCTATGGCAAAACGTAAGGCTTATTTGTGATGGTACTTTAACATGGTACACTCTCTGAATACACTATCTCAGAACTGAAGGTGTAAAATTTCAACAATTCTTTATTTCCATCAGCTTCAAATTCAATATTTAATATTCATCATCTATAATGTGTCCAAAAGAAACAACATTCTTTGAGGCATAAAATATACAATCTATTAAATATAGCCTTCAAGTTTCAAGAGAATTTCTATAATACAGATAATTGAAAATTAAGAGGAAAAAAGGTAAATAACAGGATAAATGTCCTTTAATGGGACACCCACTGCTTGGCTTACTAAAGCTAATAACTAATATTTATTGAAAATAATAAATGTTTTCCAAGTGAAAGGTTAATTAATGAATATTTCTATAGAACTTCTGGCCAAGTATGGTGGCTCACGCCTGTAATCCTGGCACTATGGGAGGCTGAGGCTGGCGGATCACTTGAGGTCAGGAGTTTGAGACCAGCCTCGCCAACCTGGTGAAACCCCATCTCTACTAAAAATAACAAAAATTATTTGGACACGGTGGCACATGCCTGTAGTCCCAGCTACTTGGGAGGCTGAGGCAGGAAAAGTTGAACTTGTGAGACTGTCTTAAAAAAATTTTTTTTGGCTAAAAAGAGTTATCACTAACAGCTAAAACCCACCCTTCAAGCCTTTTAATAAGACTGTATAAGCCAGATGTGGTGGCTCACACCTGTAATCCCAGCACTTTGGGAGGCTGAGGCGGATGGATCACCTGAGGTCAGGAGTTCAAGACCAGCCTGGCCAACATGGTGAAACCTCGTCTCTACTAAAAATACAAAAATTAGCTGGGTGTGGTGGCACGCACCTGTAATCCCAGCTACTCGGAAGGCTGAGGTAGGAGAATCGCTTGAGCCCGGGAGGTGGAGGTTGCTGTGACCTGAGATCACGCCACTGCACTCCAGTCTGGGTGACACTGCACTCCAGTCTGGGTGACAAAAAACAAAACAAACAAACGAAAAACAACCATAAAAAAAAGACTGTATAGGAGATCATTCCACAAATTTTTGAGAGTTCCTAATAGTTTTTTATAGTTATTAATTCTAACTTAACCCCACTGTGAAGTTTCATGCAACTGTATTGTAACAAAAGAGACAATGTCAAATTTCCTAAGAAAAGGAGTTCTGTATGAACTTCAGTAATGTTTACTGTTTTACTTAGAGGGAAAAAAAGACACTAAAAAGGTATTTCAAAAGCCCCCATTTTTCTACTTTCTATACGGTACATGTAAAAATGCACAGTGTTTTGGAATAAGGTATTTGGTACACCTAATAGGAGAAACATTAATAAAATTAAATGCTTTTATATTGGGATACTTTTAAATGGACAAAAGAAACATGACATAGCATAATACATATTTAGAGAATTTTTCAAAATGCTCTTTTCTCTAATGTAATTTATCTTATCAACAAAGTTACTGTTGCATGAAATAAGCCATTTTCCCTAAATAGGACAGGAAGAATATGCAAATTACTTACCCTTCTCAGGGTATTTTCTGTCAAGCTAAAAAATGTATTGCTTTACATTGGGAATTCACTGTAAATTTATACATTTTTAATGAAACTCAAAAATTTGGAGTTTTAGCATGCCCATTAAAAGCAAAAGAGTTCAACTTTGACCTTAAATGCTTTATCTTCTTTTTGTCTAAGAAAACTACAAGATAAAATGAACCTTGAAAATAACCAAATTCTTTCTTCTTAAATTATTCTATGCTTTGCTCTAAAAAAAACAAAATGTGTTAGTTCACTGTTACAATTTAAAATTATCTGGTCCAAAAGATTATTTGGGTACTTACCCAATTGTTTGAATACCATTTCTATTGGACTTGATGAAATAATGTTTTCTTCCTTGTCTAGTGATATCTACCCAACCACCATCATTGTCTATTATACCATAATGAATTGCAGCTCTACAGATGCTGGATTGCTTGGAAAAAAGGAGGAGATAAACAGATGTTAAAAATATCAGAGTTCTGCATAAGTCCCAACTATTTGCCACTTATATGACTTTCAATTAAATAAACATTTCTGAGCAAAATATCTGTACTTATGTAAGGTGTTATTTTGCACAATAAAAATCAAATATTACATGGAATGACTCTATCCTCAAATAATTACATTTATAACACTTACCATTTCATAATGTACACTGCCAATAACTTTAGCTTTACTATCCAAACAGCCAGCAGGACATTCGTACCTAAATAGAAGTAATTGGGCACAAAATTTAGTTTCTCTGAATCTCAGTACAATATAAAAATATTTATTATATTCAATTAATTTTCAAAATAACAAATATTACCTATTGCACGTTGTTCCTTTGCACTGATCTCTTAATCTTACTTCACAAGAAACAATTTGGGCTACAAAGAAAAAAATAGCTAAATAACTTAAATAATATAAAAGCAGTTGTAGTTCATTATATACAGCCTAATGACAAAACTTTTTCCGTTCTAAAAATGTTCAAATTAATACAATCTTGATGGATATACCATTTACGTACTTTAAAAATTTTTATAAGTAATATAGAGGTCTTACACATTTGCTGTGTGCTTATGACTTCATTTCTGCTACTATCATCTGATCTTGTCCGGACATGGGTGTCATGGACTTGTGATTGCTGTCGTTCTATTTCATTTGTTTCCTCTTCTCGAGGGGGATAATACCTGTCTGACCCTTCTGTTAGAGAAAGCAGATTTAGAAAATATTAACCCTATTTTACATGTGCATGAATTATCAAATAATAATATACTTTGATACTCCTATTTAACATTTAGAACTAGAAAAATCAGTACTGTTTTTCTGCACAGGTTTTGGCTTAAGGTGGTGATCTTAGGTACTCCAGTGGAATAAATGAACACACATAAGCCTTTAAGTCCTTGATTCATTTATGTTAATGTTCGACTAATAGTCAATGAAGCCACTTCTAAACTTTGCTACATTTCAACATATCATTGTTTGATTTTCAATAATGACACCATGAAATCTACACAGTGATCTAATAAAGTCGTGGCTTAGCAAAATCAAATTTGTTTTCAATTAAAATAATATTCTTAATATTTTCAGGAGGATCACATTTAGACTTCTCCCAAATGGAAATATGGCCTAAAGAAGGATTCACATGCCCTTATTATTTATGACGAAATCCATGTCCATAGAAAGTTTTTTTCCTTTAGAAGAAAATTCAATGTGCAGAAATTTAAACGAGTATGGAGAGTAATTTCAAACTTTGAATTTAATGTTTATTTCCAGACTGGCCTTTATCAAAGGCTTGACAATGGCACATTTTGGAGAGGCGTATTATTTTGATGCATGCCCAAGAACTCAGAACCTAAAAAAAAAGTATGAAGTCGCAAGAAAGTCAGCTTTAAGTAAAAGATAATGGTCACCAGGGAAGAGGCAGGTAGGTTGGAGGTTTGGACATAGAGAATATGAAAAACACCCACACAAGGAAAAAATGCTGCAAATGCTTCCAGGAATTTTAAAATGGCTTATACAACAGAGGGACATACATGGGCACTTCTTGTCTACTCATTTTAGTTAATGAGTCATTAAGGGAAAAAAAAGAGACACCTGTCATTATGAGCACTAAAAAAGGGCTGCAATTGTTCAAATATTTCCTAAAATACTTCGTCTACATTATTCCTCCTTTAGTCATCAAGAAAAAAGTACAAGGCAGTAAAAAATATTCACTTGAATGCACAAGTGCATGACTTTTCACAAAACTTTGTCATAACAGTTTATCTTTATGTGCTATAAACAGGACACCATATTTACTTTTTAAAACATCAAATGCATTTGAGAGTACTACTTTTATAGTAGTTTTATATTACTATTATACTTTTCTTATTATTTTAGCATGACAAATTGAATAGTGTGCAGTGAGAGGTGAAAAATCAATATAATTAATTCATTGAGCATGGTTCAATACACAAAGGGGTATTTTGTTAAAAATGTTTAAAGCACTAAAAATAAATTGTGTTAAATTGCTAAATCCTTTAAAAAAAGATGACAGTTACAGAAATAACTCTAGTCAACCATACATCAAGATGACTCTTTTTAAGAATATAAATATACTTGTCATTCTGGGGTAATTTCAAAGTAGAATCAGAAATGGTTACCTGAAATAACCATGGAACTTTAAAAATTTCATATAACCAACTTATTAGTAATATAAATATTTGTAAAAGATTTCTTCAAAATATTTGAAATAGAGTTCTAGATACTTTTCATGTAATAATTAAGTGCACTTCTGGCTTTTTTAAACATAAGTAATGCAGGAGCTGGATTAAAATATAAATCAACATGAATACTACAACACAATAGCACTTACCTTTGTAGCACAGATTTTCTCTACAGCCCCCTCCAAAACTAGGTGGGCAAGCAGAACAGGGCCGCCCATGTTTGTAAGGGGCATGGCCCCACCAGTTTCCCCTTTAAGAGATGATACGCTCTATTAAAAAGTAGTCTAACGGCATAATTTATAAAATATTGTGAAACATCACTATATATGAACATTCTAAGTAATTATTTTGGTGTATAGATTTAAGACATTCATATAATTTATTACAGAGCCCTTTTGGTTACTAGGTTTAAATATAAATTACTGCCTCATTTTGAAAATTTCCAAAGTAATTTATAACACATATTGTTAAAAATTACAAAATCAAACTTTTGCAGAAAGCCAAACTCTGCCATGGAATATTCACTATATTCCATTTACTTTAATAAAAACACATTATTAAACTTGAATTTGACCCTAAATATGATTGTGTCACATTGTTAACGTAATCCCTTAAATGGTCTTTACACAGATTAAAATACATTTCTCAATTAATGTATAGTTGTTAATCTCTAATAAATAACAATTATTCAATATTTATGGATAGTATAGTGAGCAAAACCAAAGACATAAAAACATGGTTCCCATATTTACAAAGATTATACTTTCATATTTCATATCCCCCTTTATGCATTTATTTTATGCATTAGGCAACTACAATTGTTGCCATATTAAATAAACAGAATTAAAATAATACACTTCATTCAGTGATACACACTGAAAATGGGGAACAATCGGGAACATAAAGTATTTTCATTTTGTTAAGAAAAATGTACATCTGAATGTAGTGTTTTGTCTACTCACTTTGGGGAGTAATTGCACACCAGGTAGATAGCTTTGGGCCATATCTGCCCCCAGATGTTCATGTTATGACACAAATTAATGGCACAACCGATTCTGTTACTAGTTGCCCACACAACCTATATTAGAAAAATGAAAGGCTCAGAAAAAGCAGGCTGAAATGAAATAGGATAACACTTCTGAGAGAAAAACGCATAAAATTTGAATGTGAGAAGCCAACTTTTATCATTCAAAATGAACTGGGATGAAATCAAAAAGCATCTTTTTCCTGAGACTTTGAGTAATACCTAATTCAATTTTAAAAAGAGAGCTACAGAAAAATAACTGTGTCTGGTTATAAAATGCAAGCATTTTCAAATGCAAATTTAGTAAATAATTCAAAAGTTACATCCTCACAAACTTAATGTCATATGAACATTTCTATGAAGAAACTTTTCTGACAAAGGAACAGAAAAATCACATCCTAAACAGCAAATACTGGAACAAAAATTTACATGTTCAGATTTCTTATACAACATGATCTTTTCATCATGCCACTGATTATCAGACAGTTTGATGCTGGCCAATCTTATCACATGCAAAAGCATACAGAACAATTAATCTGCTTTATATTCACCAATAATAAGTCTGATCAGCAGTGAGCTTTATCAATCTGCCTTCAGTTGTTTGATTTGGAAGTTTAGAACACACTAATTGTGAACACGAAATATAAATATATATATATGTTGCACATGTAAATATTGAATGTCATTGGTAAATAAAACTATTTTTATTCCTTTAGATAAAACTTTGACACTGAAGATGGTAAATTTCTCCCCATATTACTGGGGCTATATTAAAAATGTTTGATATGCAAAATCACTGAAATAATGTCTATTAAAGTAGATGTTTGGACTTTTTTGTATAATAATTATTTTCATTATTTATAGAACTTCATAAGCCAATTCAACATAATCAATATCCATATAAATTTTTTTAATAACCATATTAAATGATATAAGAAAGACACATTCACTAGCCTCATTTCTTTCATAGTTACATTAACTCAATTTGGGGGAATTAAGTATAATACCCCCCAAACGTACCTGTGTATAATGTGTACATACAGGGCCAGAACACCTGAATGGACAATATGGGTTGCATTCATGTTCATATGGGTAGCTAAAGTCTTTCACTTCATCATACCACGATTGTACATGAAACGTCGGGGGCCTATATCTATTGGAAAGAAAATAGTCACAGAGGGCAAGCAAAGTTGGAGAAAATACAAAACTAAATATTGCAAAATACATTGGTATAATTTGGTAGAAAGAAACTTTGGCGTAAATTATTAAACTTAAATATTTATGCCCATTAATAATAAATTGGTGATTTATATTAAAGTCTAAAAAACTGCTGATTGTTCTGGTGTGGCATTTGTTTTTTGTTACTTGTTTCGTGATTACTTTTCTTTCAGGCACCAAGTCTCTGAAAAATTGTACTGATGAATTAATAAGGATTTCATTTTAAACACTTATGTTTTCAGAAAGAAGAAGTTGTGCTTTAAGATACCTTCCCCAGTGTGCTCCCAAATTCTGTCCAATTGATGGAAGCAAGCTTGCAGGTCCATGCTCCCACAAGCAACTTTCAGCCCAGGATTCTGCGGATCTTTCCAGCTCTACATCCCATGTCTACAGTTTAAAACAAAAGCAAAATGTGCACATGTAGCATTTGGACACTTCTTCAGAACACAGCATTGAGCAGTTCTTGCATTTTCTTCTTTCTTTCTTTACAAAGTCAAAATCATAGTCTGGATTCTCATCAGACTCAAAAGTCATCTAAATTTCTGCACTAGCCTCCAAATCAATCTCCCTGTCTCTATCTCTTAACCCTCCAAATTGCCCCATATGTGTTTAGAATTACTTAGTGAACACGAATATGCTGAAGTGATTCCTCTGTCTAAACATATAAAATAAATCCCTATATATATAAAGTCCAAGGGCCGGGGTCCCACTCTTCCCTATCATTAAGCATACAAGTCCTTGCTCTTGCTGACATTGTTTCCTCTCCCTAAGCATCCTTCTCCCAGTTATTTGTCAGACAAGTCCCTACTCTTTCTTCCTTCACAATCCAGCTTTATAAAATACTTTTTCTGTGACATGGTATCAATTCTCTTAGATGTAAGCTATCCCTTTGGGACTCTTAAGGCTTTGTTACATTCCTTTGTTTAGCACTTATTACATTGTAATATTAGTATTTGCTTACATATCTACCTCTTTCATGAGACTGTAAATTGAATGGGACGGTGCTGCTGGTATCTTTGGTCTATTTTCTAGTGTCTATCATCTGGACAAGGTGATTAATAAATGCTTGTTAAATACATGAATGATTAACAAATCTGATTCTCATAAAATATATGCAGACATAAAATTAAAATTAAATGATGACAAATTCATTCTTTTAAAATAATTTAAAAAGAAATAATTTAAATCACTGATTAAGTTATTTTAGTGAAATGATTACTGAAATAATTTTGCAAGTTCTGGGTTTAGTATTCAACTTATTAATTTGAAAAATATGCAGTATAGTATGTGTGCTGGTAAAAACACCGAGTTAAGTAGACCTGGGTTCAATCTTAGCACTACAATTACAGACTCCAGGCATGTTATGAAGACAGGATAACAAATCTGGGAATGGAACCTGAGGACACAACCCAAGTGACAGCGATGAAGCTGAAGAGTAGACAGTGAAATGATGTTTAGAAATTTAAACTCCTAGAACTTGATAATGGCTGGAGTAGGTGATAAGGGAAAGAAAAGGTGAAGACCGATGATACTACCAAATTGGAAGAAAGGAAATAGGGAAAGAGAAATAGATGGTTGTAATACAAGTGTGTGTCTAGGTATTTCCATGCATATTTCAACGGTGATGTATGAGGGCACATATGCCAAGTAGAGAGCAGAACTATATGACTGGGGGTCCAGAGGAAAAATATGCTCTGAAGATATGAATCTTGAAGTTATTCACCCAGAGATAAATTTATTCGGGAATATTATATAGAATGAGAGGAGGAATAAAAAAGAAAATTCTGGGGTTATCAAAATCTAAAGGGAAAAAACCCTAACAAGATAACAAAAGAAGCCAGGCAAGACAGGATAAAAGAGGTTAAAGAAAAACTAATTAATATGAAATTATAAAGCAATGAGAGAGAGAAGATATTTTGGGAGTAGAGAATGGGTAACAAGTGTGAATGACACAGAAAACCAAGATTTCCTAAGTACTAATTCATGACTAAAAGCAACTTCAGATCAATGATGGGTGAAGAAATCAGAACACAGAGCATTAATAAGTGAAGAGAAAGAAAAAGTACAGAAAACAAATGTGAGTTACTTTCTCAATACTTTAGAGAGGAAGAGAAATGTGGCAGAAGCTATAGATGAGATGCCAGAGTCTAGGGAGAATTTGTTCACTTGCTTTGATTTTTAAAGGATACAGGAAATCTAATCACGTCAATACGCCAAAAGGAAAACACTCTAGGGACAAACAGCCATGGAAAAAGAAATGTATGTTTGAGGAGAAGAAGTTCCTAATTCATTAATATAATTTTTCATTGGTGAATATTCCTCCCCATTCCATTGTGGCTCTGAAATATGGATCAAATCACAAAGGAAAATTTATACAAAATTAGAATAAGTTTATTATCATTAGTGTATCTTAACTTTCTAGCAAAAATACAAAAACAGTGTACATGCTACTAAAAATATAAGAGCAGCAAGAGTTGCTGCTTTTCATAAAAGTTTTAATTTTACTTTCAATTAGTGTCAAATACTCAAGATGAATGGTTTTAAGACATGGACATCAGAAACAAATGCTATAAACAAGTACTATCAGGTAAGCACTTTATTTGCCAATTACAGGCATATTATTAATTAACTTTACCATTTAACTTTGACCTAATTTTATAATTACATATAATGTTTATTATACAAAAGTATAATTCAAGTTGTGGTCACTATTTGTCCAAAGAAGAATTAAGTAAGAAACACTGAATTTGGCTGAAGTCCCAGAAAATGGGCAAAATGTTGATTTCCTTTTGTATCTAGAAAGTTGGAGAAGTAATCGTCTCTCAAAAGCAAGCAGGTTTCCAGATGGAGTCCGTAAAAACATAGGTTGTCCTTAAGAGACAAATTATTGTCTGCAATCCAGGAAATCAGATTCTTGCAGAGTACTCTAGTTATACACAGGACATAACTACACTTATCTCTAGGTTGTTTTTTTTTTTTTTAATATATGAATCTCCTATTCAAAGAGCAGCCAGAAAACAGAGGAAAAATAGAAACAGTTCCTGGAAGGCTAAAAATAATTGCTTTGAAACAATTGTGATGGTTTTAAAATACCCTTTCCACCAAAGGTGGAGTTGAATTCCCCCCTCTTCCTTTGAATTTGAGCTAAATAGTGACTCACTTCTAATAAACAGCAAGAGGCTGGGAGACTTCGGTAGCTAGGTTAGGAAAGAAAGCTTCTTTTTTTTTTTTTTCTGTTAAGACACATCATGATAGACCTAAGCCAATGAATTAGGAGTCCAGTTACCATGAATAGGTAGCTGGAAAGAAAATATGGAGAGAGCTCCAGAGATGTGAGTTCTTCCAGCCGAGGCATGTGACCTGTGAGTTTGCAAGCCCTCAGATGACAGCAACTCAAGTCAGGGCAATCACAAGACACCTCAAGTGAGGACCATCCAGCTGAGCTCTTAGAAGAATCCTTATGGCCTCTACTCAAGTTCAATTTACTCTTGTTTCACACGTGATTCTACAATCTTAGGTGTCAGTTTTCCCTATGAAATTGAAAATGGATCCTTTTTAGAAAAGATATACAACTAGTTCCTAACTAGTTTAATATACTACAGTGTATTTAAGTGTTTCAAGTTTGCTTATATTTCTGTTGTATATAAATCGGAATAAAATGTAAAACATATTATTCAAATACTTTAAAGCTAATTTTTCTTATTTGTAAATTTGTTAGCTGAAATAGAAGGTAACTCCGATCACTTTGAGAACTAAAATTCAATGTTGAATATATACAATGCATAAGCTGTATTTAAGGTATGACTTATGATTTTATTTAATCCATTAAAAATAGTGGGAAAAGCATACTGAATGAACTATAATATTGCTAAAATAATGGCATACATTATTTTAATATAAGTGCTGAAGCAGAGAGGCATGCAACTAAAATTTAGTTCTTTATCAATATTAATATTAGTGACTAAAAATAATTATCTATTTATAGAATTGAATAAAGAATACCTGTTTAGGTCAAGTTCAATAATACAAATCAAGTCTTAAAAACTTATTGAAAAGAAATTCTATCATGACTTAACAATAAGCATGGTACATATTTGTTAAAGCTACAACATATTTCAGGTTTTAAAACTGCCAAGAAGTTATATCCATCCCATTAAGTGTAGGTTAGTCCCTACACATTTCTATTTAAAATCAGGTTTACAAATTAAATCAAGATGGCCCAAAGAGCTTCTTTTTTTCTTCCTCTAAACTATTCACCCAGCACTAATTTAAAGTCAAACCACACTACAATTACCATTTCTCTATAAAATGAGTACTTGGGTACCCACTTCTATACACTTGAGGTGTGCAAAAATGAAAACTCTTTTTCCCAACTACATCTGAAAGTTGTTCCTTCTTAGAGCATAGTTAAGTCTTCAATGAAGTTTTATTACTGAAAGAAATATTTAGAATACTATTGACATTCTTTGTCTCCAATGATATTTTTAAACTAGTTCAGCATGAAGGCTTTCTCATCTCAAGTGTGTGTATGAGAAATTTTAAATTTTGGCAGAGAACTTTCAAAATTAAACCAGGCCAAGTATAGCGGCTCATGCCCACATTCCCAGCACTTTGCGGGAGGCGAAGGTGGTAGGATCACTTGAGGCCAGGAGTTCCAGACCAGCCTGGGCAATATACAGAGACCTGTCTTTACAAAAAGTAAAAAATGAAAAATTTAGCTGGTGCAGTGTCAGGTGCCTGTAGTCCCAACAAGTTGGGAGGCTAAGTTGTAAGGATCAAGGGAGTTTGAGGCTGCGGTGAGCTATGACAGCTATGATCATACTACTGCACTCTAGCCTGGGCCACAATGTAAGAACTTGTCTCTTAAAAAAAAAAAAAAAAAAAAAGGCAGTGGTTCACATCTGTAATCCCAAGATAGCGCCACTGCACTCCAGCCTGGGTGACAGAGCGGGACTCAGTCTCAAAAACAAACAAACAAACAAAAAAACTAAAAACTGGTAAACCTACAAATACATAGTAATTTTAGTACTAAAATATCATAGAAATGAGAAATTATGTAGCCATCTAGATACATAAAAATTTGCTATCCTTTGTGAAACATGAAGGAGCTCCCACTGGAACACCTGCTATGTTGCTCGAATAAGAGTCAATGACAGCTGGAAATCATTCAAGAATGTAATTTAGGCTAGCAGTATTGCTTACCAGTAGGTTGTATCACTGTATATTATGCAAAAACAGTAATTAGTGATACAACTTTTTCATTCTCTTTGACACAGAGGTTTTTTCTCTTAAAAAGATTTAAAGATTTTCAAATATATCTTCTTGCCATAGTAAAATTAATAGCTCTTCCCAGATTTACATAATGTGAAAATTCATTTCCTGGGGCTTGTTTACTCTTTATAACTTCAAAATTATTACAGTACTACATTAAACAAGAGTTGAAGACCAATAATTAATAACTAAGAATCTGTCTGAAGAGAGTATTTTCTGATAATTGAGGTTTCAAGAATGTTAATGAAAAACTAAAATGGAAGGTGTTATTATTTTTCATATAAATATCAAACATTAATTTCACAAAGAATATCTAATGTTAAATATGTTTTCCATTAATTAGCATTGTTTTGGATTACATTAAAGGTTACAAAGTTTTATGAGATTATATGCTTGATGCAAATTTGTGTAATCAGACTTTCACACATAAATTACCCCCAAAGATTAGTGGTGGGGTGGAGGTGATGGGCCTTCATTTATCCACAAAATTGTTTGTTAAGTTATAATTAGTCTACCACAGAGACCAGCATGACACTGAATTTGTTAAGTAGTTTATTTTACAGAATTCTTTAGATTCCTCAATAAATAAAATAAATTAGTAAATAATGAAATTTTAATAAAAAGTTGGCCAGCATGGATAACTTAACACCTCTAACCACTACACAGAAATAATTATTGACTAGAAACTCTTACATAACTTCATAATTGTTAAATGCTAGTCCCTATATAAAGATTGCAAGATTTTTGGCCACTGTAGAAACTTTCACCAAACTGGATGAAGCTACAATGAGACTTTTAAAGACATGCTGAGAAAAATGTCTTAAATAGATAACATAAACCTTTCTCAAAAAAATTGGAAAATAGCAACAATTGCAATTAATTATCTAAAAATTGTATATAGCATAGATAATATAGAAATGATTTAATTTGTTGTACAACATTTTGCAAAACTGATGTAGCCTTAATGGACTTCCAAGATAAATGCCCAAAAGAATTCCTAATTGGACTATTATACCGTTAAGTAGTCTAATTAGATGACAAATACTGGCCCATGATATAATTCACACTACGGGCTTTTAAAATATGCATTAGCTCAGACACAAAAAGTCAAATACTGCATGTTCCCACTTATAAGTGGGAGTTAAACAGTGGGCACAGTCATGGACATACAGAGGAAAATAACAGGCACTGGGGACTCCAAAAGGGAGGAATATGGGAAGGATAAGAAATGAAAAATCACCTACTGGTAATTGGGTACAATGTTCACTATTTGGATGATGGACACACTAGAAGCCCAAGATATCTATTACACAAGATATCCATGTAACAAACCTGCACGTGTACCCCCTGAATCTACAAAGCAAAATAAAGTATGCATTTCTCTCTGGCAAAGTAATAATCTAATGAAAATATGGTGGCATTGCAAAGGCAGTTATGCTGGAAGTCCGGATCTAGGCTGGAGGCTCTAAAGTCTTACCTTTCCACTAGTGAAAGCTGAAAATAATGATAAAATTATTTTTAAAACTGTCTTAGCATTTGCAATGAGTTTTGAACAATGAATTCCCCAAACATCTTTCTTTTGAGACACACAAATGTGCATGCTTAATTCAGAAAAGCACTCCAATATCTCTAATCCTACCTATCCCGGTTCTGAGCAGTCAAGGGCTGACAGAAGTAATGACAGAATTACGCTTTAGTTTTCAATGGTGCTGAAAACGCCCCTTCTTTAGTGCTGTGTGTTCTGGACCTATATCAGTCAAGGACATTCGTGATCAATTTTCTTCTTCTTTTATTATACAGAGACAAAAGTATGCATTGTTCAAATGACTCAAACCATAAAATACATGAAACACCCTGGAAGAGTTCTCTTTCCCATTTAAATTGTTTATTTCCAAATTTTTTTTTTTTTTTTTTTTTTTTTTTTGAGACGGAGTCTCGCTCTGTCGCCCAGGCTGGAGTGCAGTGGCGCAATCTCGGCTCACTGCAAGCTCCGCCTCCCGGGTTCACGCCATTCTCCTGCCTCAGCCTCTCGGAGTAGCTGGGACTACAGGCGCCCGCCACCACGCCCGGCTAATTTTTTTTTTTTGTATTTTTAGTAGAGACAGGGTTTCACCGTGGTCTCGATCTCCTGACCTCGTGATCCGCCCGCCTCGGCCTCCCAAAGTGCTGGGATTACAAGCGTGAGCCACCGCGCCCGGCCTTGTTTATTTCCAAATTTATATCTTTGATTATATCAAGTTTGGTTTCTATTTCCTTATCTCTAACATTACGGAGCTGAAATAAGTCTTTCCAAATTCTTTTGTACTTAAATCGAAAAGACTTAGCTTTCCAATTCCATTGTTTGTACTTCACAGTCTCTAGATGATACCCTGTATTGCTTGTAGTATCCCATAAGAATTAGCTGTAAAATAATATTTCTGGTGACAAATAAAGGCATCTGATGACAATTAAAATGACAATGAAGAGAATCTCAATTACCTAAGAAACAAAAGCTGTTATCAAACTGCTGTTTGAGAAGCTGTTTTGTGATAACCAAGGAGATTTCAGATTTTCTAATTATGAGCCCATGAGAGCAGAGCTCAATTTTTTCGAAGTATTTTTGATATTGTTCATAACAGATAAATACAACATAGAACCTTCAATAAAACTTTCCATTTAGTTGAATAAGAAGATAATCTTAATAAAAAGTTAAAACCAGGCCTCTCTTCAGTTTAGTCCTGAAATTATGATGGTAAAATATTTGAAAATAAAGCACAGACTTCTAAATACAATTTTTTGCACAGCTATCAGGAACACCAGAATTTTTCAAGCTCATAAATGCAGAAGTGATTTGAGAAAATCAGACATACTGTCAGGCCTCTGAGCCCAAGCCAAGCCATCGCATCCCCTGTGACTTGCATGTATACGCCCAGATGGCCTGAAGTAACTGAAGAATCACAAAAGAAGTGAAAAGGCCTTGCCCTGCCTTAACTGATTACATTCCACCACAAAAGAAGTGTAAATGGCCGGTCCTTGCCTTAAGTGATGACATTACCTTGTGAAAGTCCTTTTCCTGGCTCATCCTGGCTCAAAAAGCACCCCCACTGAGCACCTTGCGACCCCCACTCCTGCCCGCCAGAGAACAAACCCCCTTTGACTGTAATTTTCCTTTACCTACCCAAATCCTGTAAAACGGCCCCACCCTTATCTCCCTTCGCTGACTCACTTTTTGGACTCAGCCCGCCTGCACCCAGGTGAAATAAACAGCCATGTTGCTCACACAAAGCCTGTTTGGTGGTCTCTTCACATGGATGCGCATGAAACATACAGAATTATCTTTTTAAAAATACTGCTTTAAAATATAATTCTTGCTATGCTACCACTTCTGAAATAAAATATGTTTGCAAATCATCCATCTTAATTCGATCCCTTCCCAAATCTTTTGTGTTTTCCCATGTAAATCAGAAACTACAATCCAAGAATCTGATAAAGTTGTCAACGTGATCCTAACTACAGCAATAACCTGACTTCCAAGATATCCCAATAGTTTGTTAGTCTATGAAAATAATACATTGAACAGTTCAGAATACATCAGATTCAAATTCCAAATATAATGACTCATTATAAAATCTGTAAAGCTACATAATTTTCTCCCATGCATCAATGAAATAAATAAGTAAATAAATCTGTGCTGAAAGAGTGTGAGATGCTTTTGTGACTAAATCATCTGGTATTAAATGCACTATGGCAAGCAGCTGTATTGCATTCCTTACAATTCAATTACTCCAGGTATTTTAAGTGTTGTGCTTCACCCATTCTGAATAGACTTTGTAGTTATAGGGAAAATGCACGAGGCTCAGATTTCAAAGGAAACACTTGTGTTACAGGGCACAGTGACTTTGCCAACTACTGAGAAAGAAGCATTACCTTAAGGCAATGCACAAATTAGGGTCTCCTGCAAATTCAGAGATGTGAGGCACGTGTGGCAGTGTTTCACTTACAATCTAAAACAAAGGCTTAAAACCTTAAAAAAATAGCAACCTAACAATTTAGGAAACTCCTCTACATCTTATTAAAATTAAAATAACTTTTGTAATGGAAACTTAATATGCAGATATACTCAAAAGATTATTTCAATTAAACCCATTGTATCAATATATAAAGATATCATATTTAATATTACATCAGATGCATGTCATGGGGCTTACTGTCTTTGTGGGACAGAAAAGCCATTAATTTTCTATAGAATTACAATCCTTACATTTTCTATAGAATTTCTACTGATTAAGCTCATCTCATCTCAGTGTCAAGGTCCCCCTCCCCAAGTTTGGCCATACCTTACCTAACTCACTTATCCAGAAAATCTTTAGTAATTGCAAATGTATCATATAATTGACGGTACTTTAAGTCTTGATCTCTACATATTCTTTACTTCTTGATCTTTAAGTCTTGATCTATAGACATTAGGCCATTTTATAAGAATAAACATCTGTGTTTAGTTTATTCATAACCCAGTAAATTTTATATAGATGCAGGATTGATCTAAAAGTCAAGTCTATAAAAACGCATCATAGGAAAATTCATTAAAAAATCCCTCTGCAGTATCTACTTATGAATTAGTTTATGTTTTATATTCAAATATCAAAATAACCATAACTTAGGTTTTGAAAGTAAGTAAAATATAATTGCTTTTGTGTATTTTCAAAATGAAATAAAAAAAGATCTAAAAAGTAAAAAACTTCTTGGACAAAAGAAGAAAGTTAATGGACACACTGAAACTGAAATCTACAATTTGCCATCCAAACTTGAATTTAAACCAAAGATGACTAATATAAGAAACATTCAAATGTATATTTACATACTTTTAATGAAACTGCTGTTACATTGCTCAGTGTCTCTATATTGCTATATTAAGAACTCTGTGATAAGTTTCCACTAATAATTCCTGCCTCAAGAATGATAAATTGCTGTGCCCGCAAACAGGCAGTGAGAGCTACAAACAACATACGGTTTCCTGTTTTCCTTGAATGCTATGAAGCTCAAAGCTGGTTTATGAACCACAGCATTCTCAATCAGATTTTTAGACATTCCTCAGGAATATGACTATAGCATTATTTTCCTCAATATTAAAACAATGACTAAAAGGATGATTTTTTTAAAGAATGGTTTTCAAAAGTCCTTATTTAAAACTCTGAGAAAGAAGACGGTGTTAAATATTCATTTACCCCACACAGCCATCTCAGCCCCTTACTGCCAAGTTCTATGTCTCACAAGATAGCTCCACATACTGAGTTACCTCAGGCTCTCCTGCCCCCTGGCTTCTGGTTAGATTTGGCCAACGAAATACACAAACAGGAATTCCGAGGGTGGGAGGTGAATTTCAGAACGTGTTGCCCCTCTGAGTCCTCTTGGCCTCACCGCGATGGTGACTGGGTCCTCTCACACAACCCTGCTTCCAGGTGCCTGTCTTCACCGGCCTGGGTCAGGACCACAAAAGCCTGGGCACCCTGCCACACCCCATGGCTCGCTTTAATCCTGCCCACAACTCTGCATATAGGCCCTTCATTATTATTATTATTTTTTTTTACTGTTGAACCCTAGTTATTGTGGTATTTGTTTCCTGCTGAGAAACAAATATTTGAAAATAAAAATCTTTCACAGAATTTTGATTAGCAAACTGCCTAACAACCTGTTACCTGACACATACTAGATCTTAATGAATGCTCTCTTCTTCCCCTGCTCCTATAAGAATCTGCTTGATTCGCTGTAATTAATGTATCCTGTCTCTTCACTTTGGGAACATTGCTGGTATTTATATGAGTAAGAGAGAAATTAAAATTCAAAATTTTGAATGATTGAAAAATAAGATAATCACTGCTATCTAAAGTTCCAATGAGAGAGTAAATAATCTTATAATTCATATTTAAGACAACATGAATTACAAAACAAAGGCTGGAGCATGTTACTCCTAGCTTTGCTGTAAATTCTTAACAATTAAGTAATTTAAGACCTTTGTTAAAAACAAATCTTTCTGAGATTCATTTCCAACTGAAGCCTCCAAGTACCCCTGAAGTTCAGGTTTCACTAACATACATATATATGTAAAACATTTTTTAGGTCAAGAAAGGTCAAGAAACTCAAAGTTTGGAAATAATTTGTAATAAATGTTTCGCTTTAAAAAATCAGACTAACACTGTCATATTACCTCAAATAAAATGTTTCATCATGAGTAAGCAGATAAGAAAATGGAATAGTGCTATGCTGCTCAAGTCTGCCATGATTCACACTTGACAGAACAAGGTTGTTTCCACCATTTGGGAAAATCTGACCAAGCCTAAACATCTCCATAATTGAGGCTGTGATCAATTCACACAGATTGTGACTGCCATTTCCTCCCCACATTGAATCAGCTGGACACATATTTTCACAACAATCCCTTACTGATAAGGGTCTCACCATATTCCCTTCCACACAAGGACGGTAACTTCTACCAAATACTATTTCAAAACATACCTCTTTTAAGAAGCTTTACTGGTCACTGCTTTATTCTGAAATTCTTCATGATTTACATGCAGTTTAAAGTATATTAATTTGTACTTCTTACCATACTGTGACTTACATCTTGAAAACAGTTCATCAAGAGTCTTGGCATTCTGATCACTGTATCTCCTGGAAGATCCTATCCTGAACTTCAGAGGGGTTCTGGCCACCCCCAAATCATGAGACAGAGATGTCAGTAACCCAGCGCAACTCAGAAAGTCAATGAAATCCAGTGATAATTTAGCCACCTGTCATGTTTATTAAAGAATGAGTTTGCACTAACCCAAAATGAGTAAGTTTGCCCTAAGCCAAAAAGTATTCTACTTAAAAACACAAAATTTTGTTTTACATAAAATTCTGTTTTATGTAAAGTTGTTTTGCATAAAATAATTTGTTTAAAATATATAAAATTGTTTTACATAACTTTATATTTTTATTATGTTTTACATAATGTTATATTTTTCAAGAGTACTTCAGGATATGTAAAACAGTATTTTACATATCACATCAAACTTACAATGATATGTAATTATGTAAAACATTTTAGTGAAAAGCTTTCACTAAAAAGAATGTTTTTGCAATTTTCTAATAAAACTATTTTGTTAAGACAGAATTAAATCCTTTTCATTCTGTCCACTTTAAATTGTTGTTGAAAATCTAGTCATCTTTTCATTTTTTTTCATTCATCCCATTTTGTTTTCCTTCCGGCTAACATAAACTGAGCTTAGGGCATGTGTCACCCACACAACTGGGGAATGCAAAGATTACCATGGCACAGTCCCTTCCTACAAAGGAATGTGAGGCTAGAGAAAGGCACAAGGATGTAAACACTGCAAGCAGAGGCATGTAAATGAGGCTATGGAAGCCAGGGAACTGGGTCTGGGGGCACCTAACTCTGTATGGAGGGTTTAGACAAAAGCAGGTTAGGCTCTAAGTGAGTCTTAAAGGAAGCAGAAAGTAGAAATTCATTACAAAGAAAACAAGGAGGGTAATCGGCATTCTCACATCTGCAAATGGCAGCAGGCTTGGCAAGATTTGTTCAGCATTAAAAATCTCAAGGCATATGGAATAACACGGTAGATGTTCATGTGAAATAGCACTGCTTTGTATTTGTTCAGGTTGTACTCACTTATTCATAGTACTCTTGATTTAGCAGACCTCTTGGCCTTTTCTTTCCACACAGGAGTTTCCATGTTCTTATTCCATCTTCCTTCAAGAGCTGCCCCTCCCTCAACACTTTTATCATTGGATTTTCCTTCTCTGGACAACATCTGATCTCATTCATTCATTATTTCAGATACAGATTTGACACGTCTTGGCCAAGCGTAAGATATAGTTTTATGTTTTATTACCAGCAGCACCTTTACTGGATTGTCCAGCGTTCTGGTGGTTACTTTATATTGTTTGAGTTGCAACAACATACAGGGGACATTCTAGAAACAGTAACTCCCACGTTCACTCCTGGTCTTGCCTAATAGCTTATTATCCTTGTATCTAGTTGCTGCCTTCCAACCCCTCATAGTTACTCAACTGAAATTCTACTTCCTCCCTTCTTACTCATATGGCCTTTAAGGTTTATTCTGTAAGTGGCTGTATTTCACTTTCACTATCCAGCAGAATTTTGTCATTAACTAGTTATGAGATTCATTTCCCATTTCTCCTCCAATTAGATTGACTTCAACATTTGGCCTTAGAGGAGAGAATCTTATTGTTCGAACTTCTCCAACATTGTGTATTATAAGTACTTTGTAAAAAAAAAAAAAGAAAATGAAAACGAAATTCCATTTTCCTGCCTTAATAGTTACACTTACTACCTTATAGAAAGGGAGGAGAATGTGACAGTTGAGGAGGGAGAAAATAAAGAACCTGTATTTTACAATTATTCATGTCCCAATTTAAACCCCCACTTCCTCCAGGAAGGCTAAAGCCTTCTACTTAAAACGAGGTTGCTAGAACAGCGGCCACCACATCACCTGGGGTCTTGTTAGAAATACAGAATATTGGGGTTCCCAGAACTACTGAATCAAAATATGTATTTTAACAAGATTCCCAGGGGATTCATAGGCACATTAAAGTTTGAGTAGTATTTGACTAAAACACCCCTTATTTCTACCCCCCAAAATCATACCTACTTGCTTTGCCATGACAAAAATATGCTTTCTATCTTTAATATCCTGCTGATTTCAAAATATTTTTTGGCTTAAAACTAAAAATATAAAGCATGCATGGCTTATTAAATAGACTGTGTCCTTGTTCAAATGTTTGCCTTTGAGGTTTATGAGCTGCCAATATAGAAAATCTGCTGTCTTTTATGTATGTATGTATGTGTAAGTAGTTGACTTAATCACACCTTATTGATTCTGTTAACAAGTCAAAAGAAGAAAAAAGTAAGCTTCGCCAGATCAGTTTCAGGTTCTTATTTTTAGCCAGTTTAATAACCCAGTAATCCAAGTTACATATTTGGGTCAACAGTTCCATAATTTTCATAATTTAGATTCCTGTATAACCATCTGTATTTAGCATTCAATCTGCAATATGAGCCCCAAACATCCTATTTGGTATGTATCTGTACTTGATCCTTATTATCTAACATCTGAATACTTAAAAAGTTAATCCGTTACTAACATGTCTTTGATTATCTCTTTCTAGTCTCCAGATGTTGCCTAGTCAAATGTCTCCAAAGGGCAAGCAGGAGACACCAAGTAAAGTGGCTGGACGGAGTGGTGCGACCAATGGCAAATCAGAGAAGAAATTATTACTTTAAATCTCTGATTCTTGGCAATACCTTGAAATAATATAGTAAACTTCTTCACTGCTATTAAACCTCCGAACTTTACTTTTTTTTTTTTCTTTTTGAGATGGAGTCTCTCTGTTGCCCAGGCAGGAGTGCAGTGGCACGATCTTGGCTCACTAAAACCTCCGTCTCCCAGGTTCAAGCAATTCTCTTGCCTCAGCCTTCCAAGTAGCTGAGACTACAGGCATGCACCACCACACTTGGCTAATTTTTCTATTTTTAATAGAGACGGCGTTTCACCATGTTGGACAGACTGGTCTCGAACTCCTGACCTCAGGTGATCCACCCACCACAGCAACCAAGTGCTAGTATTACAGGTATGAGCCACGGCGCCGACCTAAACCTAAGAACTTTAAAGCATGGTAAAACAGGTTAATACAAAGCACTTAAAAACTTCCCACACATTTTGATTCCACAAATATCCTTAAGCCAATTTCTCCAAAACTATTTTTCATAATGTCCTATCCTCAGACCCCCTTCTTTCCTGCCCTCTCAACTCAGCTGATGATCTTGATAGTTCACTGCGTCTGGGCAAAAGAGAAGATTTCACATAATTCCCTTCTGTTTTCTTCATTAAATGCTCTGAACTACCTGCTTCAATACGAACAACCTCAGCTTTTCCTGTTAGAATAAGTTATATTTTCTTCTCCTATCCAAGTGCTTTCTCAGCCTATTTATTCCCAGCAACCTGTAAACATCTCTAAAAAACAAAAAAGCAAAAGCTTTCCCTTATGTCCCTCTAGCTTTATCCCATTTTTCTGATCTCTTCACAGCAACATCATCTCGAGATAGTTACTTCTCTACTTCCTTGCCTCCCATTCTCTTATCTGCTTAACAAGACTTCTGAGCATTCCCCACCACTGAAATTAACTCTCAGAAAGGTCATCAGTGACCTCGATATTGACAAAACCATTGCAGACTTTCCTTCTTCATCTCATTCTCAGCAATAGTGAAAAAGGTTAACTTTTTCCTGTTGAACTCTCCTCCTGGCTTCTGGGACACCAGCCTATCCTATCCTTTCCTCTTACCTTGCTGACCACTGGTTCTCAGCTAACTTCTTTCTGCTCGACCTCTATATAGCTGCATGCCCCACAGCTCAGTCTAAGGCATTCAACCCTTGTCTATAAAAAATCTTCTTCTTGGGTGTTATTATTCAGTCAGTTCAGAGAGTTCCTAATAGCTACATTATTTCCATATTTTTTACCTGTGTCCCACCACTCGACTGACCACTAAACATAACTAAGGATGACATGCATCTCAAACAAACTTCAGCCAAAAAGAAACTACCGATTTCATCTTCACTTTCTCCTGTCTGTTTCTCCTCCTGTGTCAGCAAATGCTTCAACTATCCACCAAAGAGCTTTGTAAAAACCTAAGAACATCCCAGATTCCTCCTTATCCTTCACCCTTCACATTATTTTCAGCAAAACCCATCGGGAATCCCATCAAAACATATCGTGGAACCACTCACCTTCTCCATCTTTACCCCTATCACCCTGATCCAAGTAACCACCATCTCTCACACAGAATATAGCAACAGCCTCTTAACTCTGCATTCAGCCTTTCTCCTCCTTCAGATGATTCCCTATAAGGTAGACAGAGTAATTTTTTTGAAACTGGAAATAAGAGGAAGTCAGTCCCTTGTGAGAAACTGTCCAGTGCTTTTCCATTTCATTCAAAATAGAACAAATTTTTATTCACCTAAAAGGCCAAAAAGGATTCTGGGGCCAGGCATAGTGGCTCTCGCCTATAATCCCTGCACTTCAGGAGGCCGAGGCAGGAGGATCACTTGAGCCCATGACTTCAAGACCAGCCTCGGAAACACAGCAAGGCCAATCTCTGCAAAAAATTTAAAAATTAGCTGGGTGTGGTGGTATGTGCCTGTAGTCTCAGCTACTCGGGAGGCTGAGGTGGAGGATTGCTTGGGCCCAGAAGTTTGATGCTGCAGTGAGCCACGATTGCGCCACTGCACTATAGCCTGGGTGACAGAGCAAGATCCTGTCTCAAAAAAAAAAAAAAAAAAAAAAAGATTCTGGCTCATGCTTATATGTCTACCTTATTTTCTAATACTTACCGTTATGGAATAAAATTCAGTCGCACAGTCCTTCTTCGTTAAATTCCAACCTTATTCCTAACTTAAAGACTTTGTGCCTAGTATTTCTCCTGCCTAGAATGATGGGTCTCTGTATCTTTCCTTAGCTGACTCCTTGTAATTCACCAATTCAGGAAAGCCTTCTCCAACAACCCAATATGATTAGCTCCACCTCCCTCATTCTCTATCACCTCACTCTGCTTATTTTCATTAACTTTTCAAACTTTTTATACACTCATGCATTCCTCAGCATTAAGAACAGTGTGTCTGTCACATAAGTGCTCAATCAATATTTGTTGATTTAAATGCCTTTTTAAACATAAATTTATCAATAACAACAAATCACTTTAATCATTATAAAAGCCTTACAAGTAGCTTTTAAAAATTATGAAGGCAACAAGTATTTAGGAAAGTAAGAACATGGTTAGACATAAATACTGTAATATCTTCACCAGATAATTCATTACCACTTGAATTTTCACATTTTTCTTTCTGTAAACTAAATATCATACATATACATGTATTATATATGCATATATGTATAAACATCCATGATGTATGTGTATGTATATATATATAACACGTGTGTGTATATGTGTGTGTGTATGTGTGTATATATATATATGTATATATAAAGCAATGACCCATTGCCATTTTTATAAACACTTGGCTTCGCGTTAGTAAAAATCATTAAAAATAAGAGAATTTAAGTTTTAAAGCATATGCAATAATTTGGTGTATAAATTCCCACAAGGAATAAATGAGAGAGCACAGCCTGAACAATAGCAAACAGAGAATTTTCCTGAACTAAATGTAATTCTTAATTGGGATCATATGATTAATTAATATTTCCATTTTTAAATAAAGGCATTCATTTTAAATAAGGCATAATTTGCAAAAATTATGCAAAGAAATTACATTTTCCTATTTATCGTCATAAAAATTGAGATATGTTCCCTAATTGAATTATCTCTTCTAAAACTAAGTAGAAAACTTCAGGCTGGAAGAGAGATAAGACTGTGTATTAGCTGGGCCTAGTGGCACATTGCTGTAGTCTCAGCTACTCAGGAGGCTGAAGTAGAAGGATGGCTTGAGCCCTGGAGGTCAAGGCTGCAGTGTGCTGTGATCGTGCCACTGCACTCCATCCTAGGGGACAGAGACCCTGACTCAAAACAAAGGACTGTGGGTACTACCTGACCCACAGGAGATGTTGCATGTTTGATAAATAAGTAATGAATTAATTTTTCTGATCCCATTCTTGAACCAGTCTTGGACCACTATGACTTCATCCAAACTGTATTATCAGATTTCAGTAGCCTCTATATTGTCAAATACGTTATAAAATTGTCATATCTGCATTTTACTTGAGCTTTATAAGCAGCATTTGACAGAGCTGATCACCCTTTCTGCTTTTCATTTGAATTCCAGGTCATCATGTTCTTCTAGTTTTCTTCCTAATTCTCAATTTTCTTTGTGTTTTTCCTTCTCACCTTCCCTGCCTTTACACTTTGAAGTGTGTCAATAACTCATGTCTTGAACATCTCTATCTATACTCATTCCCTTGATGATCTCATCTCTCCTCAGGATTTTAAATACCATCTAAATGGTGGTGGGTCCTAATTTCATGTTCAAGATTGTCCTCCATATATTAACTGCCTTGTATCTAATGACATACTTGACATATTCATTTGGATATCTAAGCTAAATCTCAATTTTAATATGTCTCACACTGAGCCCCAGCTTTCTCTACCTAAAGCTGGTCTATCCATATTCTTCCCCATCTTAGAAAAAATAACAACTACAATGCTTCCAAGTTCCAATGGCGCAAACTGTACAGCTATACCCCATATGCAAAATCTATCTGCACTGCCTCCAAAATGAAATAAAATCCCAAAGACATTCCCCATGATAGTGCAATTAATAATGATTGCTGGGCAGAAACTGGACAATTTCCTGTTCTATTTCTCATGTAAAAGTTCTCATTTTCTGTTTTTAAGGAGGGAGGAAGGAGATTGCGTTTTGAGAGGGAAGGCAGACTAGGTGAGGAAACAGCAGGCGTTATCTATCCCAGGAAGGGAGGAGACAGAGGTTGGGTTCCACCTCCTCTAATCTCTTGAAATTGTGTGGGTAAAATGGGTAACCAGTGATTTCTGGAATCTCTGCAACCATTCCAGAAATCCTTGCAAGTTGAAGGATCCAGAATCTTCTCCACTGATATTCAAACCAGAGTGGAAACTGCCATCAGTTTTCAAAACACGACAGCCAAAGCTTGGATGGATTTAGATCTTGCGTCAAATGCAGGAAATCCCAGCCTACTGGCTGCCTGGCCAGCCAAGTCAATTTCATTCATCTTGCAACAAGGCCTCCTTGAATTTTTCAAGATTAATTTTATGATCACATAGGGAGTTATATTCATACTCTTTCCATTTCTTACTAACTTCATGGCTGCCACCCCACTCCTAGCCACCATCAACTGTTGTACGATTACTGCAATTGCCTTGTCTTCCTGTTCACAGCTGTGCTCCTCCCACCACCTAAAGTCCTCTTCGCACTGCCTAAAGTATGTTCTCAACAAAGCCAGAATGATCCTGAGTAAATGTAAGTAAGATCATGCTATTCATATGTCGAAATGCCTCAAATGGCTTCTTATCACTCAACTAAAAGAAAGTCTTTACGATGATCTGCATCCTTCCCCAGTTAAATTTGTAACCTCATCTCCTACCACACTTCTCATGCTCCCTCTGTCTGCCACATGGGCACCCTGGCTGTTTGGAGACTCACATCAATTCCATGCAAGGAAGAATGTTTGTTCTGTTTACTACTAGGACCCTAGATAGTGCCTGGCATTTAGTAAACTCCCAATACATGCTGAATAAAGGAATGAATAAAAGTACAATTCCAAAATTTTGTGGCATATCTCAGGCTCTGGATGTTCCATTCTCCTATTGAAACTACTTTTCTTCTCTTGTCTTTCTAAGCCCCTAGATATGTTGTTAACATTTAAGGGAGAATAGAACTGGGTTGTAATGTCACTTTTCTTTCTATAGATATTGCCATCTATGGTGCAATTTTCAAAAAGAAAAATACATTCATTTTAAAGGTCGAAGTCTTAAAAATATTCAAATTAAGGTTTTGTAAACTTTAAAATTCTGTAGAAAATGACACTTAAAACAACTTTATTGTATCTCAATAATACTATTAAAGCAAAAACCCCTTAGGAAAATTAAATAAGCTATTTTAAATTCAGAATAAGGGAACTTTAGTAATTTTAAGTAATAATGATATTCTTTAAATAAACAAAAATTTCATATACCTTTAGGTATGTGTAGATACTATATGTCACAGAGATAAAAAATATTTAATTTTTGAAAATGACCAGTCAAGCAGCAGTATTGCAATAACCTTAATTGCCATTAAACACTAATTGCAATAAAATATTCATTGCAATGAATTCCTGGCACTTGTACCGAGATTAGGAAACAAGCTACGGGTAAATAAGTTATAAGGCCATCATTTCTTTATCTACATTTATTCTGGACATATACCGCTGATAGCAAATAATGTTAGAAAATATGAATTTATAAGAATAAATGAAGCAATTCACAAGCTAAAGATCACTTTTGCATATTCCAGATTAGCATCAACCTGTTCAACAAACTAGGTTGTCCCATGTCCAGTTTCTGGAGTTATCTTCTGTACTGAAGCACAGAAGGAAAAAAAAAAAAAAAACATAATTTCTAATTTTAAGCATGGCCTTAGAAAGAACATAAGTAACCAACTGAAACCAAGACATTGTTTGCATCAACATACACCCAGGACTGAAAGTACCACCAGTTATTTGGCCCCTGGGTTCCGGTTGCCTAGCGAAAGGAGAGGTATTCAGATGTGTTTCGTCTTACAGTTAGAAAAGATTCATGAGAAGGTTCTGCCCATAGCCTCTCCAATACATGAGGGGAGAGGAGGCATGCATAGCAATCAACCCCCCAGTACAGTGTCTGCCAACACTTCTCATAAAAACAGGGAAACAGTAATAACAGCAAGAAACAGTTTACATAGTTGACCTATGTGTCCTTTTTAGGTCAGGTGCCCTCCCTGGTTGCTGAAGTACATTCTACACTTAGGTACACTTTGTATAGTAGCAAACTATTTTGAATTTTATCTATAATGTTTTAGAGACTCTATGTTAAAAATATGTAACAAGGGGTAAATACTCATTAATCTGTTTTATTATTTAAATTCCCCAACATTTCAATACCTTTACTAATAGTTTAGTAGCTCTATGTTATAGGACAATTTTTAGCAGCTCATGAAAATTTGAAAAACTAGAGAAAAAATCCCGAATTATTTGAAGCATTTATATCTTGTTCTCAAGTGTTTCCAATTTCCCACATCGATATCTCTGGTTTTGGTGATATCCTATCTTCCAGAACTTTTATTATTTTAATTTCTCCGTCTTACCTGTCCTCCATATTTGTTTCATATAATCTTACCTATTCATCCATCTATCCCCTCATTCAAAAAGTATTTATTGAGCATTCGACAATACTCAATCAACAAATGTTTACTGAGTAGCCCTTCTATTCACCAAGCTCAGTTATAAAGATAAATAAGGTATGATACTTACCCTTCTAGCAATTCAGTCTTAGAAAGGAAAACAAATACGATATTTCACTGCAAAAAAAATAGGCTTTAATACTATAAATAGGCTTAAATAAGTAGGAATGCAGCAGTGGAATGGCGAGAGCAGAGGGAGCTTTATAGGAAAGACAAGGTTTAAGCTGAGTTTTAAGGGAAAAGTAAGAGTTTGTGGCTGGGCGTGGTGGCTCACACCTGTCCAGCACTTTGGGAGGCTGAGGCAGGTGGATCACCTGAGGTCAGGAGTTCGAGACCAGCCTAGCCAACACAGTGAAACTCCATCTTTACCAAAAATACAAAGATTAGCTGGGCGAAGTGACACACGCCTGCCATTCCAGCTACTCGGGAAGCTGAGGCAGGAGAATCTCTTGAGCCTGGGAGGCAGACATTGCAGTGAGCCGAGACAGTACCATTGCACTCCAGCCTAGCACGAGGGCATGAGGAGTTATGCCCATCTTCAAGAACATTGAGTAATTCAATGTGAGCACAGGTTCAAATAAACACAACAGAGTTGACCACTCTGGGGCAGACTGGACAACATGCTTCCCTTTATAAGCTAATCATGGTGGGCTTTAAATTGTGAGCAGCCAGAAGTCAACAGAACTTTTGCGCAACTAAGCAACCAGCACAGATTGGTTTGAGGGAAAAGTCACCTTTATTAATGGTGAGGAGAGTAAGCTAAATTAGAAATAAAGTAGGTACAAAGACTGGCATGGTGGCTCACGTCTGTAATGCCAGCACTGTGGGAGACCAAGGAGACCAGGAGTTTGAGACCAGCCTGCCCAACATGGTGAAACTCCATCTCTATTAAAAATATAAAAATTAGCTGGGAATGGTGGTGCGCGCCTGTAATCTTAGGTACTTGGGAGGCTAAGGCAGGAGAATCGCTTAAACTTTGGAGGTGGAGGTTGCACTGAGCTGAGGTTGTGCCACTGCCCTTCAGCCTTGCTAGCAGAGTGAGATTCCATCTCAAAAAAAAAAAAAAAAATAGGAACAGATTGGTATAGTCTGCTAGGTGGGAAGCTGTGGTACCAATGTAGGTATAAAAAGAGCAAAGAAGGCCGGGCGCGGTGGCTCACGCCTGTAATCCCAGCACTTTGGGAGGCCAAGGCGGGCGGATCACAAGGTCAGGAGATCAAGACCATACTGGCTAACGCGGTGAAACCCCGTCTCTACTAAAAAAAATACAAAAATTAGCCGGGTGTGGTGGCAGGTGCCTGCAGTCCCAGCTACTAGGGAGGCTGAGGCAGGAGAATGGCGCAAACCCGGGAGGCGGAGCTTGCAGGTGAGCCGAGATCGTGCCACTGCACTCCAGCCTGGGTGACAGAGCGAGACTCCGTCTCTAAAAAAAAAAAGAGCAAAGATTAGAATGAAATAGAAGAGAGGGATTCAAAAGACATTTGAGACAGAATCTACACGATTTGGCAAGTAATGGTGTATTGATGTTTGTGTATGTATGATATATGGAAATGTGTGGTAAAAAGTTAAGGATGTGCCCAATTTTCTGGATTTTTTTTTTGTATGTTTCTTAGAAAGTACTGAGAAGATGTTAGTGATATTCATCAACAACAAAGAGGTTGGCAGGTGAGGTTGGAGGAAAAGGATAAGGCAGTTTTTTTTTTTTTTTGACACTTGCAGTGTGCAGTATTACATTGTGGAGTAATATTACATGGAGATTGTCCAATGGGCAGTAGGAAATATAAAAATGAAGCTCAAATGAAGCTCAAAGACAGGGCTGTCAGCTGGAGATACAGAATATGGAGCCACAAATATAGGATATTTAAAGTCAAAGGAGTAGAGAAGTCCCTCCAGAAAGGGAAAAAGACAGAAGTGAAAAGTTGGGAAACAAACTTTTCAGAGATGTGTGGGAAACAAGAGCATGGGAATATGGAAGAACCAAGCAATGGGATCTTAAAACTCATAAGGCAAACGCTTGAAGAAAGCAAAGCTATTCCACAGTAGCACATGTCTTATCTCACTACAACCTATCAGGTTTGTTTCCTTTTTTTTTTTTTAATAGACTTAAAGCGTGTAAGTGTGGTTTTGTTACATTGATATATTGTGTAGTGATGAAGTCTGGACTTTTAGTGTAACTACCACCCAAATAATGTACAATATACGAATTACATAATTACATATATTACATAATGTAATATACACACTACATAATTTCTCATCTCTTGCCACCCTTCCAAGTTTCCTGTGTTTATCAGTCCACTTCCTATGTCCACGTGCACATAGTATTTAAGCTCCCGCATGTAAGTGAGAACATAGGAGATTTGACTTTCTGTTTCTGAGTTATTTCTCTTAAGATAAGGATCTCCAGTCCCATTCACATTGCTGCGAAAGACATGACCTCATTCTTTTTTATGGCTGAGCGATATTGCATGATTTATGAATTAAAGACTTACATGTAAGACCTGAAACTATAAAAATTGTACAAGAAAACCCAGGGAAAACTCTAGACATTGGCCCAGGCAAAGAATTTATGACAAAGACCTCAAAAGCAAATGCAACTAACACAAAAACAGACCAATGGTGCTTAAACTAAAAAGCTTCTGCACAGCAAGAAATAATCACAGAGTAAACAGACAACCTATAGAATGGAAGAGAATATTTGTAAACTGCGCATCTGACAAAGGACTAGCATCTGGAATCTACAAGGAGCTCAACTCAATGAGAAAAAAAACAACCCCGCTAACAAGTGTGCAAAGGACATGTACAGATATTTTTCAAATAAAAAAACACATAAAAATGGCCAATAAACATATAAGGTTTATATTCTTTCATTTATTTTGCCAATGAGAAGAACAACGCCTTGAATGGTTGCTATCAGGGTTCATGTGCCAATAAGCAGCAGAAGCAAAATGTGAACCTGCTGAAATCTAGATCCAAAGCCAATATTTTTTCCTCCAAAACCTACTGCCACTTCAACAACAGTATCACTGAATGACCTACAAGTTCCAGTTTCTCCATTTACCCCAAATTAAATGTAGGTAATCTCCTTCCTTAGGATTACTGGTTTCTATCACCCATAACTTATTTCTCCTCTTCCCGACTCTGCCACAAGGTCTGTGCTTTCATCAACTAATCTGCTTCCATGAACTTACTCTGCTTCCAGTTCCCCACAACCAGCCTGCCAATTCCTGCCACCCTGCATTTTTCTCTTCCTCTTTGTCTAATTGACGTATACCCCCAACGCTTTCCTACGATTCATGTTTCTGACCACCTTCAGAAACAATATGTACCTCATCTCACCCACTGATTAGCTCTCAAAATTAGAAATGTTCCATTTGTTCTGTGCTCCTCTGGCATTACTCACAGACATGAACAAAGAATTCTTCTGTCCTTGCTTTTGAGCAAATTTTCAAATGAGTCTATTTCTTTATTCTCAACGCCAATGAGCTCTTTAAAAGAAAATAAGGCTTTCCAGACTCAAGTTTTTTGTGTTTGTTTTAAGGCAGTGTCTCGCTCTGTCACCCAGGTTGGAGTGCGGTGGCGTGATCTCAGCTCACTAAAACCTTCCCCTCCCGGGTTCAAGCGATTCTGGTGCCTCAACCTCGCCAGTAGCTGGAATTACCGGCACATGCCACCATGCTTGGCTAATTTCTTGTATTTTTAGTAGAGACGGGGTTTCACCATGTTGGCCAGGCTGGTCTGGAACTCCTGACCTCAAGTGATCCTCCCACCTCTGCCTCCCAGTGTTGGAATTACAGATGTGAACCACTGCACCCAGCCCAGACTCAATTTTTAACCCTAAAAGTTAAATGAGTAAAAGAATACGGGTAGAAATGTAATATTAATAATGTCTGGATATAGCCTGGCTCCCATAGGTTTAAGGACAAAGAGTTAACTAAAATATGCACCAATAGGTAACTGGTTATTCAAACATTTAACACGAAATGACAGACACATAGGGTATAAGGGGCCAAAATCAGCAGTACTTACCATAGGACACTGCAGATTTTACAGAAAATAGCTCTTTAGCCAGTTTAAAGGTTTTCTCAGAATAAATACATTTTAAATAACGATTTGAATAAATTGGATTTTTATAAGAATGATCTACATCTCATTTGCATTGTTTTAAAATGCCTAAATCAACAGTATTTTAAATAAAATAGTATTTTAGACTTCACCTTAAATGTGTACTCTAGAAAATGTGTATTACAGTTGGGCAATGCACTTCTCTGCAGCCCAGTTAATGGCCAAGACACAGTTCCAGTGCTAATAGTATCTAAGGGCAACACAACATAAACCCCGGCTGGTTTCTGAATCTACATTTCAAGGATAGACTGAAACCAGTGAAACTAAAAAGAAACTCATATAAACATCCCAGACCAGACATCATACAATAGGCAGTTATTATTATTTTTTTTTGGAAGCCAGACATGAAAACGAATCACAGAACTGTTCTTTCATAATTTCCATACTATTTAAAACATACACACATATTCTGAGATTTCATTTTGTGGGTTGACACTCCCAAGTCTTCCTTATTTTAAGTAAAAAGCAACTGAATACGTATTCACATGGAATAAGCATACAGTAGCCTAGTTGGAAGGGCTCCAGAACTGGCTACTCTCTTTGAAGTCTCACAGATGAAGAAGTGATAGAATTTTTCACTTTAGACAAACACTATACAAGAAGCAGAAATATGAGACATTACAGATGTCATATCCTGCACAGTATTTTGAGAAGAGCTAACAATTTCCTTAGATATTATATTTAAACTATATAAGGAAACATAAAATTAGTTTTATATGTCTTCATAACATTTAGTGAGATCTTGAAGTATGTTTGATAATGAGCTAAACTTTGTCCAGGTTATCTCCTTTTATCTTCACAATAATCCTTTGAGGTGAGTATATAATACTAGACACCAGGAAACTGAAGTAGAGAGAAATTAGCAAGTGCCCAATGTCACACAGCTAGTGGGTGTCAGTGCCAGAAGTTTAACCCAGACAGCCTCATTCCTGAGTCTCAATTCTTAATCCCTGATTAGTTCTCTTGAGTGCCACCTACTTTCTTTAGGGTAAAATAATTTTTCTGGTAAAAGTTAAAATAGTGTAATGCCATACTTTATAATGGGCAATACAAACTTAGAACTTCCATGCTTTGTGAAAATTATCTAAATAAAGAATATCCACCAAAACTAAGGTAAATGCAGAAAAAAACTAGAATGTATGAAAATTAACTGCAATGAAAATGCCATTTCCAATGTTTGTTAAATAAGTTTTGCCATCACCAATAACTACTTATTATCAGTCTTTGCTAGTGCATTCCTCATTCATGGAAGGAATATAATAGATTTTTGAAAAGTTTTCTAAATGTTTAGGGTATGAAATGGCAGTATACTCATGAGTTACATGCTAGTAGTCTTAAAGAAGTAATTTTGTCCCATAAAGTTGCAAATTTACTCAGAGTAAATATAAGGTTGTTAAGGATAAGCTGAATATTTTAAATTAATCCTTTGCCAAGGCTTATTTTCATGCTTCAAGTTCACAAATAATAAATCCAAGGGGAGAAAAAAGCCATTGCCAAAGCACTCTTTAACACAAAGCAACCATAAAAACGTATCCTTTACAATGTCATTTACATGTTTATAAGAAACAAAGACCCACCAGGAACAATATATTTCAGCAATCCAGAAAGTTTCTTCCAATTATTAGTCTGAATTTTTCAGATCCACCATTCATAAAAAGGTTCTACAGGAATTAGGAAGTAAATTTTCAGCTAAGTCAATTAACAGCAAATATATCACCTGTTTTGCATTTTCACTATATTAACCTTCCTGGTAAGAGTAAAACTTACAGCACTTACTAGGAACATCGCATCTAAAGGCATTTAGTCCTACACTGAAATGTCAAGAGCTCTTAGAAACAAAAGGAACATTAATAGACGAATATGCAGAGGAAAATACCCTCAGAGAAAATCTTTTTTTAACTTCATATAAAACAAATGATTAAAGAACAGCATGAGGACTGCTGATTGAAAGCATGAATAAACATTTCTTTTGTACATACCACTTGAAAAATGTCCTTACCATATACTCCATATTAGAGGCTGTTGGATACACCTGACTTCGTAATTTATTATGAAGGTCCAAAATACTCTGCATGTCATTGTCTGTGATGGCCCTTTTCCCTCGTTGTTTGGCTGTCCACCACTCACCATCCTCATCCATGTACTTTTCCAAAAGTTTCTCCAATAAAGTGGCATTAGGAACCACCATGGCTGGAATTGCTCTAGCCATGAACAGCACTGTGGTTACTCTGAGCCACTCCCGCGCGGTACACTTCATAATGAATGACCTCAGGATTTCCCCAGGAAAATCTCCAAGACAGGCTCTTCCACTCCTTTTGGCTAAAACGACATGTCATGTGATTAAGATGAAAATTCCAGCAGATATGAATTTTCTAATAACACGAGCAAAACAATAGTTACAAAGGAAGTGTGCCAGTTTGATTTGTCTATTTAACAGCAGAAAATGGACACTCACATTTTGAAATAACTTATCTCCAACCCATTTTTTTCTTCCAGAGGACTTTTCACAAATAAGTTTCCACAAAATAGACAACTGTATTATCCAAGATAATACTCCTGAGGCCAAAAGTAAATGGCAAAAGTAGCCTAGAAGAGTCAAAGCTTGAAAATACTATGTGAATTGCAAGACTTTAAGTGGCTATACATTACATATATCCTGCAAAGGATGTTATATCTACCTAGAACGTTTGATTTCAATCTAGAGGTTCATGTCTCTCTATGAAGAGAGTTAATATTGTTAATATTTTATTTGGTATTATTTTATTCCAGTGGCCCATCTCTGTTTCACACTCAGAATGTCCACAGCATTCTAAAATTGAGAGTGAATGTTTCAAAGAAATACAAAAGGCTATTCATATATGCATCCATGGCTACATCTAGGGGGCCCCGTGAACTACTGCAAATGAATGGTTTGGGTCCCTGGGGTAAGTCTCTTCTTATTCAGGCTCAGGTCAAGAACTCAATCTTTATTTCCTGGAAAGTCTGTGACTAATCTGTGGCCTGCACCCGAAGAAGCCAGCAGCTCCCCGGCAACTTGAGAGCTTTTCCTCTCAAGTGTGAAGGCACACACTGTTCTTTCTCTGAACTCAAATGGAAAGCGCGCGACAGAGAAAGTAGGTGAAACCAACAAAGTCACTTACAAGAATTAGAGCTTCCGCTAATCTCTATCGTCGCTGCTTTCTGAGTAGCCCACCCACCCATCGTGCCCAACCACTCTGTACAGTTGGCTTTTTTTTTTTTTTAAGTAGTTTAAGAAGGCAAAGGGAGATAGGAAAGGGTGGCAGCTTGACGACCCAGCGATGCATTTTAGAATCGCCCTTACCTCTCCAGTGTGAAGTTTCCTGGGAGAGGTGAGCCAAACCGGACGGCTGGCGTCTGCAGCCGCCCAGAGCCTTCACAAGGGACCGCAGACGGAGAGCCCCGCTCGGGAAGGGTCTGAGCACCGCGCGTCCGGGGGCGACGTGGGCGCTGACTGCAGCAATACGCGAGCCTCCGCCTCTGCGGATCCCTGAACCTGGAAGAAGTAGCAGGCAAAGCGTCCAAAATCAGACCTGCAGTTGGGGTGGGAAGGGAGCTGCTTCGTTAGTTTGCCAGGGTGGGCGCCCCAGCGTCTCTGAGCATTATCTGCAGGAGCGAGGGGCGGGGACACGAGCGAGGCTCGGCGGCGGAGGCTGGCGGCGACCTCTTGCTCTTGCTCTGTACAGCCGGTGCGCGCAGAACCAGGCGCCGAGCGCTTCCGTCGCTCCCTCGCGCTCGCGAGCATTTATTGCGGCCCCAGCGCGGGCACGTGACTTGAGCGCCCCTCCTCGCCCACCCCCACCTCCAACCAGCCCTGGCCAGAGGCCCGCCAGATCCGGGAGAAGCAGCCCGCCCTTGCTTCTCCGGAACGCAGCGAAGCCAGGGCGCTCGGCTTTTGTGGGCGTGCTTTGGGCTCCCGAGACCCAAGCCGGGAAGGTCTGGCCCCTGGTGGGAGATGTGTGCAAGGAAGGCCCCAACCCCCCTCAATCCTCCAGCTCTCCTGCATTCAACGATCCTCCTCCCAATCAGTTCCTTTCTGCTGAGATGCTGAAATGCCTTTAAGGGTCCTTACAGACGAGGGGGCTGCCCCAGAGAGCATGGAGTGGGTGGGGGATGGGGTTAATACCTTCAATCTTGAAGACACAAAAGAGGAAATAGGGGACGAAATGGAGAAAGATTTTTCCTTTTATTTTTCCCAGGGGTCCGCATCCTTGATGAGGACCAGGTGGGGAAGATGTTCAATAGAATTTGGGGTCAATATGTGACTCAGAATGGCCTGACAGTTGAGACCCCCTCTTTATTCATAAAATATGAGGCATTGTCTTCTCAAGGTGGCCATAGCACTTCTTTTTCCGATGATGTATACGTTTAAGGAGTTGATATAAAGGGTTCCATTAATTAATTTATCAGGGATTGTTGACAGGAATTGAAACACCAGCGCTAGAATAGGTAGTGAAAGGAGAGGCCGTTCCTCTGTTCATGTTGTAATCTGGGGTAAGAAAATTACTAATTTTAAATTCACAACAGCTTACCCTACCGAGTGTGGGGCTTTTTATTTTTATTTTTAATTATTTAATCCATGTTTGCTTCCCTAATGTGGTGAATCATAGTCTCAATTTTCCTTCTTTCTAAATGCTAGAGTATCTAGCATATGATCAAATAAAGTACAACATTATGGTAGTAACTCAAATCATCCCAAGCTGTTGCCTGTCTCTTTCCACCATTCAACTACACCGTATCTATCAAACCTAAAAACTCAACTCTAAGCCTCAGCTGAAGGTGAGACCTTGCTTCCTGTCACAAAGAAAAGGGAAGCATCACTTATTAGAAAGGTGCAGAAGGTGAAAAGTTTTGATGCACGTAAGACTTTTATAGAAGTGTAATTTTGCAATTTTATAGCAGTTTTAAGTACAAAAAAGTTCTTAACTTTGTATTTTTCAAATAACTATTCATAATTTCCATGCACAGGGTTGAGAAAACTGGCTTTCCCTCCTAGAAACTGATAGAAAACCTCCAAAGTTTATGGTAAAAGAACTATCGTTTGTTACAGCAGATGAAGACTATGTTTTTATACTGCAATGTTCATGTGGCATTGAAAAGTATACTGAATATTGAATAAAGAGCCGTTGAAAGTAATAATATTACTTGAAACATTTGCAAAGAGAATTCAAATTAGGAAGAAGGGAATTAAAATGATAGGGAAGTGAAGTTAAATGAATTTGTAACTCTTGAATATTTCAGTTATAAACATTCTTACACAATGTATGAATCCAACACCTAAAGGCTTACATTAAAGAAAATAAAAATTGTTTTAAGTCTTTAATTCCAAATCTTTCTCTAAACAAGGAAAAAACATCCTTTGACTCAGCATTTCTTTTGTCTTCCAATTTGGGTACTGCAGGTGATTTAAACATTCATCATGTTAGCATTTCAGTAATACATCTTGTCATTCCTGATTGAGTATATATGTCGGAAATGCCATTTTGAACAGTAAAATCAAACACAATATTCTTGAATACTCAAAGATGATACTGTTCATATTTTTTATTTGTTGTTGAGAAATCTGTGTGTAGACATAAGAAAATATCTTCTTCACACAGAATTCACGTAAAAGTGGCACTTTGGTTTGTGGCTAAGGCTGTTACTTGTAAAGCCCTGGTTGTTTTTAGCATTACTACTTTCTTGTGGCAAACACTGGTGGTTGCCTACCAACAACCAGCCTTCCACCCCTTTCTTCCTTCAAAGCCCATAGCCTCCAATTTACAGGGGATATCCACCCTCTCACATACTGTCAAACTGGCATCTTCAGGAGGCGAATGTTGATCAGTCAAAGCCAGTCATCACAATCTATCCCTGCCACCAGTGACTGATTTAGCATGGGCATGTCGTGCAACCCTAGCTGTTGAAAGGAAGACTTGGGGATAAGGAGGAGGGTTGGCAAGGATTTTCTTCTGTGATAAAAAGAGATGCAAAAAGAGAAAACGTCTCCTTAGGTACCAGTGTGTAAGTCTGTGAAACTGAAAGATGCAGCTCTTACTTTGCAAAGAAGACAGACAAGCCTGAGGGCAGAAACCCATTACCCCGGCCAAACAAAAAGACCAACTGGGCCTGACTCTCCCTGCCGTTGACCAATCACTGCAACACCTATCTTCCATTTTTCTTGCTAAAATAAATAATAAATGTTTACATAACAGTGATTAGGTTCTTCAGTTACATGCACCACAAAGCATTCTAACAGATACATTTCTACAAAGAAGATACATTTTTCTGTCAATATCATATTTTTTCCATGTGGCTATTATTGTCTGCTTATGTGCATAGTTATCTTTAAATCTATTCTTACGTGTTTTCCTATACCTGAATTTGCAAAAGTGGGTATTATAGACATTTTGTTCACTGTATAATTTCATGACTCCATGTCTGTTCTATCACCACTTTTTTGGTAAGTACATCCTCTATTGGGGAGGTGTAAGAATAGAATTCCTGTTGTGTTAGGAGGTAGAATCAGTGTAGGGCAATGTTTTAAAACTTGGAATTTAAATTAAGCTGCCTAAATTAGATTCATGAAGTGCCACTAGTCATTGGAATTTGTGCAGCCCTGAATCCTTTCTCTTTAAATAATAGTAGCTATCTCATCTGTTACTTTTGTATTAAGATGAGTTAATGCATGAAAGCGTTTAAAACATAACAGTAAGTAGAAAGTACTCAAATAGGGTAAATGTTAAGTCCAGAAAAGGGCCTTAGAAGACCCAAATATGGAATCAAGGTTGTGGAGTGTCCCATCTCAGGAAGGAATGCTGAAAAATTGATTTGCATCCTTCCTGCCTCTGGCCAGACCTCCAGATGGCCCATTACTCAAGATAACCATCGCAACCACAGATGCTGACCTGCATCCGGTACCCCTCACAAGGTTTGCCCAACCTAGCCTGCATAACTTCTTACACATGATGTCAATTCTCTTGCTCTGCCTAATTAAAAAAATCCACACCAGCTTTTTCAGGGAGTCAGCTGGAGGATTCTTTTGCTTCTGCTGTCTCCCTTATACTCAAGCACAAGCCCGAAATAAAAGCCTTATCTGGGAAATCTGTTTGGCCCGTGTTAACTTTCATTACATTGGAAGCCAAAGAGTCTGTGGTCTATAAAAATTCCATTTTCTGGCTTCTTTCGTGTCTATTTTCTTTTATTTCAGTATGTTTGTGAGACTTATTCCTGTTGTTGTATGTAGCTGTATATGGAATAGCTATATGACCAATTTTAAAAAAATCTTTGGCCAGGTGCAGTGGTTCATGACTGTAATCTCAGCACTTTGGGAGGCCGAGACGGGTGGATCATTTGAGGTCAGGAGTTCATGACTCACCTGGCCAACATGGTGAAACCTCGTCTCTACTAAAACTAAAAAATTAAAATTAAAAATAAAAAAAGAGCCAGGTGTGGTGGCGCATGCCTGTAATCCCAGCTACTTGGGAGGCTGAGGCAGGAGAATCCCTTGAACCTGAGAGGCAGAGGTTGCAGTGAGCTGAGATCGCACCATTACACTCCAAGCTCGATGACAGAGGAAGACTCTGTCTCAAAAATAAATAAATAAATAAATACAACTTTAAAACTTCATTTTTATGTTTTTTTTTTACCACCCTTTCTTCACTCTATGCAGCTGGGAAAAAAAAGTCAGTAATTTCTATGTGTACTTCTGTGCTTTTTCTTTGGTGAACATACCACAATTTATTTGTCCATTCTGTTGTTGAATATTAGGATTGCTTCCAGTTTAGAACTATTAAAAATAGTACTGCTAAGATCAATCTCATACATGTCTTTTTGTGCACATATTAACACTTTTTGAAAAATTGGCTATGTAGTTTAGAGTAGAACTACTGGGACCTAAGGTATGCTTCTGTACAACTCAAATAGATAAACTAGGTTGTATACCTTATTATTAATTTGTAAGTTTTTTTGTTTTTGGTATATGTCCTTTTTAGACATAAAGTATATCATACATTTATTATTCCTCTCCTTGCTTTGCCTTTTCAGTTTCTTAATCCTATCTGCTGATGAACAGAATGTCCTAATTCTAATGAAGTCCAGTTTATCAGTCTTTTCCTTTGTGGTTAGTGCTCTGTGGGACCTTTAGAGAAATATTTGCTTATCCTAGAATCATGAAGAAAAGTCTCCTGTGTTATCTTCTAGCATTATTATTTTACATTTTACAGTTAGATCTTTGGTCTATCTGAAATAGGTTTTTGTGTTATAATGTGAAGAAGGATTAATTTAAGATTACAATGATTATATATAAAGCTTACATTTCTTGTCATCACTATTAAAAAAATTCATGAATTTGTTCTGGAGAACATTCAAGTTTCAGAAATAAGAGAGAGAAAAAATGTCATTGTTCTTTAAATCTAGAATTATTATGATGTTTCAATTGGACTATTCAAAAATACAATTGCTGAAACATGGATGAAACTGGAGGCCATTATCCTAAGTGAAATAACTCAGAAACGGAAAGTCAAATACTACATGTCCTCACTTATAAGTGAGAGATAAGCAGTGGGAACACATGGACATACGGGGTGTAATGATAGACACTGGAGACTCCAAAAGGTGGGAGGGTGGGAGGAGGTTCAGGGATGGAAAATTACCTATTGGGTACAATGTTCACTATCCGATGACTTCACCACTACACAATATATCCATGTAACAAAACTACACTAAATCTATAAAATTTTTAAAAAGAAAAAAGTATATTACTGCTAAGGCCTATATTAATGCCATAATCCAAAAACTCCTTATTTCTTGATTGTGGAAAAGTAATCATTTTAAGCTTATTTTTAGATTTGCAGACCCACTTTGTCATCTGTTCTTTGAAATTTGACTGATCTTCAATCACTAAATGTAATAATTCATTTTTAATTTTCTTCTGCAGCTTTACTGTCCTCTGTGCATCTGAAAGAAATGTCAATAATTTCTCTATGTGTTTCTGTGCTTTTCTTGATATTGTTTTCACAGCTTGAAGTTTCTTCCATGTATTTTTTCTGAGTATGAACACCCTTACCATCCCCATTGCAAAGATGTTAATTGTTCTAGCCAGCCATTTTTTTTTTCTGGTACTTCTCATTTCTCTAAATCTAATCACTTTCTATTCTGTAAATTATAGCTGTTCATATACTTGTATTTCTCCCGCAATGCTAAAATCTCCTTATGAAGAGAGATTATGATGATATGAGCTTTGTATTTCTTACCATGTGTGTCTAATGAACAAATAAATTTGGATTTTTGGAATATTTAGTATTTCTTAGAAAAGGACACACATGTCCCTGGATGTACCAGACATAGCATAATTGCTCCCTACAGTATCTGCAGACCCACTACAATGAACAGCTTTTCAGTAAGCAGTTAAGAAGTACTGCCCCAGTCATTCACTGAGATTAAAATGTATATATGTAAATATTTCTTTTAAAGAAGGAGAGAGGGAAATGCAATCCATTTCCAGACCATTCACCCTTTTCAATATACTCTTCCTAACATCCACGGGAAAATGTTTTCTAGAGAGAGGACTCAAATATTTATTAAGAATTGAATTTCAGAATGATGCTCTGTTTAACTGATATTCTACTATGTATGTTTTATCAATTGATGGTTTATATTTCCATAAATCTCTTTATCACTTATATGAAAATCTGGCGTATTCAGAGTGTTAGCATCTGAGCATCATAAGAGTGTCGTAGGTCACAGCAGGAGCCGTAGATGTACAACTAAAAAGAGCAAAACTGTGTAGATCGAAGCACTGTATTTTAATTTCTTTATATCACACAATATCCAGAATAGTGGATAATACTAAAAAGTTTTAAAATTAAAGAAGTATTTCTGAAGTACATTCAGGGTGGCGTGAGAAATCTAGCTGCAGCTTCATCTTTTGCTGATTTCTTATTTCTCTAGATCTGTAGAAGTGCTTCACAATGTGCCTAGCTTAGAGGTTGCCTTTCAGGTTTACCAGGAGGGGCAGTTGAAAGGCAAGCATTGTAAAAGGAAAAGTATTCACCCATCAATCTTCAGAATTAATGTCAGAGACAGGCTTTTCATCCTAATATAAGGAGGATGAAAGCTTTCTCAATTGTTGTTAGTTAGCCCGTGATGAAAAAGTTGGCAAAAACCTTGCAGTCCACTTTTAATGGTAATTTAAAGAGTCATATTTTACAGAAGTAAAACAATTAAAATCCCTGGATTCATCAAATACATACAAATAAATGCATTAACAATAGTGTATGTGTACCTACGTATGTAGCATTTGAATGTTAAATACATTATTTCACTAGATAGTGAAGGAGAGATTTAAAAAATTAATTTGATAAGTTGCAGGGAAAACACGGGAAATATGGAAGAAAATATGCAACTTTTTATTTGTAATGTAACATCTAACTAGTCTCCTGAGAATAAGCCCAAGAATTAACACAGATTTAGAAATGCTTTCTGTTTAAAAAAAATATAGTATGATAAAATAAAAAATAAAGGTTTTGTTAAATAATGACTTTATAAACAATAAACCAAGCACAAAGATAGAAAATATGCTTAAATAACCAGCTTTTACATACAGATCTAAAACATTCATAACCTCTATTATCTGTAATTGCATTGTTCACAGAAGGTGCCTTTTGCTTTTGCTTCTATCTAGCTTCATGCTATGCTGTTAACACGGGTACCCATTCTTGGCACTTCCCTGCCTCCAAATATTTTTGTCCTTGTGTCATTTGACCAAATTATTCTCCAAATTATAACATCTCTCAGTTGCTGCCTGTCTCTCTCTTCTCCTTCCTCTCAAGTTTCATCCCAAATCCTAAATCTTCCAATAACTTCTAATCATTCTCATACAGAAGTATTCTACCCACAATATAAAATCTACACATATCCTCAAATACTCAAAGAAAGCAAAGCTCAACAGGAAAAACATGTCTTTTAGACTTAAGAAAATCCTCTTTTCTAAGTGGCTGTTTTAATGACACTGGTAATCCAGATATTAGGATCATTAAAATATATACTATTTTATTTAAAATATTATTTAGCTATCTAAACTCATAATAAGAAAAGTTAAATTTAATATGTACTTGCTAGAATTTAGGTGCGAAAATGCAACTGGTCAAGGAAGTGGCTTTTTTTTTCTTTTAAAAAAAGCACCATTTATTGATAACTAAGTATACTCCATGTAGTAATAGATCGAATTATTTGCCTACAAATCTTCTTTCTCTTGTCACTGACTTTGGGCTGGGCCATGTGACTTGCCTTGCTAAACAGAATGTGGCTGGAGGTGACAGAGTGCCTATATCAAGCTAAAACTTTTGGGGGCATGGCAGTTTCTGCCTGCCCTCTTTGAACTTCTACCTTCTGCCATCAGAACAGCATACCCAGGTAGCTGTTGCTCTTTAGTTTGAGTATGTCTGAATTGACCTAAATCCTGGAGTCTAACCTAGTCCTGCTGAGGCCAGCCAAGACCGCAGCCAATCTGCTAGATATACAAATACCCAGTAAACGTTTCTGTAAGCCCCCAATATTTTTTGTTAATGTATTACTGGGTTTCTTTCATTACTGATTCCTCTATTTTTTCTCACCTCTCACTGACTAGATCAGAGAAACAGTAAGTAAATTGCAGTGATAAAGTGATCATTGTTATTTAAGATTTGCTTCTGTCTAAAATATAAATTACTCTTTTTATTGATACACACAGAATAATTGTACATATTTATGCGATACGTGAGATATTTTGTTTGATATATGCATATAATGTGTAATAATCAGAGTATCTAAAACTGTCAGTTGCACAAACAGACATGAATGCCCAATAGATGTTTCTGTAAGTCCTTAAAGAAGCATTAAATTTTTTTTGTTTATTTTTTTGAGACAGAGTCTCACTTTGTCATCCAGGCTGGAGTGCAGTAATGTGATCTCGGCTCACTGCAACCTCCGCATCCCAGGTTCCAGTGATTCTCCTGCCTCAGCCTCCTGAGTAGCTGGGATCACAGGTGCTCGCCACCACACCCAGCTAGTTTTTGTATTTTTAGTAGAGATGGGGTTTCACCATGTTGGCCAGGCTGGTCTTGAACTCCTGACCTCAGGTGATCAGCCCACCTTTGCCTCCCAAAGTGCTGGGATTACAGCTGTAAGCCACCGTGCCAGGCCGAAATATTAATATTTTAATGTCTGTTGAACAAAACTGTCACATCAAAAGACTGATAAATACTTTTATATTTAATGTACCAATCTTACAAAAACTGTGTGAAATAAATATTATTGAGGTTCACAGAGATTGTGACCTGAACAGAATTTATTTTTGTTTGCTCATTTAATTTTTAAGTTTGAGGATATATGCGCAAGTTTATTATATAGGTAAACTTGTGTCATGAGAGTTTGTTGTACAGATTATTTCATCACCCAGGAATTAAGCCTAGTACCCATTAGTTATTTTTCCTGATCCTCTCCCTCCTCCCATCCTCCATGCTCCTACTGGATCCAGTGTCTGTTGTTTTCCTCTATGTGTCCATGTTTTCTCATCAGTTAGCTCCCACTTATAAATGAGAACATGAGGTATTTGGTTTTCTGTTCCTGTGTTAGTTTGGAAGGATAATGGCCTCCACCTCCAACCAAGTTCCTGCAAAGGACGTGACCTTGCTCTTTTTTATGGTTGCATAGTATTCCATAGTATATATGTACCACATTTTCTTTATCCAGTCTACCATTGATGGGCATTTAGGTTGATTCCATGTCTTTGCTATTGTGAATAGTCTGAACAGAGTTTGATAATAAGCTTTTTTCTCAAAGCTCCTGTGCTTACCACACCCTCCCTCTTCTTGCCACCAAGCCTGTCTCACCTTTGATCCTTTGTTTTTCAGGTACAAGCATATTTTGAAAATATAAAAATGGTCTTGGTAGTAGGGAACAGTAGGTAAGAAATAGCAAACTAATAGAGAAGATGCAGGCCAAGCATTCTGTTTTGAAGTTTCTAGGTTTTACTAATGGCTAGTACCCTCATTAGTGACTTAACTTTTAACAACTTTTATTGTGAGTCTTCACAATATGCTGATTTAGTCAATCATAATCTAATATTATATTTTAAGAAGTGAGCCACATGATTAAAAAAAAATGGCCTTGAAAGAGTTGTTCAAACTAAGTGGGATTCTTGAGTTTGGAAGGGTCTGGTAGTACAAAAAGGCACGTCCACTTGACTGAAGATGAACAACAGAAAGCATATAGTCTCAAATCCAGGGTAAGACATATTTCTTGATAATAGAAAAGGAAAAATGAAGTTCAAAGGCTTTCTGCCCTGAACAATATTATATAAAGGAATTCATGTTCTAAAATGTAGGGTCACGCTTATGCCAGGAAGGAAGAAGTAGGTGTGTGTGTTTTGAAAAGTGAAGAGTGGCTTATAGCCAGATGGCAGACAGAATGGGTGAAGAAAGAATCAGAAGAATTCAAGACACATTCCTTGGTTTGCCAAAGCAGCAGTCTGTCTAAGTTTATTCAAGATTTAATACTTTAAATTGAGGTGAAACAGTAACTTTAATTATACATTTGGAACATTTAAAAATTAAGATTGCCTGTAGTTATAAAAAGAACATCTGGAAAGAAGCATGTAAGAAAAACCATTACTTCTGCAAATCCCATAAGATGGATTCAATTTCTATTTTAAATTAATAGCTTATCTGTTAGTAACAATTCAGCTCACAGACCATCTATTAACAAGGTGAAGCACTGGTCCCACATGTTGAAAAAATTGCCTTTATCAAACCAGGTTTCCTGTTCCACTTCTGGCTTCTCACCATTTGTTTAAGGTCTGCCCTTAGTTCACTTTGTTAAACCAAGGGATAGGAATAGAATTAAAGAAATGCAAACATGAAAGAAAAGAATATAAAGTTATATAATATACTCTTTCTTTTACTGTTACCCCTTTTACTATTCTATCCACAATCCCCCTCTCTTACTGTCTTAAAAGACAAAGTTTTGTTTGTCATGCTCCACTTTACTTTTAATACTAACATGTTTATATCTTAAAAATCTATTTAACTAAAAATTATTTTTTGAAAAAAGTTTTTAGCTATTTAATTTGGTAAAATATACATTGCTACTGATCTTCAGTTTGTGGCATAACCCTGGCGTCACTGTACTACTGTGGCTGTCTAAGGGAGAATATAATATCCTTAGACAGAGGCAGCTCTGTCTTGGTGTTTCATGAATACTCAGTAATTATGTCTTACTGATTCATAAGTCTACATGACTTTGGTTGCTTTTCATTGGTAATCAACACCATGAAAATACCTGCAGAGACTTTCAACAAGCCTCTAGAAATGTATTTTATTCATCAATTTAGTTTTCACTTACTCATCCATTTTATAAAAACAGGGTAAAAACCTTTGGATGATTATAAAAAGGAGCAACTTCAAGTTATTATTAGTACAATTATAGATAAAAGGTATATTAAAAGAAAATTTTCGGCTGGGCGTGGTGGCTCACGCTTGTAATCCCAGCACTTTGGGAGGCCGAAGCGGGCGGATCACAAGGTCAGGAGATCGAGACCACTGTGAAACCCTGTCTCTACTAAAAATACAAAAAAAAAAAAAATTAGCCCGGCATGGTGGCGGGTGCCTGTAGTCCCAGCTACTCGGAGAGGCTGAGGCAGGAGAATGGTGCGAACCTGGGAGGCGGAGCTTGCAGTGAGCCGAGATCCCACCACTGCACTCCAGCCTGGGCGACAGAGGGAGACTCCGCCTCAAAAAAAAAAAGAAAAGAAAATTTTCTTTACTCATGTTTGTGGAGAAGTAAGCAAGCACAAGTAAAAAAATTCATGACTACATTCATGTATAAAATTTACTAAACCAAATTATTGGCAAAACATTGTCAATTTTTAAAATTAAAACTGCCCTAATTTTAAGAGTTTTCTGCCAAGAAAGTGTCATAATTCGGTTTGACTCTCTCTGTTCTCAGATGTAAGTATCATGTCTTTCATAACTATGAGAGAATAGTGAAAGCCAAAGGTTGGTCTAGTCTTGAAGTTTAACCACAGGAGATAATATCTCAAAAAATAAAATGTACTCAAGATATCAATTTCATTATTATATGCATTTAATTATGGCAAACTTGAAGGCCATCATGCCTGCTAAGGACAACTAACAACATCAGTTCCATATTCTGAGAAATTATTTCCACCTATTTTGCCAGCTTTACCAACACTATTTTCTTTTTATTTCATTGCTATTTCAAGATTTCCAGTACAAGAAATAACCTTTGTTTCTGGACTCAAGTCTGATAGAATCATAGTTTAACCAATATAACTTAATAAATTCAAAGGAATGGAGGACTCAAAACTCATGGATATTTTCTATGTTCTTTCCCATGTTTTTATAGCCAAATTATTCCTTTTCTAAATAGAATAATAAGTTCACAAATAAAATTCAGCCAATTAACTTTGTATTTATTGCATCTAAAAGTTGATCATTTAGAGCTCTAATGAAAGAAACTTGCACTTGATTGGGCTCCCAGTGGAATTGTTACACTACTTTGGATGAAATTTGTGGATTTGTTTCCTGAAGCTGCATGAGATGGGGTTCTCAGGATTCTTGACAGAGTGATGGTCTTTTGACCACTATCAAGACCAACTGCTTCACCTGCCACAGGTGCTAATAGAATCAAGGGAAAGAAGGAAAAAATCACCAGGGAAATGCAACTTTTGATGAGATGGATGATTGAACTGTCTGATTATAAAACTGGACCCAATGGCTTCCACCCCATTGCCCTATCTAGGTGGAAGATTTCCACATACATTTTTATTGTTTCTTATTGATTCTAGTTTATGGGGGTAAATATTTTATAATATATGATATGATTTCAATTCTTTCCATATATCAAAGTCATATTCTTTTCAACCTCTGAGGCCAAAACAGCACAAAGTCCTTCTAGATAGACACCAACTCTCATCCTTTCTATGACTGACCTGGTCAAACTTTGAAGAAATGAAAGGATTCTAGTTGCACATTCAGAAGATTTTTGAATTTTTGATTTTGGAAAAAGTAGAAAACAAAGTCATTAACAAAAGTAGGTCATTTGAATGAGGTCTTCTCCTTTGGTCAAGACACAGAATGATAAGCTATTAGGAAAATAGTGCTTATACCACAGATTGTACCATGGTTGGCAAAGGTTGGTGGAATTTGTTTTATTAAGGGACACTTCCAGCAGATTTTCTAAGACTCTATTTCTCCAAGATCAGCTTTTTAAAGGAATCAGATCTATAACTGAGCACCATGACCAGCCAAATCATTTTCATGTGTCTTTTTAGAGAAGTTTATTGCCCTTTGAAGTGTTCAACAAGTTAAGAATGCAGCAGTAGGTTGGCAAGAAGCCACTCTGTAGATAGCATCCCATGATGATTTCTGCACAATTAAAGATGGTAGCTAAAGGCCCTTAGAGTGTGACCTGAAGAAAAAATAGCCAATACTGTCCCATGTGCTTGGCTGCATTTTATTAGCAATGTTCTCTCTACTTGCTTGGTATATAATAGATGTGGCTTTTTTTTAAAGTAGTAGACTGGCCCATTCTTAAATGGTGCTGTGAATAATTGCCTTCATTGTGGAAAAACAGAATTATAGATTTATTTCATACCACAAACAAAAATAATACCAATTCCATTAAAGATCCTCATGAAAGAGTGCTGAGAACTTGTAGGATTAATGTAGGAAGAATATCTTTTTACTATCAGGAAACGAAAGAATTTCTTAAACAAGATGAAAAAAACAAATAGTCCAAATAAAATGATATATTTAGCAACGATAAAAATAAATAGCTTTGGTATAATAAAAGATATCAAAAACAAAATTAAAAGACAAACCACAGATTAAAATAATAAAAGATTAAAAGATAACATATCAATGACTGGTTTGTATTCACAATCAGCAAGGTACCTCAAAAATCATTAAGCAAAACACAAATGACCCAACAGGTGAAATTGGGCAAAGAATAGAAGGAGAAAATTGAATGGCAACAAACTTATGAAATGTACTACCTCATTAGTAATGAGAGAAATTCAAATTAAAATAATGAATACCAATATCAATTTCTGGCCAGGATGTAGAGAAATATGGACTCCCATTCTGACATCACTGGGACTTGCCATATGCTGGGAATCTGCAAAGCACATCCCATTACTCACAGATGGTTGTATATGAGTAAATAAACTATAACACATGCAAGAGACAAATACACATCAGCATAAACTGGAGGTTGCCTTTAGGAAGGATAATAGAGTGATACAGGCATATAAACTGTGGCGATAATGACAAAGAAGCTTTTTCTGCATCTGATACCTTTTAAATTGAGAGACAGACACACAGAGAGAGAGATCTGAACCATGAGTATAGCTGTTAGACTGTGCATCTTCTTCAGCCTTCTTACCACTACCCTTTAGTAGTCTCCTCACAGAACTCATGTCCTACTATATGTATAAATGTTCAAACCAAGTTGGGGTAAGGATTATTATTCCCTTTAACATACAATGAAACAAAGTGGGAGCCATTAATTGACTTGCTCAAAGCTAGCAATTGAGGCAGTCAGAATTAGAACCCAGACTTGATATGTCACAAGAACATTTTCTGTCAAGGCATCCTACCAGCTACATCTAATGATGAACCTAGGGAGGGACTGGCAAGCAGCATCTGTGGCTCAGAGGGACCTCCTCCAGACAGGAGGTCCACTCCAAGCTCTGCCATATATACTCTCATGGACTCAAAAAGTTACATGAGCTCTCTGAGTCTTAGTTTACCCATCTCTAAAAGAGATCCACTAACACCTGCAGAGTGGTATTGTAAGGGTCAAATGTGATGCTAACTATAATGTACTTTATCAATGCATGACTACAGACAAATTATTTTAGAAGAATGTCTTATGGTTCTCCAGAGGGACAGAACTGATAGGAAGTTTGTATATATGAAAGGGTGTTTATTAGGGGCCCAGCGCAGTGGCTCACACCTGTAATCCCAGCACTTTTGGGGGCTGAGGTGGGGGGATGGGTTGAGGTCAGGAGTTTGAGACCAGCCTGCCCAACATGGTGAAACACTGTCTCTACCAAAAATACAAAACTTAACCAGGAGCGGTGGTGTGTGTCTGTAATCCCAGCTACTGGGGAGGCTGAGGCACCAGAATCACTTGAACCCAAGAGACGTAGGTTGCAGTGAGCAGAGATTACACCAGCCTGAGTGACAGAGGGAAACTCTGTCTCAGAAAATAAAAAATAAAAAATAAAATGGGAGTTTATTAGGGAGAATTAGCTCATATGATCACAAGACGAAGTCCCACGATAGGCTGTCTGCAAGCTCAGCCCCAGTCCAAAAGCCTCAAACGCAGGGAGACCAACAGTGCAGCCTTTTGTCTATGACTGAAGACCAGAGAGCCCCTGGCAAACTACTGGTGTAAGTCCAATAGTCCCAAGGCTGAGGAATCTGGAGTCTGATGTCCAAGGGCAGGAGGAACAGAAGGAAACATCCAGCATGGGAGACAGATGAAAGCCAGAAGACTCAGTAAGACTTAGCCCTCTTTCTTCCAACTACTTTGTTATAGCCACGCTGGCAGCCAATTTGATGGTGCCCACCCACACTGAGGGTGAGTCTTCCTCTCCCAGTCCACTGACTAAAACACCCTCACAGACACACCCAGAAACAATACTTTACCAGCTATCTAGGCATCCTTCAATCCAATCAAGTTGACACATAAAATTAACCATCGCAAAGACAAAGTAATCTCTTCTGATTAGGAATTAGCAATCCTAAAATCCCTATTACCTACCACAGTGCCTTGCACCTAATAAGCATTCAATAAATATTTGTTGATGGTGATGTTGACCTTGTCCACAAAGAACACTAGAAGTCAATCAGATCTGGCAATTCTCTATCAAAGTCCCATACAAATGCATTACCCTACAAAGGAGTAAAAGATCCCAGGCTAGTACAGAAAAATAATATAATGCATTAATCTGTCACTGCATGAAACTCTTTTATGATAGCTGATCTTTTAGTCTTTGGATGAGTATGCCTCCTTATATGACAACAACATTGTAATATTTTCTAAAGGGATGAAAGATACTGTTTCTCCTTCAGCACCAAAGAAGCCATTCCTAAGGCAGACAGCTACCAATAACTTAACTATATTTAGAAGAGATTGCGAACTAAACATATTCCTCTAATTCTAAACTTGACAGTTAGCTGCCCAGCTCCATTCCTCTTTACCCAGTAATCTCTAGGGCTACTTCAATATCACTGGACAAGGGGAAAGTGTGAGGAATGGGGGAGCAGCATACAAAGAGTCAGAGTTCTTAATTGGTTGTTATCAAAATATGGTATTTTGCAAAGTTTGTGAAAACATAAGACAAGGTGAACATATTGTTAATTCCTTTCCTGGGGTCCTGGAAATGGCTTGGGCAGGTGATGGGCCCTGAAGCTTCATTTCATCAGCCTCAGGGTTAATCTGCCTCCGTCTCTCTTCCAAGCAGCACTCTCTATTGTGTGTCCCCCAGGTGCCGAGATACTCCAAGGAAGAGGCAAAGTAGCTGGTAATAAAGGGTTAGGGAGAGGAGGAGCATCCCTCCCTGTCCCACAGGTGAGTTCCTATTGGCCTAGTAATAATCTTGGTTGACAAGCCTGCCTGAAAACTGGCGAGAATTCCAAGTCTCCTCTCCAGTGGAAACTGTAGAAGAGAACACTCCCTTCCTGCCAAAGCTCATGCTCTTCCACTGTTAAAGAAATTAAAATCCAAATGCCATCTCATTGATGTTTAAAGTAAATGAGCCTGACAGAAATGGCTTCTATTATTTTTTGAAGAGAATTTCATGACTCCATGACAATGCATTAGATATTTCAGAAAATGCTTCAACACTCTGAGGCTAGAGAGGTCCTGCTGGCACTAGTAAAGCTGTGTGTTACTACCCTGGGCACTAAAGGGAAGGTATGGATGCAACGCAGGTGAATTAGCTTTCCTGTTGAGTCTCCATGAACAGATCCTTCCATGTGCTACATGGAACCTGGCGGCTTAAAGAATCACTGCATGCCTAGAGCAAAATAAGATATATGTTATTATAACCAGCGAGTATATTTGGCACAGAGAGAAATAGGGCTCAATGTGAAATCCGGCTCTCCTTTGCCTTTCCATCTGTGCCACAAGGAAGAGGGAACTGGAGGTTCACATAGGGACAGCTTCACAGAGAAAGCAAGCTAAAAAAAAAAAAGCCCTTAAAACCAAACCACAACCATCCTCACACTAACCTGGCCCTGTAGAGCCCTAATTCCAGTAACACCCTTGGATTGCATCCACTCTTCCCAAGGCTCTCTCCCAAGACGGAACAAGCTGAGGAGTGCCTTTTTGCTTAAAAGAGACACTGAAGAACAGCATTCAGCAACGTAGTTCTTGCAGGCAGATGAGCCAAGTAAACAGCTCTGATGAGCAGACTAGTTTTTTCTAATTCACTAATTAATGGGCCTCAGATTTATAGGATACCATGCCACAGAGGCACCAAAATTTGCCTTCTCCCAATATAGCCTCTAAAAAAAAAGAACGGTTCTATATTTAAATATAACAGGTGCATTCTAAGTTACACCTGTACATTTATGATTCCATATCTCATATATTTTCCATAATTCTAATATTTAATGTAGTCAGGCAATTCATTATTTAAAGGGCATACACAGAGAAATGCAGTAACCTCAATAAGCAACATATCTACCATGGAAAAGAGCCCAGGCATGAGGCAGACCATGCTGAAATCAACATTTTCCTCATGGTTGAAATTGAAGAATAATCACTGATACAGTTTTGGATGAGGTCATTTAAGATAACATGCTGTATAATTGGTAATAAGAGTAAAAAAATCAGAAAAATGTATATGCCACACTATCTCTTTCCTCCATTCAGGTGACAACTCCAAAATATTTGCATATTGGCCATAAGTGGATTTACACGTGTTATATTTATTAAGATATTGTAAAAGCCAGAGGGAAACGTTCATAAACATCACTCAATAACACTTAATCTTTTTAATGGTTAAATGGTCAAAATGGCATCAGTGCAATGGAAAAAAAGAAATTAGTAACAATAACTAAGTTGAAGCCATTAAACTACCTTCTAACTAACATTCTCTTTCTTCTATGGTTTTATCTCAACTACATCAACAGTTCACTTAATTTCTTCAGGAAAGGAAGGTAATTTAAAAAGCTATTTGGTCCTGAAATATTTAATGCCCTTACTTAATGCAATTTAGAAATTTTAATATCTCTTACCTTTATTTATATAAATACAAAGTAAAACTTTGAAATGCCAAAAAACACATTCACATAAAACTTTTTTTTTTTTTTTGAGACGGAGTCTCGCTCTGTCGCCCCGGCTGGAGTGCAGTGGCGCAATCTCGGCTCACTGCAAGCTCCGCCTGCCGGGTTCACGCCGTTCTCCTGCCTCAGCCTCTCCGAGTAGCTGGGACTACAGGCGCCCGCCACCAGGCCCGGCTAATTTTTTGTATTTTTAGTAGAGACGGGGTTTCACCGTGGTCTCGATCTCCTGACCTCGTGATCCGCCCGCCTCGGCCTCCCAAAGTGCTGGGATTACAAGCGTGAGCCACCGCGCCCGGCCTAACTGTAGGTAGTTTTCAAACATTTTATGTTTATACAATTTTTTAAAAGATAAACAGATCGAGTAAACAGAGACTAGACAGAGTGCTCCCTCTTCTGGTAAATCTATGTATTTTAAAACAAAAAGCATTTAAAAAATGAAGCATTTAGTTCACAGTAGATTTAATCATCCAAGGATATAAATGTCACTATAAACTATTTAAAATAGACTATAGTTATTAATAGAGCCCCCAAAGTGGGACCTTAGAGAATAGCTTTAAAATCGGATCTTTGAGGGCTAAAGTTAAGTTTTCTTGCCTTTGGTAAGTAGTGAAAATTTTTTGCCCAAAGAACACAAGAGGCATTCCCTTGACCACTATACTTGCATATAATTATAATTCAGATTAAAATTCAAGATATTTGGGAAGCAGTAGATGAGGGCTGTGGGGGGAGCAGAGGGAAAGGGAGTAAACTACTGAAGTAAAAATATGCTTTTCTACTCATTTATAAAGAAGTTGAGAGAAATATATTACCACGACTCACTTTCCCCTGAAGTTTTGTTTATTTAACTTTGCCTCTTGCTCAGCAAGGCAGATTAGGAATGAAGATAACCTGACGTAATATGTTATAACCAAAGGAAAGAAACCAGGCACTTTGGAAGAAATGATGAAAATTGACTTTTTGTTATTTTTTCTCCTCTATCCTGTATTGACTGTTGGTTATTACTGAGGGCCATTCATTTATGAAGGAATGATGGTCTAAAGTAAATTTATAAATCATTGATTTAGAATTTGTGTGTGTGTGTGTTTTCTAGAGAATTAAGATTGTAAATGGTGGTGTGTGCCTTTGCTAGTTCTTAAACAGTCAAATAAACATGTACCAGAATAGAAAAAATGATCACTTTGCTGCTTTGTATAGGGAAATGCTTTCGCAGACTACTTTGGAGGAGGTATTGCAGTAGCCGTGAGGATTTAGTCCACAAAGAAACCTGAACTGCCAGATTAGAAGTGTGCCATGTGTTGCATAATAGGTAAGGAACTGAGAGAGTGATAAGAGACAGCCCGTGCATTACAGCAGAAGACCAGAAGCTGGAGGAAAGATGGGCAAAGTGACTGCCCCAAGTCAAATAAATAAAGAACTTCTAAGAACAACGATGTCTTGTTTTGTAAAATCCCTTTATTTTCCCCAGCCATGATCTAAAATAGCAGGAGAGCTGGCGCCCCCTAGAGGACTATTTTAGAAATTTGTTAGGGTTTGTGGTGTGGGGTATTATTTACCTTCATCGTTTGGTTGTGAGGTGGAGAAGCAGCTCTTGGCCTAGTGTGGCTAGTGGCCAAGGATGCTAGACAGCAGTGAACGTCCTTATTCCAAGTGAGCTCCTGAGGTATTTTCCTAAACAAAACATGCTCTTCCTTCCAGATGTAAAAACATTTTCTTCAAGCAGCTACATTTAATATATCTGCATGTTAATTCATCTTTTAAATCTGATTTAAGAAACTTACTATTTGTGACTTTGTTTCTAAAAACCAAAACTAAACAAAAAAGAGAGATAAAGAAACAAGAAGAAAGAAATACAGATGCTCTCCGTGTGTGTATGTGTGTATATATGCCTAAAATATGTCTTTGGCCATAATTTTCAATTGTTAAATATAAAAAATGTGATAAGAATATGTAATTGAATGTTTGAGAGTAGACTTTAAAACTTAGCTCACAAATGAAGGTTCACAGTTCATTGTGAGCTAAGTTTTAAAATCGTTACTTTTTTTCTGTTACTTTTTAATCTTCACAAAGAAACCTGTCAAGATTAAACATTCTACAAAAAAAAAGTTTTAAAGTTGGCAAAAAATATATACGGCACTTTTAAGATTTTTAATGAAAAGTTTGAAAATTGTAAACACACTGAGTGGAGTATTTTGAAAAATCTCATTAAAAGAAGAAAGTTCTAGTTGACAATGATAGAACAGCACAAATAACAAATTGTAATGAGCCCCATACTGCTGGAGAAAATTTAATATTATAATAATCCAAGACATTATTAGGACGTCTTAGGATGGAGGGAAATACAAATTATATAATTTCTGTGCCTCTGTTATGATATTTTGTTCAATATTTGATATTATAGAATTTTGATTTAATTAAAAAACAGAATGAATATGTAAAATTGTTTGACAAAGGTTTTTATGTATTAAAATATATCAATAGTTTCTTTTAAATGTGTAATGATATGCAGATTTTCTTAAAGTGAAGAAAATTACCACTGGTTTATCAATAAACTTGTTACTTTAAAAATGTCTGTCTGACCTAGAATTTGTATAGGGTTTTTTAGAAAATTAGATGTGATAAATTTATAAATGTTGGTTAGTAAATAGTATGTTCTCATGTGGAGGCTACTAAAAAATATTATCTTTGTACTTAAAGATCCATATGAACTGAAATAGGAGGTTAGGATATTAATTAATTTGAAATAGAGTTGGAACATACTAGCCAACTTTTACAGAAAGCGTTAATTGAGCTAAAAGATACCCTTGAGAGCAAAGTTGAATTATCAAACATTTGAATCTAGTGAAGGCTTTCATATACACACTTTGGAAAAAAAGTAGCATCTTTATTTTTATAGTAGCTGACGAGTTTTTCACAGATGTACTGCAGCTACAGCAAAATGGATGAAATCAACTGTATATGGATAACAGAGGTGACTGGAGACTCTTTCCATCATGTGAATGAAATATTAAATCCAGGGATCTCATGAAATTTCATTAATGAGGCTAATAAATGTTTTAAAATGTTTCATATCATTATCATACTAAATATCTGAAATATAGCACAATGGTAAGTAATATATTTTGCTACAACTGTATATTTAAGACACATTTTTGTGTTGTGCACTATTTTTTAATCTTTCTCTAATCTGGTCCCTAGAGGTTTAAAACATAGACTCTTTTATCATTTTATCTTTGTTCCAACCTAATGTCTGTTTCCTATCAAATACTGAATATACAGTGTTTAGGTTATTTTTAAGAACTAAAGACTGAATGATTGCCTTGACACATGTTGTAATTTTAGATAGAAAAATATTTGCTATCAAAAGCTTGTCTCATAACATAATGTCAAGAATTTGATGCTTAAATTTGAAAATAAAGTCCAGTATATTTGCAAGAATATTATACTTCCTTGTTTCTCCCCTTCAGCAGCTATTAATTTTCTTGGAACAATAGTCTTACCCCAATTATTTTCATTTTTCTCTTGTTACATACAAATTACTTTGCTTTGTTAATACTTTTTCTGACACTTTCACTTTTCTTCTGATTGTTGTTATTCTCTTCATCCCAAATGTTTTATTATAAATATGTTCAACAATCATCGAAACACTTCATTTTTTCTCCTAGTGTAGTCAATTCAGAGTATTAAATAACAGAAATGCGTTTTTTTTTTTTTGTTGTTTGTTTGTGTGTTTTAAGACGGAGTCTTGCTCTGTCGCCCAGGCTGGACTACAGTGGCGCGATCTCAGCTCACTGCAAGCTCCGCCTCCCGTGTTCACGCCATTCTCCTGCCTCAGCCTCCTGAGTAGCTGGGACTACAGGCGCCCGCCACCATGCCCGGATAATTTTTTGTATTTTTAGTAGAGTCGGGGTTTCATCATGTTAGCCAGGATGGTCTCGATCTCCTGACCTCGTAATCCGACCGCCTCGGCCTTCCAAAGTGCTGGGATTACAGGCGTGAGCCACAGCGCCCGGCCTCAGAAATGCAGTTTTATTATAAATTACTTTCCTTTCCTTTTTCCTTGCTATTATAATGAGGATGCCATATTAACTATTAAATATTCAAGTTAAAATTCAGTGGTTTGGGATACTAATCAGCAGCAAAAAGAAACAAGCTATCAATTCACACAAAAACATCACTAAAAACGTAAACAATGCTTTGTTAAGTTGTAACCAAAACCTTTCCTCATTTTATGTAGTAGTTGTATCCCTGGAAAAATTTAGTGTATATTAAAACTGTATAAAAATATTCTGTTTTTATCAAAGAGGCAGAGTCTAGTTCACATAATTATAAGCATAGTTTTCACTTGTGTGGAAAGTCTAACAAGACATTTGAAACATATGCATGATCTGAAAAAATTATTCACTATGAAGGATGGTGAAGCTTGAGACTTTATATCAAATTTCTTTTCCACTTTTTAAGCTAATTTTCATACCCATGATATTTAAGTTTAATGCCTGTATCTGATATAGACAATCATGACACAGTAATTTGCATAAAATTTAAGTTACTACTTCAAATTTAAAAATTGACAACATTAACAAGACAATTGATGTGAAATTTCCCAACTATTAGTTTAGTTTCAGACACAGGAATCTATGACACCTAGTCTATTTTACTTTTCGCATCTAGCTTTGGAACATGTCTCAAACAACTGGGTGCAACTAGACATATCTACAAAATGTTAGAGATAAGTAATCCGGGCCCCTGTTTACACATCTTTGAGATTCCTTGCAGTGTTTCGGGGATTAAAAATATGTTTAAAGTATTTACTGCTGTGCCTGGCTTATAAAAAGGCACAATCAAGCAGTAAATTGTTACTGAGGATAATTTGTTTCAGGAGGCATAAACTCCAAGTGTATATGAAATTATTCCTGAAATACAGTAAAAATCATTTTTTTGTTATCCAAAGCCAGAATAATTTGAGAAAGAAAATAAATAACATAGATGTGGATAGAATCAATTTATAAAATAAATATCCGCAAGTCCATACTCATATAAATGTTTGAATAAATAAATAAATGAGGGAGACATTTATTATATTAGACAAATTAGATTATATTTGACAAATTAGATATTAGACAAATATCACATGCAGAAAAATTACAAATAATTCATGTAGATACTCTGCCCTCAAGGAGGTAGAATACAACTTTCCACTTCTTAAGTGTGGGCTGCAGACAGTATCTATCTTCCAAAGACGACAGCATGGAAAGAAGTATAGGAAGAGTAGCTTTAACCTGGAGAAACCTGACAAATTCTGCCTCAGCCACGTGATCTAGGCCAACATCAACAATGACAAATCACGTTGAGCCCATGTGCCCTTGATAAGATGTGATGAAAATGGCACCCCACCTCTGTGGTCTTCTTTTCAAAATCATATCACCCCAGGATAATCAATAGGAAAATATCAGACAAATCTTTAAAAGAGACATCCCGCAAAACATCTGACCCAGTACTCCTAAAACCTGTCAAGGTCATCGAAAATAACAAAAGCCTGAAAAACTGTTGCAGCCTTCATAGGAGCCTACGAAGACATGATGCTAAATGTAAAGTAATTATCTCAGATGTGACCCTGGAACAGAAAAAGAACACTAGATAACTCAGGAAATTGATTAAGTACAGACTTTAGTTAATCCTAATGTAGCAATATTTGTTCATTAATTATAATAAATATAATTTGTTAATAATACAGGAAACTATGTACAGGGTATATAGGAACTCTTTGTACTATCATCACATTTTCTTTTTGTAAATCTAACACTGTTCTGAAGTAAAATGTTTATTTTAAAATGTCTTAAATTACAGCTTTTTTTTCCAAATGACATAATCCGATGAAACGAACCAGGGCATCTTGGAGGATTGACATATTAAAGACTAGAAAATATTAAATGTATGATGAACTTGAAGCATTTGTTTTGACAGAAAATTACAAAACAACCACCACCACACAAAATATGGATGGGAGCATGTCAGAACATAGGAGCCAACCTGAAAGAGCTTCTAATGGCCAAAGCTAGAACGATTTTAGCAACAAATGAATAATAATAGTATTGGAGCCAAAGAATTAGACCAAAAAATTAAAATCAATATGCACAATTACACAATTGTTATAAGTAAATTATTATTATTATTATTATTATTATTATTATTATTTTTTTTTTGAGACGGAGTCTTGCTCTGTCGCCCAGGCTGGAGTGCAGTGGCGTGATCTCGGCTCACTGCAATCTCCACCTCCTGGGTTCATGCCATTCTCCTGCCTCAGCCTCCCGAGTAGCTGGGACTACAGGTGCCTGCCACCAAGCCCGGCTAATTTTTTGTATTTTTAGTAGTGACAGGGTTTCTTCCGTGTTAGCCAAGATGGTCTCGATCTCCTGACCTTGTTGTGATCCGCCTGCCTCGGCCTCCCAAAGCGCTGGGATTACAGGCGTGAGCCACCACACCCAGCCTATAAGTAAATTATTGAACAAATAAATAAATGGGGTGGGGAGGGGAAAATCATTCTTTTTTTTATTATTATACTTTAGGTTTTAGGGTACATGTGCACAATGTGCAGGTTTGTTACATATGTATCCATGTGCCATGTTGTTTTGCTGCACCCATTAACTCGTCATTTAGCATTAGATATATCTCCTAATGCTGTCCCTCCCCTCTCCCCCCGGGAAAATCATTCTTACAGAAGAATTTCAAACAATACATTTCAATAATTTTCATTTCTGGGTGTAAAGCTTAATTCCCCCCTTCCTGAGTGTGAGCTGGAATTAACGACTTACTTCCAAATAATAGAATATGGAAAGGGAAAAATACTAATTTAACAGTGGAGAAACTTGGCAGACATCACCTTAACACCTAAGTGATCAGGGTTAACACCACCAGCAATAAGTCATGTTGATATTAGCTACCCAAGTACCCTTTCCTATGATGTAAAGAGAGGGGCACTTTACTCCTGTGGTGTTTTTCCTCTAAACCATAATACTATGTAATCATAAGAAAACATCAGACAAACTCAAATACAGAGACATTCTACAAAATACCTGACTAGTACTCTTCAAAACACTCAGAAATCACACAAAAAAGGAAAGGGTTGAAAAGGTTACAATTCAAAGAAGAAAAAGGAGATATGGTGAGTAAATGCAATGTGGTACCTGGATAAGATCCTGGAACAGAAAAGGGACATTACAGGAAAACCGATGAAATCCAAATGCAGTCTGTAGTTTAACCAATAGTATTGTATCAATGACATTTTCATAATTTTGAGAAATGTACTGCGGATATGTAAGATGTCTACATTGGGGGAAAGTCAGTGATATATGAGATATAGGAGAAGTTATATGAGAATTCCACATATCATCTTTGAAAACTATCTGTAAGTCTAAAACTGTTCCATAATGGCCGTCTTTTCAAAATAATCACACATATCAATGAAACTATTGGCATTTTGAATTCAGACATGAAGAAATCAATAAAGAGGTGCAGTGGCTTTGCTTTTTGCCTCAAAACTGTCTTGACAAAAAAGAAAATTCCCAAAATGACACTTGCTTTCTGAAATGTCAGCAAAATCTTAGAAAAGCAGATAAAGAAATATTCGAAACAACTGTCCACACACATGTGGTTTTGTTATTAATGGGTGAAATTAAGAGCTCAAATGTTTACTTAGAACAAGTCAAAAATTTAGCTACTATGGTAGACTCCAGATTTGTGTAGTTGGTCGATTCTCATGAGATTTTTTAGTGTAACTTTATCTAAAAATTACTCATATAAAAGCTTCTGCAGAAATTTACTCCAATTCTTCAGAAGGAAAAAAAAAGAGTAAATGATTTTCAGAACTCTCTACACCTCAAGAAAATTGTCACATAAGAATTATTTTAATTTGTAATTAAACTAACGAATCCTGCATGTAGATGTACTTATCCAGCAATGAACACTAACAAAGAATCTGTAAACTATCCTTTTCACTCATGACCAATATAAATACAGATTGCAGTATCTTTTACCTGCTGCACAAACATCCACAGATTCAAGCCAAAATCATATACTGTCTAACATACTTTTCTCATCACTGCTTTTCGTGTTCACGTATTTCCAAAGTCTATTTGTTGTTCTTGCCTAAATTACTCATCAAATTTAGGGAATTGTTTTGACAACACGTGTATTTCGGAAAAATTTTAGAGTTTTGAAAAAAATAACTAGACCCATAAATTTACTAGGTAGGCACTGGAGTAGTACTTTACCTTTTCAACAGAGAGAACCAAGAAATTTACAATAGAAAATGTATTGCACATTTTTTTCAAAAAGACAAGGACCAGGTGTGATCTCGCTATTGCAGCACCATATATTAAAATTTGCCATTAACTTGTATATATATCTGGCAAATTCTCTTTCTCTTTTTCTCTTTGTGAAGAAAGAAGTTAGAACTCTTTGACCCTGTTAGGTTGAGAATTGCCTCCCTTACATAAAGACAAGAAGTTGCCTTGGTTTGCTTCAATCTATGGAAGAAAGGTCGTATCAGTCCACTACCTTTGGTCAATAGAAGGCACCTCTTGCTTTTAGGTTGAGAGATGATAATGAGAGCAATTGGAATGGGGCCACACGGTAAATCAACAGGCAGCCGTAGAAGCACTATTTTTTCACTGCTATGATCCCAATCAGAATAAGTACACATTTGAAATATTACAAAGGCATGCCCTTGGCAGAACATATGGAAACAATAAGCTTCTTTGTGCTACAAATATGACATTTTCTTACATAAAATTGTCACCATCTGCTTACCTCACAGGTGTTAAATGATGGAATGGTGTGATTGAAAAGCTTATATTCCTAAAAAGCTTTGAAGATTTGTGCTTTATTCTTCATGTTGATATCTTTAATCATTTAATTTTCCAAGCTATGTTTAAATAAGGTATTGTTTTCCCAAATTATATAAAGAGATCACTAGCTTCAGATTTTAGATAATTTATTTTTATTTTTATTTTTTAATCATTTTTTATTTATTTGTTTTTTATGAGACGAAGTCTCACTCTGTTGCCCAGGCTGGAGTTCAGTGGCCCATCTCAGCTCACTGCAAGCTCCGCCTCCCGGGTTCACGCCATTCTCCTGCCTCAGCCTCCCAAGTAGCTGGGACTACAGGTGCCCTCCACTGCGCCCAGCTAATTCTTTGTATTTTTAGTAGAGGTGGGGTTTCACCGTGTTAACCAGGATAGTCTCGATCTCCCGACCTAGTGATCCGCCTGCCTTGGCCTCCCAAAGTGCTGGGATTATAGGCGTCAGCCACTGTGCCCGGCCCGAGAATTTTTAAGCAAATAAATTTTTGTTTAACAAATCTTAGGTTTGGGATAGAGTTAAAGTGGACTTCACCATGGGAACTGATCTATTATAGAACTTGCATATTATATAAAGAACCATGCATTGTCATTTTTTAATATATTTTGAAATGTATCAAACTAAAACTACTTTTTTTTTTTTGCTAATTTTCAAACAGCCTGTAGAAATATATTCAAGAGACTGCAGGAATAGCGATTTTGGCCCCAATTCGTTTACTTCTTCAACAAATATTTACTAAGCATCTCCTCAGCTGATGAGTATTTGGCTTTCAGATTTGGCACTGCTGTGTTGACAACAATTCTCTCACATTCATATGAAACGTAATGAGTTGTTTTCTGCTTCCACAGTGATTGGGAAGATTTTCATGTTCTTTTTATTATTGCCTTACCTTAAGGAATGAGAAAGGGAGAGTAGGAGTCAAGTTGTTATGAGGAATGCCCAAATAAATACTATTTATAATTGTCTCATTTAGGAAGAAGTCTAAACATGATTTAGTTCAGAATGTGTTGTTTTTAATAATTTTGTGTACATCATAGAGAACTGGCAATGGAATTGCTTTGCTTTCTGGTCATAAATTCAGAAATTGAAGGAAAAGAAAAATAATTAGAATTTGTAAATAAGCAAATATTTTAGTGGAATCACAAATGTCTAAAATTGCCTGAAAAGGTAGAGTATTTTAATAGCAAAGTGACTATAGGAGAAACTAAGGCTGTTGCCAAATACCTACCACTCCATGCCCACATAAAACATTGAGTCAGGATGACTTTAATGTAAAATTCTTTCAAACCTTCAAGGAATTCATGTTTATAACCTATTTTAAATGATCTGCAGAAAATAGAAAAAATGTTTATCTGAAGAAGTGTACAGAGCATATATAATGCTGAGAAAACCTAATAGAAATGCCTTAAAAATATATAGAGGAAGGAAAAGAAACATGGAAAAATTAAGAACAATAGGTCAATATCATTGAAAATTTGAAAATCGAAATCAAAAATGATATTTAGAAAACTGAATTCAGCAATATATTAAAGTAATTGTTCAGAATGGCCAGGAAAGTTTTATTCTAAAAGCCCGGTATGATTGGACGTTGGATAATCTATGGATATAATTTATTACAGAATAAGACAGTTTAAAAATTATATGATAATCTTGATATATTTCAAAAAGTTATTTCATAGATCTTCAGGTTGATTTTAGATTTATAAAGTTATTGATGCAACAAGAATTAAAGAGTGGTTTAGAAAATCCTAGCTATTTCAAATGAACAATCGAGATTTTGTTTAGGAGTTCAGTTTAGTATCAATTTTGATTAAAATGGTGAAATAATTGGGATATGGTCATTGCTGTTACAGCTCCCAAATCTTAGTGGTTTATTCGATAAAAGTTGCTCACACTACTTTTCTATATGAGTTCTTGTTCTGGCAGTTCTGCTGAGCAGCTCTCCTCTAAGTGTTGACTCAAGATTCACTCTCTTTTTTATTTTGGCCTCAAAATTCACCAAGGAATCAGAACTTTTGGCCTCTAGCTTCAAATGGGAACAGAGAAAGTAAGGATGATTACTTGAGAAGTTCCTAGGGAACAGGCTTGGGAGTGGTGTACATTACCTCTGCCCACATCCCATCCACTTCTATGGTCCCACCTTGGTGCAAAAGGGAATGGAAAACGTTGTCTAGCTGGGTACCGAGAAGGAAAAGAAACTAGGGTTTGGGAGGTGCCTAGAAGTCTCTTCTCTAAAGAGAAATAAACAAAGGCTGCCTCCTTTCACAACTATGTATCATCATTCCAGAAATGATAGCTAATACAACATCTGATATAGTCACAGGTGGTAAAAATATTGGTAAAAGTTAGGAAAAATTGTAATTATTTACTGATGACTCCATATTACAAAGACAAAAGAATCAACTGAAATGCTGTTAGAAATTATGGCAGTTCAGTAAGTTTACTAGTCAAAAAATAATTGTAGAAAATCCAATCATTTTCTGATATAACAATAATAATTTAATAGTATAATGGCCAACATTTAGGAATACACATGAAAAGAAATCCTTAGGCCAGACACGGTGGTTCACATCTGTAATCCCAGCACTTTGGGAGGCCACGGAAGGCAGATTGCTTGGGTCCAGGAGTTCAAGAATGGCCTGGACAACATGGTGAAACCCTGTCTCTTTAAAATAAAAAAATAAAATAAAATAAATATTTGAGGCTTACAGCAGTAAGCCTTCAAAATTATACAAAAGCATGAGAGAAACCTTGAATAAGTGAAGAGATATGTTTCTCCAAATGAATATTTTATACACTAAACAGAAATATATCCCTTAATTTAAACTATAAATTTAAATGCAACATTCAGAAAATTCTCATAATTTTAAATTTTATGATATAATTTTAGAATTTTATGTGAAAGCATACATATGTGAAAATTTTGAAAAAAGTTGACAAATGAATATAAGTTTGCTATATCAGACATTAGAATATATTCTAAAGCTGTAATATTCCAAGTGATGTATTATGGGCACCAGAGAACAGAACAAAAATGTCTTTAAAATATGAACACTAAAATAACTGTAAAATGTGAGATTGATGCTGGCAGGGGAAATTAGAGAGTAAAAATTCAGTTTTTGAACAAATACTTTTTATTTGAAAAAAATCAGTAGGGTCAAGTCACAATTTTAAATAACATATCAAAATATATTTCCTGTTAAAGAATTAAAGATATCATAAAGGCAGTAAAAGTAGAATTCAATATTGTATACTGGGAAAGTTATTTTTAAGGACAATGCCAAAGGTAGACTCCATCTACAGATCTATTTATTTCTTTTTTATTCTACAAATATTCACTCAGTGCCAAATATACACTGGATATTAATGACCACTGGTGAACTATTTTTTTGTGTTTTTGCAATGTAAATCATTACACAAATATTTAATGAAACTGTGAATGTCAATATGAAGGATAATGATAGGAAAATAGAATGTGTAACATGAGGAAACAATCTACTTTGGAGAGTTAGGGAATAGTTCCTTGCAGCAGTGGCATCAAAGATTAACTCAAAAGATAAATAGAATTTAGGCAGGCTATTGTGTGAACATAAATTCAAGCTAGGCATGAGGGGAAGTGGGTAGAATTGCAGGTGAAATATGAAGATTTTAACTATGGTAATGATTGGTAGTGGCTGGAGAGATGGAGAGAGTAATCAGATTCACTATCATTTTAGAGGAAGAATCCACCTACTAATGGTCACAGTAATGAATTAGATAATGGAAAAGAGGAAAATGTAAAAGATGACTCCTACGCTTCAGATGACAACCATGTGTTGGCTTAAGGTCCCATTTCCTGACATAAAATATTCTGGAGGAGGAATTATTTTCATTAGTGGGAGGTCAGGAGTTGAACTCTGAACATTTGAATTGAAGATCCCTATCTTAAATGAGGCATCTAATTAGATATACTAAGTAGGATGCTACATGAAAAGGTCTGCAGCTCAAGGTATTCTCACCTAGATTGGTTTCCAGTCATGGGTATATTCAAATAGAACTGAAGTTTCAGGAATACATGGCATGGCTTAAGAATAGAAATTTTACAGTGTATGAGAAGTATCAACAGTGTGTAAGGAAAATGAGAAGGAATAATGTCTATGACTCATTGCAGAGGAACTCTACCATTTAAAGATCATGTAATGTGATCACAAGATTAAGACTTTTGTGCTTCTGAAACTTCAGCATGAGAGCTTTATACATTCTAAGATAGAGAAATAAAAGGCTTAAGAAAGGAAAGAACAATATTCCATTTGGTTTTACTATTACTATTTCTCTTTTTTGTATTCCATTGTAAGTATGAAGAGACAGTATTTTTTAAAGAGATGGGGTCTCCCACTGTTGCCCAGGCTGGAGTGAAGGGGTCATAGCTCACTGCAGCCTTGAACTCCTAGGCTCAAGTGATGCCTCTGCCTCCACCTCCCAGGTAGCTAGGACCTATAGGTATGCACCACCATGCCTGGCTATTATTTTTTTGGTGGAGGTGAGCATCTTCCTATGCTGCCCAGCTAGTCTCAAACTCTTGGCCTCAAGTGATCTCCCATTTCAGCCTCCCAAAGTGCTGGTATTACAAGTGTGAGTCATGGCACCCAGCCAAGAGATAGTATTTTTGACAAATTGAATGAATAACCCATTTATTCTCTGTAAATTTTGTTGTACAATAGCTTTCTAGTCATTGAATTAATGACCATGACTGCAGGGTTAGATGAATAAAGTCTAAAGCAATAGTTGAGCTAATGCTTCAAATTATATTGTTTTTAAGTTCACAGTCAGATAATCTTAAGTCATGATATGTAAGGTAAGCTTTTTGAATTTAGACAACTTCATTCTCAATAAAAAAGCCTTGTCAAAAAAGGAGCAATGCAAAGGAAGTGTCACGTATTTGATTGTTAATTAGTACTGTATATAAATATGTTTACCACAATGCAACATCTTTCTGGAAGAAAATAATAGCTAAAATCATAGCAAATTTTGTAACCATCTACTAGGTAGAATTTCAGTTTTGCACATTCAAACATAATTTATATCTATGTCATCAAAGCAGCTTTATACACAAAGTATCCTTTTAAAATAACAATCATATATTCAGTCATTCATTTGTTCAGCAAATAATTTGCTAAGCATCTCCTATGTTGTAATAACCATGTTAGGTATTTGAAGTCTTGAGGTATTGATGCAAGAGGAAGTAACATCCAAGCAGAGACCTGCAATTTTAGCAAAATAAGAACAGATGATGAGGGAAACGGGAATGAGAAGAGTATATCTAGCAAAGAGAATGACTCTTAAGAAGGCTAAGTGGTTAAAGAGGACCATACACTAAAAAAATAAAAACACTAGTGGAAAAGGTGTAGAATAAGGCCAGAAAGCCAAGGGCTTTCTCAATTACTTGAAGGAATATGAACTATGTTGTAAAAATAAATTGGAGCCATTGACTAGACTTTTTCAAAACTTCTTTGAGGTATATTCCACATGTCATAAAATTCACCCACTTCAAGTGTACAATTTAATGATTTTTTTGAAATCTTATCAAATGTAGTGGTGCAGCCATCACCACAACTTAGTTTTGGAATCTTTTATCCACCCCGCTACCCCAGTAAGATCCCTCATGCATAATTACTCCTCATTCCCATCACAAGCCCCACTAATCTACATTCTTTCTATGTACTTGTCTTTTCAGCATGATTCATGGAAATGGATTTACATAATGTGGTTTCTTGTGCATAGCTTCTTTCATTGAATATAATGTTTTTGAATTTCACTCATGATGTAATGTGTCAATAATTTAAAGGCAATAATGAAAGGCAATCTAATAAACGTATTTGCTGAATCCCTACTATGTGCTAGGTACTATTCTAGTCACTTAGGGGTGCATCAATGAATGAAATGGGTAACATTAACTTCTCTTGAGAATATTACATTCTAGAAGAAATGACAGCCAATAAATATTTAATGTAACAAATAATTGGATTATGCAGTATTTGAGGCAACGATGAAAGCAATGGGGAAAAAAGCATAATTCTGGGAAAGGAAGACTAGCTGTACTGCTCAGGGTGCAAGTTGTAAAGTTAAATAGGGTGAGTAAAGTAGACCTCATCAAGAAGATGAAATTTGAGCAAAGAATTTAAAGAGTGAGGGATTAATCTAATGAACACTTGTGGGAAAGAACCAGGTATTGGAAACAATCAGAGAAAATGTTCCAGAGTATGCTGACAGGAGCATCAGAAGGCAGAAGTAGGACATGAATAAGAGAAGTAAAGAGAGGCCTGATAAAGAGGACCCTGTGACTCTTTGTAAGACTTTGGCTTTGCCCCAGGTGAAATGGGAAAATGTTGCAGCATTTTGAAAGAACTAACGTCACGTGGCTTAGATACTAAAAAGGTCCACTCTGACTGCTGTATAAAAAAAGACTGTTAGTGGAAAAGGATAGACGCTAGAGGATACAGTAGGAAGCAAGTTGCAGAAATCCAACCCAGAGATAAACAGTGGCTTGGACAAATTAAGCAACAGCAGAGGTGATGAGAAGCAGTCAGATTTAGGATATATTTTAGTGGTAGTGTCAATAGATTTTCCTGGCATTTTAGAGGTAAGATGTGTGAGAAAGAGGAGTCCAAAAGAACTCCAAAATTTCTGTTCTGAACAATTTCAATGATGAAGCCAACTGAGACTGGGAAAGTGAAAGGTAGAGTAACCCAAGGAGAACATTAGGAGCTCAGTCATAGAAATGCTAAATTTCAGATGTCCCATCCAAATGAAGGCAGTTGGATAACTAAATAAGTTCAGAAGAGAATTCTAGGATGGAGATACAAATTTTGAGTTTACTAGGTTAGAGATGATATTTAATACCATTTGTATGTGAAGAGATCATCAAGACAGAGAATGCAGATGGAAAAGAGAAGATTACCAAAAAATGAGTTCTATGGGCATATTACAGGAAGATAATTCCACAGTAGTAAATGTAATCTAGATGGCATGCTCAGTTAATACATTAAAGACTATAGATGGCTCTAGGGAGTTTTTACTCTTAAAGAAGTGAATAACCTAATTTTGAATCATTATAACCAAGATTGATCCCAAAAAGGAAGTCTTTAACAGGCTGAGATGATATGAGTTCATTAGGTCTTGGCCAAGGCCCTTTGAAGGGGAGACAAAAATGATAATAAGAGATTGGCCTGATTTATAGGCTGAATCCAGTTGAATAAAGATTATTCCCAGACAATTCTCAAGATCTTCTTACAGATGTGAAAGACCAACTTGTTTTGCATTTCTGCAGACATTTATGAATTAACTAAGTTCTTTAGTTCTTGTAAATATTTTATAATACAGCAATTACAGAAGGACATTCATACAGTGGCATAGGTGTGAAAACATCAATTATGCCAATGCTATTTTCTTTGGCAGAAATTTTATGAGTTCCCATTTTAACTTTAAACAGTAGGAGTGTATATATGATTAATAATATCTCATAACATTAAATTTTCACCTCCATTTAGTAACCATTGTCATAAATGGGATCTTTTAACTTTTCTTGGTAATGATTGAAGTCCGAGGGAATACACTTTTTATTTTTTTAGAATTTCACAGGAATTCTGATGATGTAAAAAGAGAGAGAGACAGAGACAGAGAGAGAGAGAGAGAGAGAGATGAGTGAGAAATTGGAATTGTTTTTTCATCTCCCTACTGCCGGCAAATCCTTTGGCCTTGGTGGGTCCCAACTTGCCTTCACAGAAATGTGTTATTGCAATCACATGATAACTGGTTCTGTAAGGAGGTCTTGGGGGCACAGAGAGCTAGTAAAGTATAACAATATATTTTTAGGTTTATTAGATATCTCTTGTGATGCCTTCAGTAAGAGAAACAAGGAAGTCCAGCAGACAGAAAAAATTAGAACCAGACAGTTAAAAGGCCTATTCTCTATTCTGACAAATAGATCTGGAGTTATGGGATTGACAAATAGATTTATTTTCTGAACAATGTGACTTTCTTTTTAAAATCAAAGGGCACATATTGTAACAATATTTACCTAGATTTGCAAATTCTTGCCTAGGAGTTATCTTGTTCATTCAGCAACATATTATATATTCACACTGGTGTTTTTCAGGGTCCTTCCAGTTTCTCACATCTCTCCGCCAGCTGCTTTTCCCTCACCCCAGGCACAGCTGGTCTATTCATCTGCTTGTGTTGATCAAGTTATTGAAAGACATGACCTTAGTTTGCCTTGTGAGACTTATTAGCAGTGGAAATTTGCTTTTGCCTCTGATTTCAGTTTACTCCATTAAACTGAAAAATGAAAGAACACTGCTACACTGTGCAATTAAAACTGATTTTATTAAAATAGGAAGATTTTCTTTTTATCTTTTTTCCTTCTTTTGAAAACAGCCTCACCAACTCTATTATTTCCCTCTTTCATTCCTCAAGGGTAACCACAGTTCTAACATATAGCCTTGAATCCACGAGTTTTGTCCTTTACATACTTACATATGCGTCTAATATGATACTGTTTCATCTGTCAAATTTTTTGGAAGTGGCATTGTACTGCAGCCAGCTTTTGTTCACATATTATGTTCCTGATATCTCTCCATGCCAATACCTCCATATGTATGTGTATATAGGTGATTAGTGCATTCTGATAAAGAATTTTTCTAGGATTTGAACAAATTTACCCTCCCACCAGCAATGTATGGGAGTTCCCAGAAATCCATATTATTGAGGTATTTGTTATTACCAGTCCTTTTATTTAACTATCCTTGGGAAAGTGCAGTGGTATACATTGTGGCTATAACTTGAATTTCACTGGTTTTTTTGCACTTTAAAAAATTGAGATAAAATTCACATAACATTAACCATTTAAAAATATGTCAGTCAGTAGTTCTTGGTATATTTATAAGGTTGTACAATTATCATCAGGATTTAATTCCAGGAAATTTTCTTCACCCCAAAAAGAAAAACAACACTGTTAGCAGGCACTCCCAGTTCCCCGCTCCAGCATACCCTGACAACCACTAATATACTTTCTGTCTCTGTGAATTTGCCTATTTTAGACAGTTTATGTGAATGTCATTTAACAATGTGTGACCTTTTGTGTCTGGCTCTTTCATTTAGCATAATGCTTTTAAGGTTTTTTTTATACCTGAATAATATTCCATTATATAAATACATCACATTTTATTTATGCATTCATCAGTTGAAAAACATTTGGTTTATTTCCACTTTTTGGAATATCATGAATAATACTGCATGAACGTTTTTGTACAAGATTTTTGTGGATATGCTTTGAACCCAATAAGAAATGAAACATAAGAGAATATAAGAGAATTGAATGCAAGGTAATTAAATATGTTAAGTATATTGAATATGAAATAAATATATTGAAATATATATGTTTTCAATACCAAAGAGTTGAATTGCTGTGTCATATGCTAAATCTATGTTTAACTTTTGAGAAACTGCCAAACTTTTCCACAGCAGCTGTCCCATTTTACTTTACCACCAGCAGTGTTGAGGGTACCAGTTTCTCCACATCTTCACCAACATTTGTTATTTCTCATTTTTTCCATTAAAGTCATTCTAGTGGGTGTGAAGTGGCATCTCAGTGTAGATTTTATTTGCGTTTCCTTGATGACTAATGATGTTGAGCATCTCCTGATGTGGTTAATGACTGTCTGTAGATCTTTCTTGGGGAGCTTTGTTTATTTTTAAATTGGGTTATCTGTTTTTTCTTCTTGAGTTGTAAGTGTTCTTTATATATTCTGGATACTAGACCCTATAACATATAATTCACAAATATAACTTTGTTCTAATCTATGGGTAGTTTTTTATTTTCCTGATAGTATCTTTTTGATGTACAAACATTTTTAATTTTAATAAAGTCAAATTTATCTATTTTTCCATGGTCACTTGTGCTTTTAAAGCCACAGCTGAGAAATTACTGATTAATTCAAGGTCATGAAAACTTAGACATGTATTTGATTATTAAAGTAGTTGTACCAGTCAGGGTCCCCCAGAAAAATAAAACCAATAGGATGGATAGAGAAGGAAAGAAGGAAAGAAGGAAGGAAAGAAGGAAGGAAGGAAGGAAGGAAGGAAGGAAGGAAGGAAAGAAAAGAAAGAAAGAAAGAAAGAAAGAAAGAAAGAAAGAAAGAAAGAAAGAAGGAAGGAAGGAAGGAAGGAAGGAAGGAAGGAAGGAAGGAAGGAAGGAAAAAGAAAGAAAGAAAAAGAAAGAAAGAAAGAAAGAAAGAAAGAAAGAAAGAAAGAGAGAGAGAGAAGAAAGAAAGAAAGAAAGAAAGAAAGAAAGAAAGAAAGAAAGAAAGAAAGAAAGAAAGAAAAGAGAAAAGAAAGAGGGAAGGAAGGAAGGAAGGAAGGAAGGAAGGAAGGAAGGAAGGAAGGAAGGAAGGAAGGAAGGAAAGAATTTATTTGTCTTAAGGACTGGCTTAAGCAAAAGTGGTGCTGACAAGTTTAGAATCTATAGAGCAGATAGGATGAAAATTGAGGTAAGAGCTAATGCAATTTGAGTCCAAATCCATAAGACAAGCCAGCAGATTGGAAACTCAGGCAGGATTTCTACATTACAAACTTGAGGTATCTCTATAAGCCTGCAAGAGCCACAGTGTTACTGGGCTTGGGTTCCCCCCTAATGCAGATATGACTGCATCAGCCGATGCCCATAGAGGAAGCACTTAGACCAGTGCTAGCCAGAGGGGAATTGTTGATCCCAGTGGTTGGAACTGAGGATATTTTCACCAGATATACTAAGTTATGATAAAAGAAATTTTCCCACAGTATTTTATTTATTTATTTTTATTTTAATTTTTTGAGATGGAGTCTTGACCCGTCACCCAGGCTGGAGTGCAGTGGTGTGATCTCAGCTCACTGCAGCCTCCACTTCCCAAGTTCAAGCAATTCTCCTGCCTCAGCCTCCCAAGAAGCTGAGATTACAGGCGCCCGCCACCAGGCGTGGCTTATTTTTTTCTATTTTTAGTAGAAACGGTTTTCACCATGTTGGCCAGGCTGGTTTTGAACTCCTGACCTCAAGTGATCCACCCTCCTCAGCCTCCAATGACATAATGAAGAATGCATCAGAGTCTCTCAATACCAGAATTGATAAAGCAGAAGAAAAAGATTAATGAGCTTGAAGAAAGGCTATTTGAAAATACAAAGAGGAGATGAAAGCAAAAAGAATAAGAAAGAATGAAGTACACCTATAAGATCTAGAAAATAGCCTCAAAAGGGCAAAACTAAGAGTTATTGCCCTTAAAGAAGAGGTAGAGAGAGAGATAGAGGTAGAACACTTATTCAAAGGAATAATAACTGAGAACTTCCCAAAACCTGGAGAAAGAATCAATATTCAAGTACAAGAAGGTTATAGAACACCAACTAGATTTAGCCCAAATAAGACAACCTCAAGGCATTGAATAATCAAACTCCCAAAAGTAAAAAATAAAGAAAGGATCCTAAAAGCAGCAAGAAAAAAGAAACAAATAACATACAACAGAGCTCAAATATATCTGGCAGCAGACTTTTCAGAGGAAATCTTACAGACCAGGAGAGTGTGGCATGTGAGAACAGTTTGGAAGTTCCTCAAAAAACTAAAAATCAAGGTATTACAAAATTCAGCAATCCCACTGCTGGGTATATACCCCAAAGAAAGGAAACCAGTATATCGAAGAGATATCTGCACTCCCATGTTTATTGCAGCACTATTCATAATAACCAAGATTTGGAAGCAACCTAAGTGTCCATCAACAGACAATTATATAAAGAAAATGTAGTACATATACACAATGGAGTACTATTCAGCCATAAAAGAGACTGAGATCCTGTCATTTGCAACAACATCAATGGAACTGGAGGTCATGATGCTAAATGAAATACGCCACGCAAAGAGATACAAACTTTGCATGTTCTCACTTATTAGCGGGAGCTAAAAATTAAAGCAATTGAATTCATGAAGATAGAGAGTAGAAGGATAGTTACCAGAGGCTGGGAAGCATACCGGAGGGGTGGGCATGGAGGGATGGGAGCAAGTGGGGGTGGCTAATGGGTACAAAAAATAGAAAGAATGAATAAGATATTCTATTTGATAAAACCACAGGGTGACTATAGTCAATAAGTTAATGGTACATTTTAAGATAACTAAAAGAGTTTAAATTGGATTATTTGTAACACAAATAGTAACTGCTTGAAACTAACACAGGAAGAGAAAACCAAGCAACACATCTTCTCACTTATAAGCGGGAGCTGAACAATGAGAACACACGGACACTGGGAGGGGGATAATATATGTGGGGGCCTGTGGCGGTGGTGGCGGGGGAGAGAGAGAGCATCAGGTTAAATAGCTAATGCATGCAGGGCTTAATAAGTAGATGATGGGTTGATAGGTGCAGCAAACCACCACAACACACATTTACCTATGTAACAAACCTGCACATCCTGCACATGTATCCCAGAACTTTAAATTAAATTAAATTAAATTAAAAAAAGAATAACTGCTTGAGGTGATGGATATCCCATTTACCCTGGTGTGAATATTATGCATTCTATGCCTGCATAGATATGTCAAAATATCTCATGCACTTCATAAATATATACACCTATTATATGCCCCAAAAAACTAAAAACTAAAAAAAAATTTTAAAAAGAAAAGCCCTATCAGATTTTGACATAAAGATTATTAGGCTTCCTAAATAATTTAGAAAACATTAGTACTTTAAAAAATCTTAATAAAATTGTGTTATATAAATGTTATAGCTTAAAATCCACTGGTGAGTTTTCTTTTAGGAAAGCTTTTAATTCTGAGTTCCAATGCGTAGTACATATTGGACTATTTAACTTTCCCTTTTTATTTTGTTAATATAAGTAAGCTGTGATTCTTTTCTAGAAATTTGTCTATTTCATTTAATTTTCAAGTTTATTCAAAAAGTTTTCTAAAATAGCTCCTCAGAATATTTTTAATATCTGGAGGAATTGTTTTAATCTTAACTTTGATCATTTTTGCCTTTTTTCTATTTTTTCCAAGAGACTACCAAATAATTACTTTATTTGCAAAACATCTATCGGTTACACTAGTTATACATGCTTAAAATCAGCTTCCAGTATATATTGTTGCTTCTATTGTAACCAGGTCTCATGGGCCTGTGAATCATGGGTGGAAATGGGAATGACTCTTCACTGTTGCTTCAGCAGGCAACATGATTTACTTAGCTCAGGTCATCCAGAAAGACAATATGCTGTGCTACAAAATAAGTCTAAATAAATTAAAAGCATCCGGAGTATGTCCTCTGAACACATTATAATTAAATATAAATAAATAAGTAATATAAAAAATACTAATTTGGTTATGAAACAATACACTTCTAAATAATCATAGTTGAAAGGAGAAATTACAAGGCAAAACGGAATAATAATAAAAATACCACACATCAGAATCATAAACAGCAACAAAACCCAAAAGCTTACCTGGAACTAAAGGATAGGAAATCTCAGTTTGCAAGATTAATATAAAGAAGTCAATTGTTCTTCTATACATTATCAATTAACACTTGAAATTTGAAATATAAAAATACCATTCACAATAGTACTGAAAAAATACTTTAGTGTACATGTATGTAACAAAATATATATAGGATATATATGTGGAAAACTGTAAAACTCTGATGAAAGAAATAAAGACCTAAATAAATAGAAATGTGTTCCATGTTCATGCCTTGGAAGACTCAGTATTGTTAAGATATAAATACTTTCCAACTTGATCTATAAATTCAACACAATCCCAATCAAAATCACAAAAAGCTATTTTGCAGATACCAACAATTTGATTTTTAGTATAGATGAAAAGGCAAAAAATCTAGAATAGCCAACACAATACTGAAGAAAAACACAGAGTACTGATACCATCCAACTTTAATAGTTCCTATAAAACTACAGTAGGCCAGGCGCGGTGGCTCAGGCCTGTAATCCCAGCACTTTGGGAGGCTGAAGTGAGCAAGTCACTTAAGGTCAGGAGTTCGAGACCAGTCTGACCAATATGCTGAAACCCCATCTCTACTAAAAATGCAAAAGAAACAGCTGAGTGTCATAATGGGCCCCTGTAATTCCAGCTGCTCGGGAGGCTGAAGCATGAGAATCACTTGAACCCGGGAGGTGGAGGTTGCAGTGAGCTGAGATTGCGCCACTGCACTCCAGCCTGGGCGACAGAGCCAGACCCTGTCTCAAGAAAAACAAAAAACAAAAAACTAAACAAAACAAAACAAAAAAACTACAGTAAACAAGAAAGTATAGCATTGGTGAAAAAAATGGGCGCATAGATCAACAGAACAGAATACACAGTCTAGAATTGACACATATATAGTCAATGGACCTTTGACAAAAGACCAAAAGCAATTCATGGAGAAAGGGTATCTTTCTAAATGTGATGTGGAACCATTAGAAGTTTATATGCAGAAAGAAAAAATGGGACTCTAGCCACAGACCTCGCCTTACATAAAATTAATTCAAAATAGATCAAAATTAAAATGTAAAATACAAAACTTTAAAATTTCTAGAAAAAAACACAAAAAGATGTGTGTGACCTTGAGTTTGAGAAGAGATTTTAGATACAATACTAAAATCATGATTCATGAAAAATACTAAGTTAAACTATATTAAAATTAAATTTTATGTTTTGCAGAAGAAACTGTAATGCAAGTAAAAGGACAAACCACAGGCTGAAAGAAAGTATTTGCAAAACACATACCTGATAAAGGACCTGATCTAAGTAACACCAAGAACACTTTAAGCAATAAGAAAACAAAAGTCTAAACAAGCAAAAGATTTGCACAGACACCTCACAAAGAATATATACAGATGGTGAATAAGCATATGGAAAGATGCTTAAGTTCATTTGCCACTAGAAAATTGCAAATTAGAACTACCAGATACCACTAGACACCTATTAGAATGGTTAAAATCCAAAAAACTGACAATACCAAAGTCTGTCAAGGATGTGGAGGAACAAGAACTCTCATTCATTACTGGTAGGAAAGTAAAATAGTACAACTGCTTTGGAAGACAGTTAATCCGTTTTTTACAAGTGTGAGCCAGAAATTGTGTTTTTGCATATTCATTCAGCTGATCTGAAAACTTTTGCCCACCAAAAAACCTGCATGTGAATATTTACAGCAGCATTATTCATAATCACCAAACACTGGAAGTAACTAAGATCTCCTTCAATAGATAAACGGATAAACATACTGTAGCAGTCCATATAATGGAACAGTATTCAGTGATATAAAAAATGAACTTTCAAGTATGAAAAGGCATTTGAGGAAACTTAAATGCATATTGCTAAGTTAAAAAAAAACGGTCTGAAAGGCTACACGTTGTATGAGTCCACTTATATGATATTCTGTAAAAGGCAACCAAAGAGATAGTAAAAAGATTAATGGTTGCTAGGGTTTGGGGGAAAGGGGCAAGGGTTAAATAGGTGAAACAAAATGGATATTTTTAGGGTGGTGAGACTATTCTGCATAAAACTCTAATGGTGGGTATAAGGCATTACGCCTTGTCAAACCCCACAGAACTTTTCAAGCACAAAGAGTGAACTTTAATGTATTCAAATTTAAGAAAATAATTTATGAGATCCGTGGATCCCAGGAAGGAATGCAGATTATGACAAGAGACTTCAACTGTATTACAGATGTATGAAACAATCTTACTGAAGGGATGAGGGGAAAAATGATAATCCAAGTTACTTTGAAAATGAGTGGCATCTGCAAGACTGAAGGCAGAAAGAACCGCACACAAGCACTCTGTGTAGAGCACATAAATACTCTAGTTCCTAACGCTGCTGTCCATGGGGGTATAGGTCAACCATTCTGATACTGCTATGCATGTACACTGAAAATGAATGATTAAATCAATAGCTGGCGGAGTGTGGGAGCCAGATTTCTCACTCTTGAAGTGGGAAGTTACAGATAAGAAAGGGGAGAAGGCTAGATGATCTATGTGGTAATGGATTAGAGTTGGAACCTCGGTATGAACTATGTTATGTTAATATAGACATAGTTGTGTATGAGTATTTATAGATATGCATATATAAACAAGTTAATATTTAAACCCAGACATTTTTTTTTTCTGTTAGTTGTAAAGGCCTAAAATCAGTAGCAATGAACATCCTCGGTAACCCTAATACCTATATCTCAGTTTTTATTACTATTCTCCAGTTAAAAAAACAGGGCACCTTAGAAAAATGGATGATTGTACAACTGGAGTGAAAAATACATAAGCTGAGCTGGAGCATCTTGTAAAGCCACAAAGAAAGGACATGTTTAAAAAAATCCCACATTGATGGAAATATAATGAAGGGCACAGGAGTCAAGTGAAAAAGCTCCAACAGCAGGACGAAACAATTTGAACAGAATAAATGAAATAGTATTGAATTATAACCCAAAGCATAAAGTAAATATCCCTGAGTTCATTCTCATATAAATAAATGATTGAATAAATTAATAAATGGGGGAGAAGTGACAAAGATCCTATATAGAAGAAATCCAAATATACTTACCACTTTTATTCAGCATGGTCATAACTATAGCAATAAAACAAGAAAAATAAATAATAACCATAGATATCAGAAAAAAGAGGAGTAAAACTATGCAAAGTGAAATAATTATTTACATACAAAAATCCTATAAGATCTACTGAAAAACTACTAGAATGAATAAGTAAATTCAGAAAAATTGTAGGATACAAGGTTAACATACAGAAGTCAAATTTTGTCATAATTATGACAGCACAAAACGAGGGAGATAAATTTTAGAAAATAATTCAATTTAAAGTAGCATGATAAAGCACAAAATTCCTAGGAAAAATTATTTTAACAAAATAAATGGAAGATTTATATGCTCAAAATTATAAAACATTACTGACAGGAATTAAAGAGGACAAATAAATGAAGATATATCAAAAGGTTGAAAATATTAGCATTATTAAAATGTCAATCCACAGTCACAATATATATATATAGATTTGGACACAATCCCAGTAATATACCTAGAGGCTGTTTTGTAAAAATAGAGAAACTGATTCTGAAATTCATGTAAAAATGGAAAAGATCTAGAATATCCAAAGCAACCTTATAACAGAACAAATTTGTAAGACGTATTACTTGACTTCAACACATATAAAACTACAAACAGAAAGACAGTTATTCAATAAAATAGAGAAGAGGACTCAGAAGTTGACTCAAACTTTCAAAGTCATTTGATTGTAGACATAGATGCCAAAACATTCAATGGGGAAAGTCTGTTAACAAATGGTACTGTACCAACTGGACGTACATTAAAAAAAAAAAAAAAAAAGAACACCAATCTCTACCTGATTTTATACATAAAATTTAATTCAAATTAGATCATCAACCTAAATGTAAAGACTAAAATCATAAAGCTTTAGAAGTCATCATCAAACAATATCTTCACGACTTGGCAGTGGACAAGCATCCTAGCGTGATCCCAGATAGCAATGAAAATAAGGAAAGATATTTAAAATTGATTTTATCAAAATTTTACTTCTCAGAGACTATTGTTTAGCTGGGCATGGTGGTGTGTGCCTATAGTCCCAGCTACTTGACAGACTGAGGCAAAAGAATTGCCTGAGCAGGGAAGTCGAGGCTACAGTGAGCTGTGATTATGCCACTACACTCCAGCCTTAGCAAGAGCAAGATCCGTCTGAAACAAACAAAAACGAACATAAGAAAGAGCGAGAGAGAGAGAGAGAGAGAGAGAGAAAGAAGGAAGGAAGGAAGGAAGGAAGGAAGGAAGGAAGGAAGGAAGGAAGGAAGGAAGGAAAGAAAGAGAAAGAAAGAAAGAGAAAGAAAGAAAGAAAAAGAAAAGAAAGAAAGAAAAATTGTAAACCATGTTTGGGGGAAAATGTCTGTAAAACAGATACATGACAAAGAACAGTATATTTTAAAAAATAGTATATTTTATAAGCATATTTTATAAAGTCTACATTTATATAGTATGTGTCATATAAAATAAAATGCATTTTTAAAATATCTACTACTTAACAACAGACAAATATCCCAATTAAAAATGTGTAAGGGATTAGATCACACTTCACAAAGGAGATATATGAATAGTCGACCAATACATAAGTGATCAATATTATTAGTCATCTAGGAAATGACAAAATTAAACAAATATTAAACTCTAGCTAATGATAAGAATGCAGAAGCGTTTAGGGAAGAATGTACTGACGTCTACATTAATAAAATGATAAAAACGAAATAGATTCATGATGGAAAGAATGATGGATTTGTGACACAGCAGATATAGTAAAATATTAATGGTTAAAACCAAGTTACAAGTAAATATTCACCATAAAAGTCTTACAATCAGCCGGGCGCAGTGGCTCACGCTTGTAATCCCAGCACTTTGGGAGGCCGAGGCGGGCGGATCATGAGGTCAGGAGATCGAGACCACGGTGAAACCCAGTCTCTACTAAAAATACAAAAAAATTAGCCGGGCGTGGTGGCGGGCGCCTGTAGTCCCAGCTACTGGGAGAGGCTGAGGCAGGAGAATGGCGTGAACCCGGGAGGCGGAGCCTGCAGTGAGCCGAGATTGCGCCACTGCACTCCAGCCTGGGCGACAGAGCGAGACTCCGTCTCAAAACAAAACAAAAAAAAAAAAAAAAAAAAAAAGTCTTACAATCAATATTTGAATTTTTCACAAGATGTTGGAGGATGTTGATGCTGAATGTTAGCAACAATATATCTTCAATTAAGAATAAATTGTTCTCAGAATGTATCAAAATTTTGAGAAATGTGCTGCTAGAAAATATAAAATAATTATGGTTTGTCTTCTGGCAGAGACTCCAAGTTACTGCTGCATACACTGTCAAACTGTGTGAAGATGATCATTGGAGAATACTAGCACATGTAAAAAAAATACATTTAGTGTTTTTTAAAAATGGTTTCTCTCAAAATCTTGATCCTCTCCATTGTTGAAATTTCAGTCCTTACGCATATCTTCCCACAAAAATAAAAATCTATGCATCAGTATTGGCAAGTCTGCCTACATTATTATTAACTTCAATATATGAATATCTAATGAACACATTTCAGCTCAATCTTGACTTAGAAGCTCCTTGGCTGATATTTTTAGTTTTCATAATCCTATCATTCAGCCTTAGTCCTTCCTGACAAATGAAACTTGACTATTGTAGATAGTAGGAATAGATGGTCCCAGATATATTTCCTAAATGGGATATTTAGTTATTTTAGTAGGCTTAGTTAGTCTTAAATGATAATAGGGAAAAATCTTATTTTGCTCAAAAGAGCACCTGCCTTCATTTCCAAAGTGCACAGGACTGTTTAATGTGAATTGATCTCTATGGGAATAACCAAAAACATTTTGGATACAGCTGAAATCCAATAGATGGCAGTGAAATACAGAAAATTCGTTGATTCCTGAATCCTTGTGTGATTGCTTTCAGTGGAAGCTGCTAGTCTGTTGCCAATTAGAAGCTCCCATAAAATTGTAGAATCTCTTTAGGATCCTATTATATTTTTTAAACACTGTGAGGTCTTGGATAAAAAATATCTCCAAACCTATTGTGTCCGTGAGGATGCTGTGGTTTTGTGAGATCAAAGAACCTACTTGAGGTTATATAAGTAAGTTTTTGGTACATTCAAGTGTAGAATCAACATGATTCAGTGGTGCTTGTGTACATTCTAAATCCATCTCATAGCTGGATGATGTTTTTTGGAATATCAAAGCTGTATTTTAATAACAGTAACAATCCATGGCGTGGAAATGAGGTCCAAGATGAGTCTGGAGATGGGCAGAGTTTAAGCTATGAAGGGCCATTGAGGATTAGCAATTGAAGGATTAGCAATATGAAGGATGAGCAATTTCCTTGTAAGTGCAACACATAATGAAATGAAGTTTAACCCTGGCTTTTTACAGCTATTCTTTGAGGAGTTTTAAAAAACAAGAACACACCAATAGCCCATCTCTCTGCAAACTCCCAGAGATGCTGATTTAATTTTTCTCAGAATGTGTCTGTAAAATGACATTTAAAAATGCTTCCCAAAATGATTCTAATATGGAGCCAAGGCTGAGAACTCCTGTCACAGTAGTAAGGACCATGGGCTCTGGTATCAGAGAGACTTGAGATTTGATTTGTATTCTGTCCACTTCCTAGCTCAGTAAACTATTATACATTATTTACTTTCTTTAAGCCTCAGTTTTCTCATATGTAAAATAGGTGATAATAGTATTATCTACTTCATAGGATTAGTTTCAGAATTACTTATAAATCACTGGATTTTAAAAATAATTCTATAAATTCAATATGTATATGACTGCTTTTGAACATGTGCTTTGATTCTTCATCTGTGGAATTCTATTTTACTTTTATTGTTGTGGTGGTATTTTATTTTCATATTGATTCATGAATTTCCTAGCTGACAATTGTATATTCATTCAAAGACAGTCATGATTGCGTGAATACTGATTAGTATAATCAAATTGGAAAAAAATACAATTGAATTACATGGTATTTTTCTAATAAAGTCATCATAAAATTATTGTTTACATCATAGGTATAAGGATTGCCATGTAGAAAGAGAATTTATCTTTATATCAGTTAGCTATGGCTGTCTAATAAACTACCTCAAAATTCAGTGGCTCAAAACAACAGTTTATTTAGCTCTCAATTCTGTGGATCAATTTAGGTTGATCTCAGATGGGACAATTCTGGTTTCTGGTGATTGCCACTGCAATTTCTCACATGTTGGCAATCAGCAACTGGGCCAGCTATGAGCTGATGATCTAGGATGGGCAGAACTAGGATGACTTGTCTCTGGTCCAGGTGGTCTCTCATCTTCCAGCATGCTAGTTTGTGTTTCTTCTCATGGCATGGCATGGGTTCCAAGAGAGCCAACCAAAGCATGAAAAGCCTTTTGAAGCCAAAGCTCATAGTTGGTACACAATCACATCTGGTCCTTTGTCAAACTCAGTCACAAAACCAGCTCAGATTTAAGGGGGAGGGAAATGGTCCCCACTCCTTGATAGGCAGAGATGCAAGAGATATAAACACAGGAAAGTGTAATGATCAGAGATATTTTTGCAGTCATACCATAGTCTTCTTTGGGATTTCTCCAGAAATAAAAACTCTAGTAAATTTTTGGGATTTACACAAAGACAGAAATCAACAAATCTGTAAGAAGAACTTTGTAATTGTTGAAATAATGAGCTCCCTGTCACTGCAAGCAACCAAGCCAAGGCCAGATGCCATTTTGCACATATAATGTAGAAAATGACTGATGCATTGTTTAGAAGTTTGATAAAGACTATTGATATGATGTTTGAATTCTAAAGTTTCACTCTGAGCTATTTTAATGTGGAATTTGAAGGGTGAGTAAAAAAAATAAATTAAAAGTAGATAAGCAATCAAGGGCTTAAATATAAAAAGTCGATCTTAGAAACTTTTAGGCAAAATATAGGAGAATGTGTTTATGACAAAGATACTAACAGATGTTCAGCCTTATGATAATAAAAGATGTAGAATAATCAAGAGACTGCAAATTAAATGATAATGAAATACTATTGTACACAGCAGATTGAAAAATTAATTAGGAATCTGTCAATATTAAGTGTGGATGAAAACAGAATTTATTAAATGTGGATCAATGGTAACTCATGCACCACTTTGGGGAATACAAATTGAACTACCACTTAGGAAGCAATTTGGCATTGTCAGGTAAAACAAAGGAATATACACCCTGTGACTAGCAATTTGTTTTTTGTTTTTTTTTGTAGTCAGCTATTTAATTAGGTTCTTAAAATATTTAGAACACCAATTTGTGAGGATAAATTCCATTTGTCAGGGCAAACACAGATTGCAGGTAGCCCTGGAGCTGAGGAATAGCTTTGATTTTTGGTAAAATTTGTGAGTCCACAGCTTTCTGATCAATCTTGCGCTGCTCCGTAATCTCGTATTTCTCTTTTTCTGTGTCGAAGATCTCACCTTCCTGGTGTCTGGGCTTCTGCAGCTTCTTCTTCTTGAAGTAAGCATCAGTAAGATGTTTTGGGATTTTTACATTGCTGATATCGATTTTGGTTGAGGTGGCAATGACAAATTTCTGGTGTGTTCTTCGTAGAGGAACTCAATTGAGAACCAGAGGTCCAGTCACAAGTAACAAGCCACTAGCCAGCTGTGTCAGGAAAACCACCCTCTTGCCCCTGTGGCGTCCAGTGACGATGATCAGAATGGTCCCGGGGTAATGCTGGCTCGCAGTTTTCTCACGTGCTGACTGAAGGGTTTTTTGCCGTGGCTCAACAGCTTTCGAGGCGCATCTTCAGTAGGATAATATCTAGGCATTTTGCGAAGTTTAACCACCTGGGTACCACCGTTCTTGTCACCACCAACTGGTTTTGTAACAGCTGCAAGAACCTTCTCCTTTTTCTTTTCAACCTTGGATTTAGCGGCTGAGTACTTCCTCTTGTACATGGCCTTTCTGGAATACGTGGCAGATCGGGAATACCTGCCAATTCCTCTGACAAGGACAGGGTTGCGGCTGCAATGGGGCTTCCCCTTCTTGGGCTTTTTAGCCTTGAGGTTACCCTTTTTCACCTTGCCACCAGCATCAGCCTTCTTGGCTTTGGGTTTCTTCTCTTTAGTATCTGGCTTCTCAACTTTTTCACCCGCCATCTTGCAAGATGGGAAAAGGTGACCAGCAATTTGACCCTTAGCTTACGAGGAAATATTTCACATGAACACAAGGAAGCGTGTAAGAAAATACTCAGAGCAGCATTATTCTTCATAACCATAACAAAAAAGAAATAAGCCAAATGTCCATCATGGGAATGCGTAAACAGGAGACAATGTATTCCCAGCATGGTATGTGAAGCAACTGTGACATGGAAGGGATCACAGCTAGAGGCATCAACATGGATGAATCTTAAAAGCATAATGTTGACTAATAAAAATGCTCATAATGTTCAGCAAAAGAATTCATACTAAAGCATTTTCTTTAAATGCTTAAAGTAAAAAATTGACAATGCAAAGTAGTTTATTGCTAAGAGATATATACATATGGTACATATAAGCAAATGAATTGTGAACAATTCAGGATAGAGGTGACCTCTGAACAATATTCTATTTCTTAAGTTGTTTCTTAAGGGTGGGGATAATAGGTGTTAGCACTTTTACTATTTAGACTATGCATGCATAAACACATGTATGTATATGTACAAAATGCACATAATATATACATTCATTTGTATGTGTATTTCATGTTGCTTCCTGGCCTCTTGGCTAAGATCAATTGTGATATTTCACAATAAAGAAGGCTGAAAGTCATCCTTATGTTAAGTTTAAGGAAGAATTTGTTTTGTTCCCCCCCCACTGCAAGGAAGAAATTAGCTGCCTGCTTTACCTTTTCATCAGATTATATAAAGAGCTTTAACAATCTTCAGTTTTGAGAGACATAACTGAAGGTTATAACAATTCTTTAATGTCACTATTTTTTTCCGAGAGATGTTCAGAAACTTTTCCAGATCCTAGTCCTCTCATAGACTGGGGTTTTAAGACAGAAATTCGGTTTGAGGATACAAAGGAAGTTCATTCTGGGACAAATGCCTGGGATGATACGAAGGAGATTTCTCAGTCCTCTGCACCCTGGGGATGTGTGTTCCCTCTTGTTTAAGGTGTAATTACCCTCACCGTGTCTTTTTGGGAGGGGAATTTTAAGTCACAGCTTCGCCCAATCACTGTGGGAAGATGAGAGTTTATTTCTTCAAATCTGTTCATCTCCCACATCACATTCCTTTCTCATCCACTCATGGCCCCACTCTTGGACCTCCTAGCTCCAGCCCCCGTCCCAAACTTCTCCCCACTGCAACCATACTGCTTAGTCAAAGAATAACAGTCTCCCTCTGTGCACTTGCTTATGGTTGATTCTACAACAATCCTTTCATGAGAGAAATATCAAGCCTCTGTGTTTGGCAGCCCTGGCCACCTGCAAATGATAATGACCATCTGGTTGAAGGCAGAGCACCACTCTGATGCAAATCAGAGCTGCTTAAATATGTGGGTCTCCTTTTTACTGCTGAAAGGAGTCTGGAAACAGCGTGCTATTTCTAGACAAAATATGTTTATAGGGTAGTTGTGGCGACAAAGATTCAATCCCAGATTACCTGTGAGAGCATCAATTATAGCTTCTCTGCATGATCCATATTAATTTGGATCATTATATCCTACTAAATTTCCACCTTCATTGCTAGTGTTTATTTTAGATTTGGTTTGGAGTAGTGTCCAGGCCTAAGCCCCATCTCATAAGTAGATACACAGACCTCTCCCTCTGCTCCTCTTCCCTCTTTCCCCCGGGACTATTTCTAGTATTCTTCTCAGGAAGAGGTGCCAGAGCATCTGAACATGGCTGATCAATGAATCCTCCTGATACCACACCCTCTTCTCTCAAATCAATAGCCCCAAGTAGCAACATCAGCTTGGCTTGAACCAAAGTCCAAATGTGTCTCTTGGCCATACCAATTTAGACAGCTGCCTCCTTCCTGGAATGGATAACTTTCTTCCTTGCTGGTCCCCTGTGATCCATGTATTTTGTCCCCTCAGATTTTGTCCATTTGCTCCCTGATAAGCACTCCTACCAAGCCTCATGGTAGTAGCCATGTGGCTTATAAAATTGATAATCTACTAATTATCTTTGACAGTAGCTTCATGATCCACTTCTTAATTTACTGACACCTGATAAGTTTTACCCTGAAAGATTAAATAATTCCATCTTCAACATCCACTAATTATTATAGAAATCAGATTCAAAAACTATTTCCCTAAATAAATGATTCTGGCCTTTCAAATATTTTTATTCTCTCTTTTTCTGTCCTTTTGATATTATTCACTCTCAATTTTTCCTTTTTTTAAGGCCATGTCTCTAAGTGTACACACATGAGTGTGTGTTACATTTACCTATATGAGTTGTGCCTTTAAAATAGATACAATGTCTCCTATTTGTAGGTGATGACAAACAAAAAAATTAAATTTAAAAATGATAGTTACAAAGAAGTGAACATTAAAATTAAACTCATAAGCATACACAATTATTTTGAATATAATACCCTGCACACAGTAGTTACACTATAGATGTTGCTATTTTAAGATAAAACTGTTTACCTGCTGACATCTTCTACGTAATTGATTTTGCTAGTTGCCCAAGCTTAAAGTTAGATTTATTAGTATTAAACAAGAAACATTTCTAGCAAAGCTCCAAACAGAATGAAGCATATTAACAATGTGCAGCCTTGGTTTTCTCTGTAATCACTACTTCTAAAAAAGTCTTCCTAATGAAAATATGGAACTAATCAAGTCTCTTTGAAGCTGCTGGCCTTGACTGGAGAGGAAGAGAGGAGGGAGTGGAAAATGAAGTGGGAGAGAAGGAGGAGGAAGAAGAGGAGGAAGGAAATTAAAAACAAGGAAGAGAAGAATCTTAGAAAATGCCTAGGAGAGAGATTTATGGAAAGGTTGTTAAAAACAATAGAAGAAAAAAGAAAATAGTCATTGAAATAAAAACAATAAAATATGAAAAATAAACACATTTATTCATTAGCTAAGCTAACAGAAGCCTTAATACACAAATGCAAAGGACGCTGTGAGACTTGATCTAGCTATTGTGGGGAGCGTATCACTATTATGGGCTGGGAGGCAGGGTATTGTTCCAATAACTTTCCTACCATTTGTACCCATTTTAGCTCCATTTGGTAAATTAAAGAAGTTGTCAGAAGCCAATGGAAAGAAGGTTTAGAAAATAAGAGGGCAAAAATATATGCTTTCATTAATTCAACTAATGAATGTTAGTTGCATTGAAAATAAATTGAGCCCACCCACTAAGTGCCATAAACTTTCCCAGGCACTTGGGATATGTCAGTGAACAAAACCAACAAAAGTCCATGTCCTTATGGAGTGTTTTGTAGTGGGAAACACATGCAATAACACACACTGCATCTCATTTTCACTATTTGTTTGTCTGGAAGAGCCGTTGTGCCTCAAGAAGGCAAACACTGGTGTGCTGTTGTTAAACAGCATTACAAGATCATCAAATTGCTCTTGCTTTTAACCGTTCACTGCATCAAGCACTACTGTGTGTCAGGAACTGGTAGAACCACAAAGAAGGGATTGCAATAGCTTCCTGCCAGATCTGCTTCAGACACCTCTTACCGTTCATTCTCCACAGAGCAGTCAGAATGTTTACAAAATACACAAACAGGCAAAATGAAATGAAGGGAGGGAGAGAGAGAGGAAGGGATGGAGGCAGGAAGGGAGGGAAGGAAGGAAAGAAGGAAGGAAGGAAGGAAGGAAGGAAGGAAGGAAGGAAGGGGAGGAAGGAAGGAAGGAAGGAAGGAAGGAAGGAAGGAAGGAAGGAAGGAAGGAAGGAAGGGAAGGAAATTAAGAAAACAAATCTTATTACATCTTTACCCAGCTTAGACCCCTCAGAGGACTTCCCTTTACTCTTTTATTTTTATTTATATTATTTAAATAAATAAAAAATAAAATGATGGATATCACTTATGGCATTAGGTTTTCTTTCTTTCTTTCTTTCTTTCTTTCTTTCTTTCTTTCTTTCTTTCTTTCTTTCTTTCCTTTCCTTCCCTTTCCTTTCTTTCTTTCTTTTCTTTCTTTTTCTTTCTTTCTTTTTTTTTTTGGCAGGGTCTTGCTCTGTCACTCAGGCACCCAGGTAGAAGTGCTGCAATGACACGATCCCAGCTCACTACAGCCTTGACCTCCCGGGCTCAAGCAATCCTCCTGCCTTGGCCTCCCAAAGTGCTGGGATTACAGGCATGAGCCACCACACCTGGTCCCATTCACTCTTAGAATAAAATGTAAACTCCTTATCTTGCCTTACAGCACCGTACATAATCTGATCCCTGTTAACCTCACACTTCATACTAGCTTAGCCTCCTTCTCATGGAGGTGCTCCAGCCAGAAGCTCTTTTTTTGTTTGTTTCCATTTCTTTACCACCAAGTGTGTTCCTGTAGAAGGCCTGGCAGGACAGGACTTGTTTCCCACCTAGAACCCTCTGCTTCAGGGTCTGTCTGGAGCTGGTTGATTTCTCCCATTCAGACTTCAGCTCCAGTATTACTACCTTGACCATTTATAACACGTGACCCTTTGTCATGCCACCTTGTTTTCATTCTCTGTGAAGCACTTGCCAATACCTGACATATTTTTTCTTATTACTTTATCTGTTTAATCATAAATCCTCACTAGTATCTAAACTCCATGAGAACACAGATGTTGCTCATGTACCAAAAGATATGCAGATGTTTTCCTCCCTTGAAGGACCTTGGTACAATATGAGGAATATACATAAACAGTGTTGCTGAAAGGAGAACATAAGCGTTTGAGAGGTACAAATAAAGTGCTGTGGGGTATAGAAAAATCATAAAAACAGGCTGGGCACTGTGGCTCACACCTGTAATCCCAGCACTTTGGGAGACCAAGGCAGGTGGATCACCTGAGGTCAGGAGTTCGAGACCAGCCTGGCCAACATGGCGAAACCCTGACTCTACTAACAAATACAAAAATTAGCCAGGTGTGGTGGTGGGCGCCTGTAATCCCAGCTACCTGAGAGGATGAATTAGGAGAATCGCTTGAACAGAGGTGAGAGGTTGTGGTGCGGAGAATCGGGAGGTGGAGGTTGCAGTGGGCCGAGATCGTGCCACTGCACTCCCGCCTGGGTGGCAGAGCAAGGCTGCTTCTCAAAAAAAAAAAAAAAAAAAAAAAAATTACAAAACAAAAATGATCTACATGGAGACGATCTGAAAAGACTCCCTGAAATTAGTTTTCAGTTAGATTTAAAGGAAGAGTAGAATCTGAACAGAGGGAACTGGAAGAAATAGATTTTTCTGCGGCAGGGGCGTGGGTCGGAAAACAGGGAAAATCCCAAAGCTTGGCAAGGCTCACGGTACTGCTCCATGTCACAGAGCACAAGGCTCATGGGAGACTGCAGTGAGAGACCCTGTCATGCAGACTCCACAACTGCCCTGAGAGCACCCCTCACAAGGAGAGACTAGAAAACAAAATATGCTAAAATGAAGGATGTAAATAGTGAATCCACTAAGTGAGGTGGCTACTTATTACTCCCGGTTTGTACTTACAATGTAGATTGTAAGGAGTATGCCAATTAAAATTTTAAAAAAATAAATAAACCTAGGCAATAGAAGGGGTGTGAAGAAGCAAAGAGCTTGAGCTACTAAGTGGCAAATCAGTTTACTTATTGTTTTAAGAAATAATCATGAAACACCTACTATGTGCCAGAAGGTATTCTCTAGCAGTGAACAAGGCAGATAAAGTCTTTGCCATAATTTTTCTATTTTGGAGTGTGGAAACGGGAAATACACATATAAACAAGTAAATACATAGTACGTGCTAGAGCGGTGAGTGCGATCACAACTTTTCTGTCCCAGGACCAGGACTTGTTCCCCACAGAGCCAGCACCTGTGTATGCACCTCAAATTGAAATAATCAGAAACTCTGTGGACCTCTTCCTTAGACAAAGCTAAGAGACATGTTTTCTGAATTATAACTTTTCAAAATTTATCTCAAAATCTGATAAGAATCACTGTAATGTTTGAGATAATCTTACTATTATACCTATTTAGAGCTGAGGACTAGATATCCAAGTTTCTCTCTAATTTCTCTTTAATATCCCCCTCTGCTGCCATCATAGGCATAAGACATACCCTCAGGGAGTTTAAGAGTGTTTGTAGAACAGTAGTTCGAGTTCCAGGCTAAGAACAGGAAAAGTGCCTGGCATGCTATCTTATAATATTTCTTTGCTTCTACTGTGTGTGTTTGACTAGAGAGACTTTTGTTCCAAACCATAGCATTTCCAGCATTTATATGTCTTCTATGTTGAGTCTGGAGGTAGTATTCATGGGAAATAAGATTTTATTAGGAAGCTTATAAAGAACTTCCCTTATGTAGGACAAAAGAAGTTGGACCATAAACAATTAGACTTGAAGTAAAATTTGATTTCATATTCAAACAAAAAATATCCTATCTGAAAAAGATTCTGGAAAAGTATCAAGAGTTCTTGAAATGAAAGGAGAATGGTGGAAATGGATAAATGCATTTCCTCCCTATGAAAAAATTATTTCTGTATTTTCAGCCTTGATTTTTCCAGTGATCTATAGGGTTTTTATTGGGCAATGTGCTTTGCAGTGTAATAAGATAATGAAATTTTCCAGTTTTCTCATTTTCTTGCTGTTTCTACCTCATTTTAAACTCCATTTGCTTTGTGATGATAAAGATGTATTTTCCATAATTACCCACAATGAGAAATATGACAATGTGTGAGTTCTCAGTTCGTGCACATGTTCATTCTGAGAAATCCTGGAAAGAATAGAATACATTAAGAAAAAATGAAAATGTAAACATATTTCTCTTTCTCTGCAATCCTTAGATTTTTATGAGCTTTTAAAAATATTTTCTTGCTTGTATGCTTCTTCCTTCCTTCCTTCCTTCCTTCCTTCCTTCCTTCCCTTCCCTTCCCTTCCTCCCTCCCTCTCTTCTTTCTTTTCTTCTTTCTTTCTTCTTTCTTTCTTTCCTTCTCCCTTCTTTCTTCTCCAGAAATATACTATTTAAACTATGTTTAATAATGTTACTAACTATAAACTTTAATAAAGTTGGACATAAAGACATTATAGTTTTTGCAGATATTTTTACTATAGGTCAGAACTACAGAACAGAACAAACACACAGTATCTCATGGCTTCCCCCTTACTTTTAATAATTCAATGGAAAAATAATTAAATGGAAATGATGACTGAATAATTAAGACTTCAGAAGAAGATATTCCTTCAAAAAGGGCAGTGTATGACAAGTGCTTAGTATTCTGTGGACATAACTTAATGTCTTTTGTTTTCTTCATAAAGTTCAAGTCAACTCAATAGCTTCCACATCACTGTAAAGAACTACCCTAACCAAGAAACCACAAACTAACATTTGAAGGTGACTTCCCAGCTCTAAGAGCTGCCAGACCTCATAATTATTACTCCTACAAAATTTTGCTAAACAAAGCCACACTTGTTCATGTTTTCTTCTGCAAAGGATTGTTCTCAAAGAACAGACATAAGCTTTGGATAGTGATAAAAATCCAACGATGTTTTCAAAAGATTATACATGCAAAACTAATGGGCTTCACTCATGACCATCACTGAATACTGCCACATAAACAGTGATAATGACAAGTAAATAAAGAGAGAGAGACACACAGAGAGAGAGAGAGAGAAGAGAAAGGGAATGAATGAGAACTACGTCAAACTAACTGGCCCATGTAGATGGCATCCATGAGTAAGTGAACATGTTGTGGAGGGTTCTAAAATAGTGAGTTAAGTTTCACAAGGCTTTGAGAAAGACTTGTTAGATGTGCATCACTTTCGTGTCCATGACAACAATAAATATGTTTTCTCAAGGACAGTGGGTCCTTGATGATTGCTGGTAGCAGAAGAAAAGAGAGACCTGGAGCCAGAAGATCCCGTTCAAGTTCCACCTTGGCCAATACTTACTTGGCTTCATTCCCTTGTTTTCTCATCTGTAACATGAAGACAATAAAACTGCATACACCTTGTTCCTACATCCCATTTATCTTGCTCCTCTGCAATCACAGTGACATTTCTTTATTCATTTTCACCGAGTTTACATAATAGGTTTGTAATCGGCCTCTCTGCGTATTTGCTGTGTTCTCCACTAACTTTCTAAAGCAGAAATATGAGGATGCTACACCCTCCATCATTCACTCCTATCCAAAATGAAAATGTTATGCATTAGTGTGGATAAAACCTTATTATCTTAGGAGTTGACATCATATTAACTTTTAGAGACAGAAATTTCTTGCTTTGAAAAAGTACCTTGTTACACTAGTGGTTCTCAAACTTTCTATCTCAAGAGCCCTTACACACTTAAAAGAATTGAGGACCCCAATGGGCTTTTGTTCCTGTGGGTTGTATTTATTAATCTTTATTGTATTCGAAATTAAACTTGAAAAAAATTAAAAGCCAAGTCTACACAAGGAAACATTCCATTATCTGGCATCTCATGTCATGTAGCATCTGGACAACTTCCCTGTATACCAGTGAAACAATGAGAATGAGAAGGCACATGATTTTGTAGTAATACTATGAAAATAGTTTTGACCTTGCAGACTCACTGAAAGACTACATTGCAAAATTGCTGTTCTGAGAGAAAAAGAGCCCCAGGAATTCTCAGGAATCATGGAGAGAGTTTTAGTCTCCCATGAGCCATGGAAGGAGCAGTCATCTGGGTATACTTACCAAGATCTTAAAGGCAAGGAAGCCCTCAGATGACATCTGAGCCTTGCTTATTGTATAATGATAATAAATTGGAAATGATACAACCACCAACAATTATGATGAAATAATTTTATGGTAACAACACACCAAAATGCTAAAGGTTATGGTTTCAACAAATATTTAATGGAAAGTAAAATGCCAACATATTAAGATAATAGGGAAAATCTTAAAATGATTTAAATTATATTATAAATTTAATATAACTATATAAAAGTCAAACAGAATAACACACTCAAAGGAAAGACATTTAAACATTGATTTTTTAGGGATATAGAATAATTTTAATCTCTTTATGGCTTTCTGTATTTCCCATCATTTCCACAGTAAATATTTTATTAATCAGAAAAGTCAAATAATCAGGAAATGATGTTTAATACTCTTTCAATTGTTTTCATTTGCTTTCAGGATATAATTCAAACTCCTTAGCATTGTCCACCAGGCTATCCTGGTGATGCCCATCTCTCCATCCCTAACTCTCCCTACTCCCTCTTAATACACTCATCTTTAGCAAGGCTGACTGCTCAGAATTCATATGCCATGTCTCTTCATAGCTCTGTACCTTTGCACATACTGCCGTAGATTTATGGAATACTTTTTCCCCTTTTTTCATGTGGTTAAACTCTACTGTTTAACATGTCCTTTTCCTTAAGAAGTTCCACCTCCACACTCTGTAGCAACCTTTGCATTCATATGTGTCTTTGTAGTATAATTGTGTTTCAGATTTTCTGTCTCTCTTTCTAAATGAAGAATTCCTTATAGTCAAGAACTTTCTTTTTCTCTGTTTGTTTTGGTTGTTTGTTCGGTTTTCAGCTGTTTATTTTGCTATACTCCGATATTGAGAAAATCTAGAGAAAGATGCATTTCTCCAGAATACATTCTCCCAAGTGCTGCCTTTTCAACAATATTTGCAGTAATACGTTGACATGACTGTTGTTCAAACTGATTCAAAAAAATAGATGAGGCAGTATGATATCTGGAAGTTGAGATATGTAGAGAAGCAGTCAGAGGTTGAGGCTTTTGTATGTATTTATGTATTTCCTACAAGACAATCTATGGTCTTCTTGCCCACCCAATTCATGACTCACTTGTGATTTTTAAATCTGTTTGTACTTTGACCAAAAATGTATAAATCTTCATTAATGTTTCATTTGTTTTTGTTCTTAATGGCTAGATGGTAAATGAATGAATGTGTGGTGAGAGGAATTTAAATTGTAATTGGGTAAACATTGTTGAAGCAAAGCCCACTGCAACAAAATTCATTCCGCATAGACATTTATGAATAATGCAGGGCAGGAGAGCTTCAGATAGCTGCTGTATCACAAAATAAAGTGGACCTTCAAATGTAAGAAGGATTGGGGAGGCAGAGAAGAAATATTGCTTTAAAAAAATGAAACACAACTTCACATCTTGGAGCATACTTGAAGTTGGCTAGGAAACTGCAGTTGGATACCAACTAGCCGAGGATAGAGCAGACCAAGAATGAATAGTCCAGAAGATAAGTCAGAGCCACAAAAATTCTAAGTTATGCAAATGGATAACTACTACAAGAAACCAGAGGACTCTCTTAACATTTTTTAGCATAGTGAAGAAAACATGTCGGAACAATGGAGAAATCATGGACAAAATCAATACATAAATCTCAGATGAAAAGAGCTATATAAAACAAATACATGTGTATGTCTACAGATGTTTAGAACTTTTATGCACCATCTCTTGTTTTAAAAATAATGATAGTTTATTTCTGCAGTGTAACTTTAGATAACACAGAGCTAAAATACCAATTATCAGCTTACACTCATTCTGGAAAGGAAATTCTTACCAATTGATTAAAAAGTCCACAATGACAAATACTTAATATATATGTAGATAATTTATTGAGCATAATAGTACAATTGTGGTTCTTCATTTCAACTTGTATCTGGGTCACTTAGCCACTTTGGATCTCAGTTTTCTCATCTGTAAGTTGAGGGGGTTGGAATAGATGAGCTCTAAGGTAACTTCCAACTATAAACTTACTCCATGAGTCAATGATGGGTTCAGTTATTCTGAATTTTGTTTTGCCCTGATGTGATAAAATGTGATCTCTTGGGGAAAAAATATAACTTTTAAATAACATCAGATTTGATGTTAAACCACAGACTCCAGGGAATTTATAATATATAAAAATAACTAAACCTCTGTGTTTGTTCAATTGTTCTTTTATATTGATTGAGTAGTTGCTTCAAACTGTAAGCCTAATGGGGTTAATTAAGGACCGCAAATATAATTTCAAAATGTTTACAGACAGCACATTTTACATTGCCAATTCCATCTGTAGACACTGCTATATTAATGACACAATATTTGTTTTAGAGGTCATAGTGCTGTTTGCCAGGTTAAACATTTGTAATCTGGATCCACCTTTAATATACCCTTTCAAAGAAAGCCACAGGCTGCTATACACTACATCAACAGCACTCTTCAATCGACTAGTTTGTCAGGATTACAGAGACAACTAAGCCAACAATAACAGGCACCTTCCATTTGGATGCTAATTAGAATGTTGACATAGTAAAATCCCTTACTAGGGACAAGTTGGTGTTCAGTACTCACAAGCCAAGATCATACTGAAGGCATAGCTGTTAATAGAATTTGTCCCCAGAGTGACCAAAGGAGAGCACAAAGAGCTACAGCCTTGTGTATATCCTGTGGAGGTGGTGAGTGTGTGGGTGTAAGCTCCTGGCTCCATGCTGGCTTCTGATGACCGCACAGTGGTTAATTTGTATTTTTTCCTCTCAAATATCATTTTTAAAGGTCACTCTTCTGTTTACTAAACCTATACATAGGTAAGCAAGATCAAGTTAGAGACCTAAGTGTGCATCTGGGGTTTACTATCATCACCCTTTTTAAATGATTTCAAGAATCTATCAACCATATTGTAATTTTTATAATATTCTAGGAGATCTTTGTGTTGTATAGTGTCTTATTTTTTGGAGCTTAAAGTAATTTTACATATCTTGCATTCATTTTTATTATTCCTGTGAGATTGAAAAGGGATTTTTAAAAAATGGACAATGATATAGAAAAAGAAGAATAGAAAGATATAACTACCAGGTTAGTTTTAATAGGATGTAGTAACAATAGAACAGAAACAAAATGATAATGAAACAATATCAAAGGAGGTAAATAACTTTTAGAGTAGTGTATTCGTCTGTTCTCACACTGCTATAAAGAACTACCTGAGACTGGGTAATTTATAGAGAAAAGAGGTTTAATTGACTCACAGTTCCACAGGCTCTACAGGTCACATGGCTGGGGAGGCCTCTGGAAACTTACAGTCATGGTGGAAAGCGAAGAGGAAGCCAGCGTGTCTTTATATGGTGGAACCAGGAGGAAGAGAGAGAGAGAAGCGGAAATGCTACACACTTTCAAACAACCAGATCTCATGAGAACAGCAAGGGGGAAGTCTGCTCCCATGATTCAATCACCTTCCACCAGGCCCCTCCTGCAACATTGGGAATTACAATTCAACATGAGATTTGGGTGGGGACTCAAAGTCAAATGATATCAAGTAGGTCTACCAGATAACCTCTAGAAACTCAGAATTAGAGCATATAAAGGCAACCAAATAACTGATCACTATTGGGCATTGATGCTGTCCCCAGCCTTACTTTCTCAGTATATCATCGTCTTACTTACATTGAGAAATTCACCTTAATTGGGTATTCCCAAAGAGCATGGAGTGTAAAATGCCTTTCTTGTGATTGTCATGGAGCATGTTCTGTTTTTCACTGTGGTGACTAGACTCTAAGATAGTTCTAGATGACCCTGGTCTCCTAACATAATTCTTGTCTGATCTCCTCCCCTTGACTGTGCACTGGCGCAGCCACTTGCTTCCAACAAGCAGACTACAGCAAAAGTAGCAGAGTGTCATTTCTGGGATTAGATTACACAAAACAGTTACTTCCATGTTGCCAGCAGAGTCTCTCCCTTGCTGTGTTTGCTGAAGCAAGTCACCATCTGGAGAGGCTACATGAAACTGAGGGGGACCTCCGGCCAACAGCCAGCAAGGAAGTAAGCCCTCAATTCAACAACCCTTGAGAAACTGAATCCTTCTACCAGCCGCGTAAGCTTGGAAGTAGATCTTTTCCCACTTGAGTCTTGATATGAGACCCCAGCCGGTCTGAAAAGTTTGTTACAGCCTGTGAGAAACCCTGAAACAAGGAACCCAGCAAAGACATGCCAGGACTCATGATCCACAGAAACTGCAGGATAAGAAATGTGTGTTGTTTTAAGCCACAAAGTTTGTTGTGATTTGTTTTGCATCAATGGATAACTAATACTATTCTCTGACTTAGGGAAAACACATTTCAGGTTTGAGATTTATCATTTAATTCAAAGGATACCTTGGTTTAATTATTGGCATTGGTTAACACACACAAATTTCACACACTAATTATCCTTTGTAAATTACCAGATACTAGAATTTACTGTTCATCTTCATGTCTAAATTAAGTTCAGAATAATAAAACGTTACTTATTGTCAACATCACCAGGTGGTACATAAAATACGTTAAAACCTCCTTTATTCATTAGCCATTCACAGAAGCTCTTTCTGTATTGAAATTGCCGTTAAAGTAGAAAACTTAACTTGTGAAAAAAATGATATTTTCCATTTTTATATCATGTAATAGTAGTAGAAATTACTGGTCATATCAGTCAACCATTCTGGGAATTGTTTTGGAAGAGTCAGGCTACACTTTATGATGTGAGATCTTAATCAAAATTAAGTGGTTAAAAACCTCTGGGAAAGCCCATGGCACTGTTTGGGGTATGAGGCTATCAATCTTATTAATTGCCATATAACATAGTATCCCTTAAATTTGTATCCAAATATAACCTCTGGAGCTTCACCCCAACTTTTCTTTTGCGGCCTTGGGGAAAATGCTGAACTTCTTTACGTTTTAAATTCCTTCTCTATAAAACAAAAATAATACTTTTTGAAGAGCTATAGTAGGTGCAACACAGAGGAAAATGATTGTTAACATTCAAAACTGAGAGGAAAAGAAGGAAGTGTGTCATTTCTTTCTAGATCAGTGGCCCCAAGCCTTTTTGGCACAGGGACTGGTTTCATGGAAGAAAATTTTTCCACGGACCAGGGCGGGGTTACGGTTTCAATATGACTCAAGTGCATTACATTTATTGTGCCCTCTGTTTCTATTACTATCACATTGTGATATATAATGAAATAATTATAAAACTCACCATAATGTAGAATCAGTGGGAGCCCTGAGCTTGTTTTCCTCCAACTAGATAGTCCCATCTGGGGGTGATAGGAGACAGTGACAAATCAACACAAATCACCAAACATTAGATTCTCATAAGGAGCATGCCACCTGGATCCTTTGTATGCACAGTTCACAATAGGGTTTAACGGTTCACGCTCCTATGAGAATCTAATGCCTTTGCTGATCTAACAGGAGGTGGAGCTCAGGTAGTAATACCAATGATAGGGAGCGGCTGTAAATGCAGATGAAGCTTCACTCACTGGCCTACTGCTCACCTCCTGCTGTGTGGCCTGGTTTCTAACAGGCCATGGACCAGTGTTTAGGAACCCCTGTTTTAGAAGATGACTTTATCTTCCCCCATAGCTACAAGAAAACAAAGTGCTCAAGGGATAATTTGCCAGGAGGAAAACAAAGAGAAAGCTAAACTCCTCTGCACAAGAAAATAAATACACATTTTGGAATAAAGAAGAGCAGAGAAGAAAGGAGGTGAGTATGTGGGAAGACAGGAGGGTCCAAGCACACAGGTGTAGGTGAAGGGATGGGTGGCCATAAGCTGCACTGAAATGCCAGTGCTGAGAAATTGCCAGTGTTGGGTATTTCTAAAGAACAGTGAAGTAATGCAGAGTAACTTCATTGCCTCAAAACTTAATAGATTCTCTTGCAGACAAAAATGCCACTGAGAATATTGTCTGGGGAAATAAAACCTAAGGGACAATTGGGACTACATCTGGTCTTGGGGAAAAAAGAAGTCCAGCTAATGGAATGCAATGAGACTTAATTGAGAATGAGACCTTGGGGGAGACAGGAAGTCAGGGAGATGACGGACCTAGAAAAAGACCACAAGCTCCTGAGAATTTGGAGAGATCATCAAAAGGTCATCAAACACCCAGGGGAATATGGAAGACAGAGTTTAAACTAATTGTCAGTCCCAAAGGACAGAGTGACTCCAGCTAACGATGTACTAATTAAACACTTAAAATATGTAGAACAGGGCCTATTATTACAATGCTCAGCACTGAACAGAACAAAATGTGTTTTAGGCTCAGGGACTGTACAGGATTACTTTCCCAAGTAGCTGAAAATAATGCACACAAAATTAAAGAACCTGAATTATTAAAGAAATTCACCTGTTTGGATTTGAAAGATTTCCAGTCATACAGAAAATATGCATCAATTATAACAGCTTATTCGTCAGTTATATTCAGTATTATAATATGTCTACATCTATGCATGCATAAATGTTAAGCCACAAACTAAATACATTGAAATACTGTTGTTAGTATGTTGTTATCATGGGATTCTTAAAACACTCCAGCATGTGGGCACTAGCTGGAATGGCTTCTCCTCTTGCACACCTCTGTTAGAATCTCACCCTATAGGTGAGGCTTCCCCAGTAGCACTCTTTAACGTAGCAACACTCACCTTCCCAGCACATGCTCACCTTCATTCCTGCTTTATTTTCTTCCATAGCATTCATTTTTCTCCAAAACATACTATATTTTGTACTCATTTATTTGTTATTTTTGATAGTTTTCTCTACATAAAACAAGCTACATGAAATCAGATTTATTCCTTACCCATGTAACAAACCTGTACATCCACCCCCTGAACCTAAAAGTTAGAAAGGAAAAAAATAGAAAAAAATTTTAGACGCATACTTTGACGATGATTTTTAAAATTTATTTTAGAGCTTCAACTGTGATGTGGTAAAAAGTGCATCACCCAGTTTGTTCAGGAAGCATGGTTTGCATCCTAGCTATGCTTTCCTGAGCTATTTCACTTCCTTGGGCAAACTCCTTAACCTCCTGGAGTCTGTTTCCCTGTCTATAAAACCAGGGACATGAACATAAACTGCTCAGGGTTGTCCTGAGTGCTAAATACGAAGATGGATGGAGGCATTAACTCATTGTTTGTGTATGTTATGTCTGGGATTGTCTACAACTCTGTTCTGTTAATTTGTTAAATTTATTGTATAGATAATATATCAAATCCCTTCCTGAAAAATAAAGTAAAATAAAAATTAAAAATTAATTAATTAGTCATTAACTAGGAGTAACATTAGGAAATTCCATACTATCTTTCTATCAGTCTTTTTTTATTAAATTGATGTCATAAGTCTGGAGTTGCTTCCTCACCTGACAACACCCTTTACTGCACTCTTTGCCTATTTGTGCTGTTAAGGCCTTGTTACACACAAACAAACATTCTCATCATTTTCATCGACACTTATTTTAAATTCACATTTTAAAAACAAAGACTATATGAGGATATCACTTTTTCTAAAATATGTTGTGTAATATGGTAACGTCTTCATCTGTTCAGGCTGCCGTGGCAAAATACCTTAGACTGGGTAATATATAAACCATAGAAATTTATTGCTCACAGTTCTGGAAGCTGGGAAATTCAAGATCAAGTTGCCAACAAAGGCAATGTCTGGTGAGGGTTTGTACCTCACAGATGATACCTTCTGTGTGTCCTCACATAGTGAAAGGGGCAAATCAGCTTTCTGGGGTCTCTCTTATAAGGGTGCACATTCCATTAATGAGGGCTCCACCTTCATGACCTAATCACATCCCAAAGGCCCCACCTCTTTATGGTTAGCACTGAGGATTAGGTATCAATATATGAATTTGGAGAGGAACATAAACATTCACACTATAGCAGGGGAAAAAGATTTTTTAAAAAAAACTAAGAAATGGCTGTAGTTACTCAAGTTGAACCACTTTATTGTTAAGCATTAGAGAATAACTTCTATGGCAGAGGAACACATTAGGGACTTACAGTGTCATTGATGCCCTTTCTGTAAGGAACTAATTCATTTTCCTTCTCCTCCTTGGGATTCTCGTCTGCTGTCTTTGATGTCACTAAGCTGCTTTGACCACTAGGTCTTTCCTCTTGACAAGCTCCTCCACTCTGTGGTGACTGCTCAGATGTCTCCTCCAGGCTCTTCTCTCTTCTATTATCAAGATTACTGTGAAGCTAAAAGGTTAAACATCAGGGACCTGCTTTGCACAGGCCCCATTGGAACCCTGTTCCTAATTTTATATTTATAGTTTCTGCAATGTTTTCCTTAAAATCTCCCCCCAAAACCTCTGCCACTCCTATACACTCATCAAATTGTGTAAGCTTCTGGACTCACAAACCAGATCTGCCCACCTGGGCTACATAGTACTTTGTAGAGCCAAAAGAACTTATCACACATTATCATACATATTATTTATATGTAGATTGTATTTACACAGAGTATGACCTCCTAGAGCCCAGGGATCATGTCATATTATCTTTCTATCCTGAGCATGTAACACAGAGTGCATAGTAGTCACTCAATAGGCTTCTGTGAACGATTTGTTGAGAAAAGCATGGTTCCACAGTTCCGCGACTCCACTGCACTATTTTCTCACTCTATAACAAAGAGCTACTCATTTCCTTTCTGCAACCTATTCAAAAGGTTTATTTTGGTTGGTAACCAGCTTAGGAAAGAGCAATTACATTTTTCATTCCACTTTTTCCAAGTCTGAGTTAAACTGGTTACATACTAAAAGAGAGCCTAGAATTATGGAAAGAGGGCTGAATTGTTTTTATCTTTATATCTGGATAAATCACTTATTTGTATTACCATAGAGAGATCATTTTTCCATTTGTTGGCTTCAGTTTTCTTATTTATCAAAACAAACAAGCAAACAAACCAAAGGTAAGGACAGTCCTGGGGGAAGAGCAAATTTTGACCTTGTAATGTCAAAGCTATTTGGTAATTGGATGAAACTCTATATATGAAAGTCCTGACATGACGTGAATGTAAATTGTTAAAATTACTTTGAAAAGTTGGGGGATAAATTTATTTATATAACTTTGTTTATATATAAACATAGGTTAGAATTACTCTTTAGTTAAATGATTATTATCCCCCAGGTTCACAAATTTAAACTTCAGGATCATGAAGTGATTCAAAGATCAAAAGAAAAAAATACATAAATGCATTCATAATTAAAATGTCATAATAATAAAGTTCACTTGCTACTTTTGATTTCTCAGGGTTTAAAAACAAACAACTTGCTCAGCATGTTTTGGCAGAACTTCCTTTTAAAAAACAAGAAGGTTAACTACCAAATTATGAGGACAGCAAATGGAAAAAAAACAACCGTAATGCTGCTAAATAAGGATATGAACACAAATTCTATATTGGAAATCAAACTAGTACATTTTAAATGGGAGGTTTTGTGGGGTTGTTGTTGTTGGTTTTTTTTTTTTTTTACTTTCTTCTTATATTGAATAATTTTTCCAAAACTCTTATTATACTTAAAAAGGAGTTCCATTTTTTTTTGGTTCTTTCCCCCTAAGGCATGAGCATTAAAAAAAGAGAGAGAAAACTCTATGACGTCTATTGACAGAGAAATAAATATGTTCTTCTATTTTAGTCCTATTTAAATACATGTGGTACATAAAGGTGTGCTTAGCACTAAAAATACATCTTCCATGTTAAGAAATTGTATCCTTAGGATATAACATGTAGGAAAGTAGTAAGAAACTTTGAGCTACATAGTGTATGTGAATTAATACTCCAGGGCTATATGCTTTTTAACAGAGGACATAACTGTGATTTGCCCACTGACAAGGGAGAAACACAAAGCCAACCCCTGTCTGCATAAAGGAGACAGATAACTATTCGAAATAATTCAGGTCTGAAGGATTTACCTCAAGACTATCCCAGAGTTTTACCAGTTTTAGTGGAATCTAATTGGCAAATCCACTGCTAACACCACCACACGCTGTAGTATTTCTGGGATCAGTTTATTAAAAAATAAAATCCCTTTTCTCATCAGGCAGATTGGCAGTTTTCAAAAGATTTTACTAAAAGAAACAAAATGAAATAAAATAATAAAAAAAACCCATTGGCTTACAGAACACTGAATTACTATCCCAAGATAATTTAAAAGTTTCCTTAGGCTTCCTAGCTGACACCAGACAATCGGATTGAGTTCTATCACTCATTGACTTGGCTTGGTTGAAACACAGTAATATTCAGACTACCAAAGGAAACTGCTTCAGGAGCTGGTGTGAATCACACATTCTCAGAAGCTACCTCTGGGATGGCTTTAAACGTATGAGCACATTGCTTTTACACTCTGATTCCAGGATTGAGTGTATTTTTCCATGCAGGTTCCTCGGCTTGCTCCCTTTGAAATGATGGATATTTCCATTCCTGGTCTATAGATTCCTCCCTCGAGCTCCAGATCATTCTGCACTGAACTTCTAACACCTCTATTTTCATGGCTCCATGCAGCTTTTCTTATTCCCCATGCCCCTCACTTCTGCTACGTTTCTTGCTGTTTGTTGGCTTGTTCAAAACATGTTCCTTAAACAGTGTTTCCCAAATTATTAGAACGTAAAAAAAAAAAAAAATAGTTTAATGAGAAAAGGATTTCAGGGTAAAATAAATTTAGAGAAACTGAGTTAGTCAAAGTCAAACAAGTCTCCACTACTGAGTTTCTCAGGTATGAAGCATACAATGTCGGCCAAGAGCAGTGGCTTACTTGGGACATCCCAGTAGTTTGGGAGGCCAAGGTGGACAGATCTCTTGAGGTCAGGAGTTCTTGACCAGACTTTCCAACATGGTGAAATCCCATCTCTACTAAAAATATATAAATTAGCTGGACATGGTGATGCAAACCTGTAATTCCAGCTACTCAGGAGGCTAAGGCATGAGAATCACTTGAACCTGGGAGTTGGAGGTTGCAGTGAGCCAAGGTAGTGCCACTGCATGCCAGCCTGGGCCATCTCAAAACAAGCAAACAAACAAAGAAAACTAATGTTTATATTCAAGGTGGAGATAAAGTGTGGAGCATTTCCCAGAGTTATTTTGTTGTGGCACATTTTATTTCTCTATGGAGAATACTTTGAGAAATGATGCTCTAGACAGATGTTATGTAATATTAATTCTGCATATATGCAAAGCAAAACTTTTTCTATGTTCACCATTAACATCCAGGTTTCATTTGGCTGCTCCTGTTTGCAGCCATTGCATTGGTGTGGGCGGATAGGGAGTGTGAGTGGTGGGCTAAGGGACTAGATACAATTTTTCAAGAACCCTGACTTGGCCTCTTACCTCCTCATTTTATAGGATTATTAGAAGACTGACTTTTTCTCTTTTAAGACCCCTATTCCCTCTAAGAATTTCTGCTAAGTTCCCCAGACCCTCAAATGCTTGAATTCTATACTCTTGTGCTGATAATAGACCTGTGGACCTTGAGTGCCATAAGTATTTAAGCTCTTGCTGACTCTGCTTGTATGATATTCCATGTGGTCCTGTACAGAAAAAATGGTGCTATACAATGTTAATTAAATAGTTGGTCAAATTAATAATGAAAACATGCAATAATAATAATACCATAGAGACCTTATAAGTAAAGTTTCTCTCTTTTATAATCTTGCCTTCCCAGACTCTAAAAATTAAATGAAATAAAGTGTGTTAAGGGTGAAACATGCCTGCTACATAGTGACTGAATAAACGGTAAGAACTCTTTATCTCTGACCAAATCTAGATGCTCTAACTTGTTTTAATCAACCAAAGCCATGTTCTCTGGCCATGGCTACTTGAAATACTTTGCTCAAGCTAAACCAAAAAGATTTTATTTTTTGTGCCCAACAATGAGTGAGAGATAGTCATTCCTTTTAAAGAAAGGGAAATAAAAACCCCAATCCATCTCAGCATAGGTTTAAAGAGACAAAAAGGCCCTTTCCTGTAGAATACGTCTGAACCTAGGAACTCCAAATACCTCTTCTATAACCTTGTTAATTTTGTTTTAATCATGAAGCTAAGGAACTACTTCATTATTTTAGCTTAGAAATCCCTTTTGAGCCAATTTAGGAACTTCATGTGCTCTCCTGTTTTGAGTAGATTTGGTTCAATTCAATGTATATGGAGTGCCAAATAGGTAGGTTATCATTCCAACTCTGTGGAGCTTATAATCTCATTGGAGGCAAAAGAGTGAGTATAAAATAATTACGATATAAACTGGAGTATGTTTATATAGTATGGAAAAAAGCTATGATAACTTTGAGAAAAGAATGTTATATAGCGTGATGGAAAAGAATAAAGATATCTGAATTGAGGTAGCAAGTAGGATGGTCTCAAAGAATAAATAGGATTTTAACAAATGGAAGTAAGAAATGAATATTCCCCAGATGTGGAAAACCAAAAAAGAGAGAACTTAAGCAGATATAAGAATATGGAGAAGAGACAAACATACTTAGATCACAACCTTAGGAATAGTTAAGAACCCAGAGTACAATAATATCAAGAACAAAAGAACACACTAGGAACAAAACCCTGGGGTATGTCTTTAGAGAACAGCATCAGTTCTAAAGTTTGGACATTACAGCATCAATGAAAACCAACGGGAGAGTTTAAAGAAAAGACAGATTGCAATTTCAGATGCTTCTGAGATGTTGAGAAGGACTAGGGTTGAGAAAAAGCCTTTTTGATTTGGTGATTGGGAGGCTTCTAGAGATGTAAGAAAATATAGTTTCTGCAGAAAAGTAAAGAGGTGTGGAAACCATGTTGCAAGGGATTAATTAGTGATTAGAAAGTGAAAACATGCTAGAAATAATTTGGTGTTAAAAGGAAAGACAGCCCTTAGTACCTTGAGGAGTCAGGAGATTGAAGGGCTTGGAGATTTCCAAACTTGAATGAAGGGAAGGATGGCATTATATAGGATAAAATGCAAACCAGAGAAGTTACACTCTATGAATCAAAGACCCAATCAGGAGGAGACAGAATAAAGAGCTCAATGGATCACCTAGCAAGGAGAACAATGACTTAAGGGACAGAAGATTAGAGAAAGAGAGAGAGAGAGAGAAGATTAGTAGAGAGAGAAACAAGGGTAGAGATGAAAACAGGAGATGAAGTCACCTTCTTTAAGTGGAGGTAATATTGGTATCTTGAAGATAGTGGAACTGATTATAAGAGTAGCTACTTGTGAAAAATATGCCTAGAACTGTTATTGGAGGCACATTCATATGGATCTTCAGCAAACTCAATTCTTGCCTCCTCAGAAGAAAGAATTTGACTGAGGAGCATAAGGCAGAAGGAGAGTCTGAGGCCAGTTTTAGATCAGGAGTAAAAGTTTACTAAAACACTCTAGAGCAGAAACAAAAGGAAGGAAAGTACACTTGGATGAGAGCCAAGTGGACAACTTGAAAGACAAGTGCATGGTTTGACCTTTTGATGCATGGTTTTATACACTGGCATACTTCCAGGGTCTTGCACCCCTTCTCCCCTGTTCTTTCCTTGGGGTGAGCTGTCCATATGCATAGTGGCCTGCTAGCACTTGGGAGGTGAGGATGCACAATGTCTTTACTGGATCTGTGTACCATGCTCACTTGAGGAATCCTACCATTACCAGCTGAATGCTCCTAGAAGGTCATTTATCAGTAAAAACTCTGCCATTTTGCCTCTCACTGCCCAACTCCTGAAATCTTATCACCAGTTTCAGGTTTTTTTCTATATATATAGGGAGACTGCCTTTCTCTAGTGCTGGCTGTAACAAATTATTATTTTAGAAAGAAAATTAACAATCACCTGACCATCACCTGATGGTCACCTGACATTCCAGGTTGTTGGGAGAGCTCTCTCCTGCCCTGTTTATGTCTTACTAGTGACCTACTGTAACATTTCCCCGCTCAAGACTCCATGACCCCAATTCTTTGAAGAAAATGGACAAAGGTCAGTCTGCTGCAACTGCTTCCTGCTGACAGAGGGGCAATGGTGGTTGTTCTGTGGGTCTTGGCCTCTTGCTAGCTGCCAGGGTAGGAGGGTGACTCCATGGGTTGGGGAAAGTGGTATCCAGCCAGGTCCAAGGGAGACAGGGGCAGGATTTTACCTCTGTCATGTTCCACTGATGGGCAGTCTAGAGGTCCTCTGTAGAAGGGTGACTCTTGAATACTGAGAGCACAGCATCCCTCACTGAAGAGCATCGGGAGCTTGATGGCCTGAAGTCAACAGGAGACAAATTGGGTTATGATGTTTAGAAGAATGTCAAAATGAAATAAATGAGTGAAGACAGCTCCAAAGATTCCTGAGGCTGCCAACACACCTAGGTACCTGGTGGCTGTAGTCATGCCCATTAAGCCTTGGGTTTATGGGATTGCTAGCCAGTTCCAGCATGTGTCCAGAATTAGAATATTGATCCAGATTTTTATAGTACACATCCCTTTCATTTCTTCTGAGCTGCAGCCAGAGATCATTGGTGGGTTTACAAGAATAAGCAGGGTTAGTCTAAATTGCAGACAAAAACTCAAAAACAACTGATGAGACTAGAAGCTATAAGTGTACATAGTTCTTGAAATATGATTTTTCTCTTTCCAGTCCTTATTTTTATTAAAAACAAATGATGATAAGACTGAATTGTTTGCAAAATAAGCTTTAGTCCTATTATACTTGGCTTATTTGCATAAAGCACAATAAGACTAATTATTTGCCATAGAGTCTCCTTTTTAAATTGGCTTTGATGGAACTTTCATAAGACATCTCAGAGAAGATTTTTTAAAAACCTTAAGCCCAGCTATGGGTTGGCACCATCAAACACTTGTATGAATTGGGTAAATTCCTCTCCTCTTGAGGTCCCAAGATAACTTGAGGCTCCTAGGCCTGTCAGAAAGTGACATTCTTTACTTACCACAGGTCACAAACCCTGTACAGAGACTGTGTAGATAAGGTATAAGGCCAGTTTTCCCAAGGGGCTTTTATTGGCTGTATAAGTCAATTGTGATTCCTTAAAGGAAAGCATGCCATTCCAGTCAAAGCCTTGGTAAAAATAACAAGTTTCTCCAATTGTGTCCTGTTGCAAAAGAAAACAGAATCTTATTGGACTTAGGCAAACAACTATATTGCCGTAAGTTAAGAATACTCACAAATAGTTCCCAAATTTTGGAGAAATCAGGTAAAGAGAAACAAATATGCTCCAACTTTTGTTTATACACAAAGGTGTATAGGTGTATACTTTACTCAATTGTTAAAAGCTGTAAATAGCTCAAAAGAAGTGTTCTTGGCTCTGAAAATGAAAGGATTAACAACGTTTTCAACAAAAAGCATTAAAGGGTTACTTTAGTCTTCTATTAGTTTAGTCCATGCAGTTAACCCTTGTTCTGCTTGATATTCATGAATATTTTAGCTCTCCATGAGAGTCTTGAAAGTTTTTTGTTTATTCTAAAGTCACAATTTCCAAAGCTATCAGAAACTTGCATTTAAGAGCACCTGTTAGAGTCCTATAGCTGATTACAAAGCCGCCTTTTAAAAAAATTTATATATTTATTTTACTTTAAATTCTGGGATACATGTGCAGAATGTGCAGGTTTGTTACATAGGTATACATGTGCCATGGTGGTTTGCTGCACCTATCAACCCGTCATCTAGGTTTTAAGCCCTCCATGCATTAAGTATTTGTCCTAATGCTCTCCCTCCCTTTGCCCCTTACCCCACAACAGACTTCTGTGTGTGATGTTCCCCTCCCTGTGTCCATGTATTCTCATTGTTCAACTCCCATTTACAAATGAAAACAGGTGTTGTTTGGTTTTCTGTTCCTGTATTACTTTGCTGAGAATGATGGCTTCCAGCTTCATCCATGTCCCTCAAAGGACATGAAGTAATTCTTTTTTATGGGTGCATAGTATTTCATGGTGTATATGTGCCACATTTTCTTTATCCAATCTATCACTGATGGGCATTTGGGTTGATTCCAAGTCTTTGCTATTGTAAACACTGCTGCAGTAAACATAGGTGTGCATGTGTCTTTACAGTAGAATGATTTATAATCCTTTCAGTGTATACCCAGTAACGGGATTGCTAGGTCAAATGGTATTTCTGGTTCTAGATCCTTGAGGAATCCCCACACTCTTTTCCACAATGGTTGAACTAATTTACACTTTCACCAACAGTGTAAAAGCATTTCTATTTCTCCACAGCCTTGCCAGCATCTGTTGTTTCCTGACATTTTAATAATTGTCATTCTAACTGGTGTGAGATGGTATCTCATTGTGGTTTTGATTTGTATTTATCTAATGACCCATGATGATGAGCTTTTTTTCATATGTTTCTTGGCCACATAAATATCTTCTTTTGAGAAGTGTCTGTTCATATCCTTTGCCCACTTTCTGATGGGGTTGTTTTTTTTCTTGTAAATTTGTTTAAGATCCTTGTAGATTCTAGATATCAGACCTTTGTCAGATGGGTAGATTGCAAAAATTTTCTCCCATTCTGTAGGTTCCCTGTTCACTCTGATGATAGTTTCTTTTCCTGTGCAGAAGCTATTTAGTTTAATTAGATCCCATTTGTCAATTTTGGCTTTTGTTACAATTCCTTTTGGTGTTTTAGTCCTGAAGTCTTTGCTCGTGCCCATATTGCTGAATGGTATTGCCTAGGTTTTCTTCTAGGGCTTTTATAGTTTTGGGTTTTACATTTAAGTCTTTAATCCATCTTGAGTTAATTTTTGTATAAGGTGTAAGAAAGGGGTCCAGTTTCTGTTTTCTGCATATGGCTTACCAGTTTTCCCAGCAGCATTTATTAAATATGGAATCCTTTCCCCATTGCTTGTTTTTGTCAGGTTTGTCAAAGATCAGATGGTTGCAGATGTATGGTATTATTTCTGAGGTCTCTGTTCCTTTCCATTGGCCTATATAACTCTTTTGGTTAATGTAGCCTTGTAGTATAGTTTGAAGTCAGGTAGCGTGATGCCTCCAGCACAAAGCTACCTTTTAAAGAGAATCAAAACAAGACAACAATTGTCTGTGGGTGGCAAAAATCTTAGGGCATCCACACTTAAAGATGCAATGGACAAGGGAATTTCTTACTTCTGTGGCTTTCAATAATTTAACATAACAATTATAATTAAACTCATAATGTATACTAAGTTGTATCAGAATCATGGGAGTTTTGCATAACTGTGGGACACATATTAACACGTTTGTACAAATACAGCCCAAAGAAAGCCAGATATTACCTTTATATTAGTGTACTATTGATGTCAAACCCAATTCTTAACAAAACTATATAGATCAATTTATTCCATTTTAATCAGTCTGACCATAAGGTAAGATTCTCATAAACCATTCATAACCCTTTACAACTTTCTGTTAAAGAGCAAAACAAAACAATGTTCTAATAAAACTGTGTTATGCTTTTATTCCAATATTAAATTTACATATAAATAGAATAATCCTCCTTTAATTTTAGCTAATATAATCACACAGAGAATATCTTTTACAGGAGTAAACTTTCACAAACCTCCCATAATTTGCTCAAATCTTCAGCTTTATTCCAACTTAAAATAATCATTTAACCCTCTAAACTTGGGCAAAAATCCACATTTCTATGCCTTTTTATAATTTTTTTTTTTTACCAAAAACACATTTTGCTTTTCTTACACACCTTGCATGTAAAACTGTTTCTTTGATAGTTCCAACTACATGTTACAATGTTAACTCTTAGTAACTTTTATTTTTGGTGCAAAACTTTTATTTTTGGTGAGAAACCTGGTAAGTAAGTGATTTTGTAAGTGAATTATGTACTTGGTGTGGAGCCCAGGACACCAGACAGAAGTGCACATAAAGTTTGGTTCTTTCCAGCATAGCTGGGGGCATGGCTAACTCCACATGTGCCCAGGCCTTACCTAGAATTTAATTGCTCCAAAGCAGGTAAGTTGAACAATTTTCAAAAGTTAAAGAGGCAGTTTATGACCTTAAAGCATTTAGCAAACCTAATATCTGACCCGCATAATTTAGATCAAGTGTCTAAACTTTTGAAGATATTTTTATTTTAGCAATAATCTTTAAAACTATCTTTATTTCCCAAAGCTTACTTAAGTCATATGAACTAAAAGGCATTACAGTTTTTATTTTTATGATGAAACATTTTATTTAAGTGCTTATGATTTTAAGCCAATTAATCAGAACTCTTTCATATATTAACATCATACACACAACACATATAAATACACAGACAGTAGTTGTAAGACTTTTCATTTGCCATTTTTTCTTAATTGGATTACTAGCTTCAGGGTGGAGTCCTTTGAGGAACAGGGCTAGGAAAGCATGCAGTTCCAAGAGCCTAATAAGCAGGCACAGCTGGAAGGCAAAACAGATCCCCCAAAATTAACATTCCCATTTTCATACCAGATCCTAGATTCCAAAAAAAGAGAGAAAAAGTACATCTCCCATGGGTGTCTTATCTCTCAGTGAGGAGTGGGGACAGTTCTATACCTTCTAGCTGGCCAAGAGCATGCTTCTCTGATCTAAACATGAAAAGAGCTGAGTATTCCCCCCACCCGTAACTGCCATTAGCCATCCCTAAAAGTGTGTTTTCTACAACGTTATTACATACCAAAGCTCTCTCATAATCTGAAATAATTTTTGATACCCTTGAAAGTTAAAAAAAAAAACTCAGATAACACCATGCAAAATGGAACAGAGACTTAGAATTTGAGGGGGATTTGTCCACATTCAATTCCTAGGGCTTCATGAGGAAAACTGTTTTTCCCAAAACAGTTTTTTCCAAAACATAGGGAGCCTCCTATGTTTTTTCCAAGGAGTCCCAGGCTGTTAGAAATTATCTTAGGTCCTCTCATGTGTGCATCAAGAGTGACAAGAAAACAAAATGGAGAAAAACAATTCAGTCAACTGAGAAGAATAAAACTTTTTTTTTCCAAAAAAACATGATCCAAGAAGAGAAAAAAACCCCATAAAGGCCATTTAAATATATGCATAGCTCGGATATAGGCTTAATTAAGCTGACTTTTAACCATAGCACTCTTTTAAAAACATCCCATTAAATCTCTTATTACTCTACTTTAGCTAGGCCAAACAGCCAATATTTCCGGCTGTTAAACTTTACCAAAAGTAACCTCACAGGTGAAATCAGTAAGACTTAACTAAGGTTATGACTTAACCATGAGTGTGTGAGGTATTTTCAAAGAGGTTGTTAGCAGTTGTTACAAGATCTCCAAAGGAGATTTTACAGAATCTCCAAAAGTAGCTCAGAGAAAAGAAAATTCAAAAATGGAAATCAGAAGTTATTCATGGAGGGGCAAAGAATTAACAAATGGAAAAGTTCACACAGATATCAGCCAGAAGGTACTCATTCCTTAAGCCAGGAATTGAACCCTGACCCTATACTTCCATTGGGAAAACTCGAAGTCTTAGCTACTAAGCTACAGCATTGGGTAGTTTCTGTTGCTCTTCCCAGAAGGAGCCTAGAGCAGTCAATTTTGAGCATGCAATGGCTTTTAACTTGCTCAAGATAAGTTTTTAGAGCTAACTATGACAAGAATTCCAAAATTCCAGTTCTCTGGATGGTAGAGAGCAAGAGAAAATACTGCCACTGGTCACAAGGACATAAAACAAGATGAGACAGAAGCGTCATTCAAGTTTTTTTGTTTTGTTTTGTTTGTTTGTTTGTTTTTCAGATAGCTGCAGCAAAGTTTGTTACTGATGAGTTTGCTGGGCCCGCTAGAACAGTGGGCTTACAGGGGTCCTAGGCCCACATTCTATCCTAAGGTACTCCTCTTTATGACAGAATGATGCAGACAGACAAATTCATAGCACAAAGTACACCAGATTTGCCATAGGTTGGCTAGCCTCATGAGTCGTTTTTCTCATTAATCAAAACTTTGCAGAGGAGATGGTGATGTTTACCATTCCCACAACCGGTTTGTGCACAGAAAGAGGGGCCAGAATTCTGAATGGTAAGAAATTCTTATGCTTCTGCTGGCGTGCTGGGTTTCTGGATTACCTTTCCCTGAGTGACCCTAGCAACCCTACTAACTGCGCCATAGCCTTGGGGGCCAAGCTGTAACACAAAAGAAAACCATCTTTTGTTTCGTAGAACCTTTGAATTAGATATAAGTCATTTTCCTCATGTTAGGAAGTTATGGTTTGTATTGCATGTTGCTGTGTGGGTCCTGTGAAAGAGCAGACAAGGAGGTTATCTGCATACTGTAGAAATTATCCGCTCTCAAGAGATTGCCCAGTTAGATTTTTGCTAGGGCTTCTTTTAATAAATATGGGCTATTTCTAAACCCCTGAGGTAAGAGTGTCCAGGTTGAAGTTATTGGTTAACAATTTAGGTAGATTTTTAGGAGAAACAGGGATATTAGAAAGAAAGATGAATTCAGAGGTTGGGTAAATATTAAGTGAGCACCCATCTTATCTTGGGAAGTATATTTTTGTCCCAAAGAGGTGTAGGATATTTAGACCTTCCCAGAGACTGGTGGGAGAATGGTAATTGGTCCCTTAAGTAATATAAAGCAGGGTGAATCTTTTCTTTTGGAGGGAGAGAATGCCATCTGCCCAGATTACCCAACAGGATTTGGAGGAGAATTGCAAAGAGAAGATTAGCACAGAGTAGGCAGCCTTTCAACCCAAAAGGGAAATTTACAATTTTACTTGCTGCCTCCAGAGTTGCCCTTGGCTTCATCCTTTTGATGACAGCATCTGATTTGGAAGCCAGCTAGAGCGGAGAGTCCTTTAGCTCAAGGCCATCAGGGGTTGGGATTCTGTCTCAGGGTCCCTTTGGCCCTCAGGGTAGTCTCCTTCCCAGTGGCTGAGCTTCTGGCAGAGAAGACAAGCCATGTGGGGTTTTTTCCCATTTATCCAATTGGGCAGTTTTCCTTTGAGTGACCTGGCTTTCCACACCAATGGCAGTTACCTGGAGGAGTGTCCTTAGGGCAACTTGGAGGGGGCTGGTGGGGTTGCAGGGCAGCCAGTAGTTGAGCCTGTCTCCTTTCCCTGTGTTTCTCATTTTTCTTAGCCCAGTCTTCCTTATTCTGCTCTTGGTTATAAAAGATAGAGGAGGTTAATCTGAAGACCTTCTGCACAGGGGGACTGGGTTCCAAGGCTGACTTTTGTGATTTCCTCGCAGTTCATTTTTAAGCCAAACAGTATTACAAAGATAAACTAGTTTTTTGTTTTAAGGTTTGGGGGAATCAAACTTTTCCCAGTTTTGGGGGATGCACCTGAGGGCCATGTCCTATGGTATGGAGATGTGATTACCCATCTGCAAAGAGAGAACAGAGGAGATAAAAAGGAGAAGGCATTCTTTCAACTTTCTTATTATCCTGAATGGGGTATCCCCCAATGTCATTTGGGGTCCAGAACGAACCAGTCTTGGTCCCATCTTGTCACAGTTGCCCACTTGAGAACGGAGGAGATACTGGAGTCAACAGTGGGCCCCCTGTTCATCCTTGAGGTTCTGAAATGAACCAGTCTTACCGCATACCCCTAACCTTTTATTCCTGTTCTAATGGTGTAATCTGTTAGCCTGGGACCACCAATCTTCTCTGTCCTATGGGTCTCTTGTACCTGCAGCCTTAGTCCTACCTATATCCTTGTTTCCATGACCTTATAGTGACACTCACTCAGAGCATTATAGCAACAAAATGATTATCTCTTTTCTCAGATTCCCATTTTCCCATGTTCTTTAAGTCGATGAGAAGCCTGTTTTTCAGCAAACTGTTGCAAGGAGGCTGGACTTCCCTCCCCGCTCCCTTTAAATATGACCTTGAAAGTCTTGATGCATATTGAGAAGGACATAGAAGTAAACAGAGAAATGGAGGCTACAGGAGGAAGTGGGAGGACGTCAGAGGAATACTCATGAAAGTATTTGTATGCTCAAAAAATAGCAACTCTTGGATTCAAAAGGGCAATTTTTTTTGCTCTTTTGATGTAAAGTAGTAACCTCCTGAGGACTTGGGGCTTACGGTAAGAACTCACAAATGGCAAAGGAGGAATTTCCTCTCCTCTCAAAGGGGTGGTCCCAAAGGACTATGAATCTTTTCTTTCTGGAGGAAGGGGATGCCATTTGTTCTCCTTATTCATAGGTCAAAAAACATAGCCCTTTGAAAAAGAACTTCCAACTCTCTTTCCAGAGGCAAGCAATCTTATAAGGTAAGTTGATGAACTACAAAAATGATTAAGTCACCATATTCAGGTTAGTTGTTTTACTTTATGCAAATATTGTAAACGTTTCTATAAAGATGGCATCTTTGACTAGACTTTAAATTAATTCTTATGATCAAAGTCTTTATTCGGGGGGAACAATTTTTAAATTTATATTTGTTTAGTGTGCATTTCTCTACGCACATTTTCATTTTTAACAGATTAAAAGAGTATTCTGATGGAAATAGGAAATAGATTATTTTGTCTACATTGAACTATAAAATAAAAGTCAAGACAGTATAAGTGGCATGGAATTTTTCTGAATTGGCTAGATTGGTCATTTTGATATTCCAGATCAAATGTATTTGAGGTCAATTTGAGGTCAAATGGCATCACTAAAAAACACAAGAATAAAAGTTTCTCTTTTTTCTTAATTTATCAAATACATGTTAGATAAACTTTCAGTAAATCTACAAACCTACCCTGAGCAGATTTTTTAAAACTCCAATTTTAAAATTTCTACAAAAGCCTATCCAGAGGGGTCAACACCACAAGCATTTGCTTTTTCTCTCTGAGTGGTCCTAGTCATGAGAATGATGAACTCATCAGAATGGTGGGAAATACAGATGAAACCAATTCTTTTGTAATCACATTAAACTGAGTTTGAATCTGGGGCTCAACACAAGTTATTAAACTTCTAAGCTTCATTTTCTTTACTTGTAATATTATCTACTGTATGGGTTCTGTGAAAGATAACAAAGTAAGGCAGAAAATGTTAGCATTGTGTCTACCACATAATAAGTCTTAAAAAGCTTAGCGATCATCACCATCATCATCATTATCATCATTAACTTTGTGAATATTTTTACTATTTTCAGTGTGAGAGTAGAATACCTGGTACCTAAAAAACTACAAGAACAAAAGCTCTATGCCTTTCATAAAGTAATCTTTTTCAGGTGTAAATTTTTCACCAATAACTTTTTGGAGATTTGTTTTTGAACGCTAGTTTCTATTATACTAACATCTAAACCTCCATGTTGAGTGTGAATGTGAATCTAGTCACTAGTCAATGTATGCTGGGTAATTCCATAATTCATAAGACATGGCTGATTAGCTGAATTTATAAGAGAAAAAAGGGGTTAAACTGAGATCACTGATATGTGAAACAAAAGATCACATTGAAGAAGAGATATAAACAGAGGTACATGTACAGTTGAGCACACTGTACCTTGCAAAATCCTGGTTGCACATCTTATTTCACATAGTCTTCTGTGTGAATAGTTTAAGACTTGCAGATGTGTAGGGTACAGACTGAGTGGCTGTGGATAATATTCTCAGAAAAGTTGACCAAAAGTGAAACAGGAGTGTTGAGGACAAGGAAGATCCCAAAATTTGAGTTCTTTACCAGTTAATTACCAGATTAATACAGAAGGCCAACAACAACAAATGGGAGTTCAAGAATGAGAGATCAACAACAACATAAAAATAGATGGATAAAAAATACTAAAGAAATATTCTTGGGAAATATCCTAGGACTGAATAACGTGAGTCTTCATATTAAAAGGACCAAAAAAAGTCCAACAAAAAAGATCAATATTGAAGTATGTCATAAGGAAATTCCAAAACATTGAGGATAAATATCAGGTCCTAATCCCTCCAGAAAAAACTTGTCAACAGCTGCAACAAATGCTAAAAAAAAAATACAAATGATGCCATCAAAAATCTGAGGAAGATGTTTTCCAACCCAAAATTCTATACTCAGACAACTATTGATCAAACATAACAGTAGAATGAAGATGTTTTTTAAAATACACAGGAACTCAAAAAAGTGTTATTTCTTTTTCATACTGGTAGGAAACCTTTGGGTAAGCGTTTCAACAAAATGTGTGGTAATACAAGAAGGAGGAAGCCATGGAATGGAACAGAGGATACAGGGATTTGCTAGAGAACAGTTAAGGGAATTTCTAGGACTGAGCTATGAGCCACTTAATGTGGAATCAGTAACTCAAAGTGGTGCAGACATATAGATATATGAGTGAGGAGAGAATCAAAAAGAAGGAGAAGGAGAAGGAAAAGGAGAAGGAGAAGGAGAAAGAGAAGGAGAAGGAGAAAGAGGAGATGAGGAGAAAAAAGGAAGTAATAGATTATCAAATGGATGCAATTATTTGAAAAAAGTGTTGCTGGACATTGATAAATATCTTGGAATACTTCCAAAAATTAATTTTAAGTACATCAAAAACAAAGCAAAAGAAAACAGAAGTAATTTCACAAAAAGTAAAATGTGATCATGTATTTTCCAGCATTCATTTAAACATTCATATTATAATAATAAAGTATTGGATCGTCATTGAATACAAAATATTGTGATTATTGTTTTTCAATGATGCAGGTAAAGGCAGTGGTTTCATCACAGTCACTATCTAGCATTATTCTAAGAATGAAGATAAATAACAATAAACAGAGAGGAGAGTTAAAAGTGGTTCCCTCTGTGGAGCAGGACTGAAAGGATGCTGTTTCTGTTTTTCTTGGTTTGTTTTAATAGAAGCCTTTTAATAATGCTTGTCTTTTTCATGAAATGTCTATATTACTCTGATAAAAACAAAAATTTGTTTTAGTAAATCTACAAAATTTCAGATCACAGTGGCTAGCTATTAAATAAATGGGACAGACAGTGTGGATGATCAGCCTTGTAGAACTCAGTAGCCATACAGCCCTGTTGTCAGAAAATATTATTATATTTTGCAGATGAGGAATGATGAGAAGTTTTCTGGGTGGGATCCTTGGGTGTTGATGGAGGAGACCAGCCATCAGGCTGGTGGTGACAGGCCTTCAACATCTTGGTGAGTTGTTGGAACTTTACACTGTGGTCAGGAAAAAGCAATCTTGGGTTGCCAACAGAGGAGAAAGAAAATTAAATTTATTTTTTTGGAAAGATACCTAGTACCAAATGGGAGAAGAGGAAAAGTTTTGGAAGGCAGAATAGTGAGTAGCGGTTGCATAGTTTTGAGACCGGATGAGGGTCACAAAGACCTTGGATAAAGGTTAAATTTGGAAAATATTCATGAGATAAAACTTCATGAAAGATTGGATATGAAGAATGAGGGCATATTCTAGCATAATTCCAAGCTTTCTAACAAGAGAGACTGAGAGATTGGTGACCCATAAAATTGAGACTAGAAAAAACTGGAGGAGATATGGTTGTCATCCCTTTATCCATGGCTTCATTTCCCACAGTTTCAGGTACTCACCGTCAACCTCAGTCTGAAAATGAGTGAGTACAGTATAATAGGATTTTGTTTTTGAGATGGAAGTGGGTGAGTACAGTACAACAGGATTTTTTTTTTCTTGCTCTGTCACCCAGGCTGGAGTGCAGTGGCACAATCTCAGCGCACTGCAACCTCCACCTCCCGGATTCAAGCAGTTCTCCTGCCTCAGCCTCTCGAGTAGCTGGGATTACAGATGCATGCCACCACGCCTGGCTAATTTTTGTATTTTTTTTAGTAGAGACTGGTTTTCACCATGTTGGTCAGGCTGGTCTCGAACACCTGACCTTGTGATCTACCTGTCTTGGCCTCCCAAAGTGCTGGGATTACAGGCGTGAGCCACCGCGCCCAGCCAATAGGATATTTTAAGTGATAGAAAGAGAGTGAGAGAGAGAGAGAGACCAATTCACATAATATTTATGACAGTATATTGTTATAATTATTCTATTTTATTATTGGTTATTGTTTTTAATCTCTTATGTGCCTAATTTATAAATTAAACTTTAGCAAAGTAGATGTGTATAAAAAACATAATATATATATAGAGAATTCAGTACTGTCCATGTTGTCAGGCATCCACTGTGGGTCTTGGAACATATTCCTTGTGGATAAGGAGGGAGGGACTACTGTAATTCCAGTGCTGCAGATTTTTGAAATAATCAACAGAACATGCATTTTTCCAAAGTGGGTCACACATCCAGAGGGCTGACACGGCATGTACTTTAAACAGTCAGAAAGTCAGATGTGTGAAAAGCAGTTCTCTTTATTTCTCAATACCTGAAAAGTCACTTTGTCCATAAGACGTCAATTCCAGTTGTAAAAGAAAATGTAACCTTGATACTTTAATGTAATTCAGTCAGATCCCATTAGGGCTCAGTGTCCTTTGCATAACTGCAAGTATATAATAATGTATATATATCCAATGTCCCTTGGATAACTGCATATAATGTATAACTCCTTATGGATTTCTTTCCAGCTCCCTCTTCTCTTTCCCCTATTTCCAGGACAAGGGAGTGAGGTAGGATCCTGGTTAAAAGGATGGTTAGTGAGGAAGCAGACGTAGGCAGAGTGGCTTGTGAATTGTTCTGGCATTGGGAGAACTGTGTTCATTCTCTAGTACTCATCCGTCCCTGCTGGCCTCAGCTTGTACCTTCCTATCTTGCACAGTGGCCTCAATCCCAATCTGCTGCCAATGTCCATAGTCCTGCAACAATCCTTATGTCTTAGACCCACATGTTATTCATCCTCCTTTCCTCAAGGAAAGTTTACTCCTCGACTGGTCCTTAAAACTGTTTCCACACCTTGCTGAAAGTGTTTTAGAATTATCCAGTGTTTTTCCTGCAACTTGCTGGTCAAAGCCGAAGTCTGTAGGCCCATACTCTAGACTCCTCCCACAGATGTAGCAACTCTGGGACTCCAGGGCCATGTTGAATATCAGTGCATTGACATTAATTGCTAACATGGATCCATACTTATTTTCATTTACTTATCCATCCATCCTATGCATTTATATTTCTATTTGTTGTATATATCTCCTCATCATCTCTCTCAGTATATATTTTGAGTAAACTAATTTCAATAAACCAACCACTTTCTTCTTTTTTGCTTTTATTTTAAGTTTGGGGGTAAATGTGCAGGTTTGTTATTTAGGTAAACTTGTTTCATGGGGGTTTGTTGTACAGATTATTTCGTCACCTAGGTATTAAGCCTAGTACCCATTAGTTATTTTTTTCCTGATCATCTCCCTCCTCCCATCCTCCGCCCTCCAATTGGCCCCAGTGTCTGTTGTTCCCCTTTAAGTGTCCATGTGTTCACATCATTTAGCTCCCACTTATAAGTGAAAACATGTGGTATTTAAACAAGTCACTTTCAATTAGATCCTTTAGTGGTTACGAGAAAGATGAAAGTATATGTGAGTGAAGCAAGTAGAGGCCATGAGAAGACTATAAATTCCAGCAAAATGCACTAAAGCTAATAGACCAAAGCTAATGGTGAATACTTAGAGGACAAATCCTTACCTTGTTGAAGGTCAGAAAGAACAAATGGTGACACACCTATCAGATACCCTACTGTCATTACTTCAGGACACATGACAATTCTCCCACACATCCCATGGTGTAGGGAAGGAAAAGGGGTTGGGGGCAAAATTGAGAGTTGACTGAATAGTTACAAAAAGAGACTGTTAAAAATTGGTCATAAAGAACATGGTCTTTTATTTATTTATTTATTTATTTATTTATTTATTTATTTTGGAGATGGAGTCTTGTTCTGTCACCCAGGCTGGAGTTCAATGACACAATCTCGGCTCCCTGCAACCTCTGCCTCCCGGATTCAAGTGATTGTCCTTCTTCAGCCTCCTGAGTAGTTGGGATTACAGGCATGTGCCACCACAACTGGCTAATTTTTTTGTATTTTTGTAGAGACAGAATTTCACCATGTTGGTCAGGCTGGTCTCGAACTCCTGACCTCAGGTGATTGACCCTCCTTGGCCTCCCAAAGTGCTGAGATTACAGGCTTGAGCCACCATACCCAGCCTAGAACACGGTCATTTTTTTTTTTAAAGAGTAGAAATGGTGTAAATATTCTTCTGACCATAAGAAAATATAAGTAGGAATCAATGCCAAAATGAGTTAAAATAGACAATACATCACCTGTCACCTGGAAATTTTAAATAAAATACTTTCTTAAATACCATGTCAATGTGGGAATAAAGTGAGAAATATATGGAATTTGACAATGGAAACCCTATGTGTTAAAATCTAATAGATGCAGCAAAATCAGAGGAAATAAATAGCTTTACTCATTTACATTAATAAAAAGTATAAAAGACAAATAAAATTTCAAATAAAGATTGATAAAAGTAACAAATTCAACCAAAAGCATTAGAAGAGTTCAAGACCAGCCTGGGCAACGTGGTAAAATCCCATCTCTACAAAAAAAAAAAAAAGAAAGAAAAAGAAAAATTGGCCTGCTGTGGTGGCATGTTCCTGTAATTTCAGCTACTCAAGAGGCTGAGGTGGGAAGAATGCTTGAGCCCAGGAGGTCAAGGCTGCACTGATACATGATCCCCCACCTCACTCCAGCCTGGGTGACAGGATGAGACCTATCTCAAAAAAAAGAAAAAAGAATTAATGAATTTTAATAGCGTTAAATATATAGTAATTCCAAGAGCAGATCTTTTGAAAATGTCAAAATATTAAAAATATAGTTAATCTAAACAAATACAGACATCACAAATTCACAGAATACAAATGATAATCAGTGAGGAATCACAAATGCTTGAGAATGAAAAGAAATATAAGATATTGTTTGGTTCAAAAAATATGCAATTATATTTGGAAGTCTGAATTAAAGTGAAAGTTTTTTTGCCAAAACTACGTAAAAGAGCTAGAAAATGTAAAGATACCAACAAAAATAGACAAAATATTTAAATGCCTATTTCCTCTAAAAATAACAGACCCTAAGAGCAAGATATATAATTTCTACCAAAGTTTTAAAAATAGATAATCCTCATATTATTTACACTATGTCAGAATATTGAAAAATAGGAAAACTGTTACATTCTTTCATAAATCCAGTACAACACTGATACCAAAGCTATTAAAATACAGAAAAATAAATTTTATTGCATAAAAATTTAACAAACACTATATGAACAAAAGCCAAAATTAATTGCAAAATATAAATGAAATACTGTGAAAAAGATATTCTTAAATAAAAGTTTCTAAGAGTTAATATATTTAATGATCAAAAAGGTTATGAAAAAGTGAAAGCAACAACTAACAACCAAATAGGAAAAAGAGTAAACATTTAAAGTTATTTTAAATAAATGTTAAAAACTGCCCACAAGATGAGAAATATAAGCTAAAGATATAATGGGATATTATTTTTCTCTAATCGAATATACCATAAAATGAAAACTATAAAAATAATATTTTGTCCAGAGTATGGAAGTAGATTGGAGATAAATTAAGTAATACTTATTAATTTTTTTCTTTTTTTCTTTTAGTTGGAGTGGGGTGGCATGTTACCTCCTCATCACCCTGGAGGATTCCACACGGGCTTTTTTATGCTTTTTCCCATTAAAATTTTAAACGTACATATCTTTGACTTAATAATGTTACTTCTATAAATCGAACCTGTAAATAAATGCGCACTGTACATTTCAACATTTATTTCAGAAATTTTTTAGTAGCAGAAATGGGAAACAATTGAAATGCCTATCAATAAGTTAAAGTATATACATCCATATTAGTGAATATTTTATAGTCATTAAAAGCAATAAGTCAAGTTTGTGTTTATTGATTATGAACTAATTTCCAGAATATATTACATGAGAAAAAGCAAGATGCAGAACAGTGTACACAGTATGTTATCATTTGTGCCCAAAATGGACAACACACATACATACATGTTTTTTATTTGCATCAAATGTCTATGGAATAATACATAAGTAACTGGCAAGAGCGGTTGCCTCTGAGGAATTACTTTGTACTGACTGCATTTTTTTTAACATGTGCATGGAAAAAGAAATAAGGGAAGGGAAGGGAACGGAAGGAGAGGGGAGGGGAGGGGAGGGAAGGGGAGGTGGGGAGGGGAGACCTTTAGAGGAAGGTAATGAGTTAAGCTTTAGACCAATTAAATATGTGCTATTTGCAGGAACTCCAGAGATACGTTTTCAGAAGCAGTTGTAATTGCAGTACAGAGGATGAGACAGAGGGAGAAACTGCAGGTTAAAAACAAAACTTAGTGATTCTTTAATGTGTAGCAACATTTGGAGGAATGGGTAAGATCACCTTGAAAGAGAATAGAAGTACTAAGACAGGAAATATGGGCGACACAATATTTAAAAAGCAGGCAGAGGAAGAGAGGGCAACACAAGTCACAGAGGAGTGACCAGAGGAAGAAAAACAACAGAGCAAGAGTGGAAGAAGTTTCCCAAAGAAAATCCTCTGTTTTCCACAGCACATGATTTAATGCCACTGAAAAAGACTACATGGTATTCCATATGAAAAGTGAATGTAACCCACAACAGAAATGTTCCTATGCTAATTAAAGACTAGAATGTTATCTATGCTTATAGGCACATATAAAAAACTACATTTTGAGCTAGTAAAATAGCCTGTAACCCTATTTATGATAATCAGTAGTTTTGCTTTGCAGGGGGCATAACAAAGTATCCTACAAAAATCTAACATTTAATCTCATTAAAGCACAAACAAATATATAATGTGTGACATGTTGTAGGAAATCAATAAGTAGCTATTGAATAAATGTTAAATAAGCACAATCACTTTGTCAGGCTCAATGAAATGTTAATAGTTTAGTAATTATAATATGTTCCACAACCATAAATTAAACCAAACAGCTATTAAATAGACAATCAACTATGAAACAGCTCCATTTATACTTTTCTAGTGCTTCTCCCTAATTGTTAGCAATAAATTTAAAATGCTTGTTAATTTTCCAGCTGAGGTGCAGGGAAAGAGGAAAGAGGAGAGGGAAGATGGGGGGGCCTGGGGGCTGTGAGAGCATCATCCCCATTGTGAGACACACTATGACACACACAATTACTCAATTCACAAAGAAAAAGAGTAAGACATGAAAATTAACATTTTCTAATTACTATCCTAAAAATGATTTAAAAGGCACTTAAATAATAAGTAACTATTATACAGTAAAGGAGGCAGTTGGGAAGGCATTTTGGCAGTTACTCACAAAATGAAATATACTCTTGCCATATGACCCAGTCACTGCACTGCTAGGTATTTGAGTTGAAAACATATGTTCACATAAAAGCCTGCACATGAATGTTTATAGCAGCTTTATTCATAATTGCTAAAACTTGGAAGCAAACATACTGTATCATCTCAACTACATGACACTCTGGAAAAAGCAAATCTGTGAAGACACTAAAAAGATGAGTGGTTGTCAGGGGTTGGGGTGAGGGAGGGATAATGAGGTGGAGCATAAAGGATTTTTCAGGCGGTGAAACTACTCTGTTTGATTTTGTAATAGTAGATACATGTCATTTTACGTTTGTCAAAACTCATAGAACATGCATCACAATAAGGGAACTCGAATATAAATGATGGACTTTAGATAATATAATTTATATTGACCCATCGACTATAATAAATGTACCACAGTAATGCAAGGTGTTAATAATAGGGGAAACTAGTCAGGCACACTGGCTCACCCCTGTAATCCCAGCAATTTGGGAGGCTGAGGAGGGTGGATGGCTGGAGCTCAGGAGCTAGAGATCAGCCTGGGCAACATGATGAAATGCCACCTCTACAAAAATACAAAATATTAGCAGACATGATGACACACACCTGTAGTCCTGGCTACTTGGGAGGCTGAAGTGGGAGAATCACCTGAGCCTGGGAAATGGAGGCTGCAGTGAGCCAAGATTGCGCCACTGCGTGTGGAATGAGGAGGTATATGGTAACTCTTTGTACTTTTTACTAATCTAAACCTAAAATTGATCTAAAAAATAAAGTCTATTCATGTAGAGGGGGAAGTAAAGGAGGCAACCCCCAAAGATGTAAAAAGTAATATACAACTTGCGATAGTTTGAATGTTTGTGTTCCCACAAAATTCATATGTTGAAATCTTAAATCCCAAAGTGATGGTATTAGAAGGTAGGGCCTTTGGATAATTACGTCATGGGAGTAGAGTCTTTGTGAATGGGGTCAGTGCCCTTATAAAAGAGGCCTGAGAGAGACTCCTTGCCCCTTCCACCATGTAATGACACAGCGAGAAGATGCCATCTATAAACCAGGAAGCAGGTACTCACCAGACACTGAATCTGCTGGTACCTCAATCTTTACCTTCCTAGCCTCTAGAACTGTGAGAAACAGATTTATTTATTTAAATCTCCTAGTTTATGGTATTTTGTTACAGCAGCCTCGATAAGCTAAGGCATGAATTATTTAATTAGTAGCTTATTTTTGACCTAAAGAAAATAGAAAGCTGAAAAATCAGTGTGCATGATTAGGTCTTGACCAACTCTGGATTTATTTATTTACTTACTTATTAATCTTTTTTTCAAATATATTGAGTCCTTTTTATGTCAGGCAGTTTCAGACACAATGGAAGCAAGTAAAGCCCCTGTTTTCATAGACCTTACATTTGATGGGAGACAAAATAATAGCAACAATAATCAAAGCGATGGGATAAAGCTTAGAAGTCACGCATTTCCTTTAGCATTCCAGCTACACCTCAACTTCTCCTCATTGCAACAGCTACACTTTCACAGCCTCAGTGAAGGGATGACAGCAGAGCACAGATAACAGAACTGAATTCTTGTTTCTGAAATTTATAACTGAGCCAAAGACAAAAATATATATATATTTTTTTGAGACGGAGTCTCACTCTGTCGCCCAGGCTGGAGTGCAGTGGCCCGATCTCGGCTCACTGCAAGCTCCGCCTCCCGGGTTCACGCCATTCTCCTGCCTCAGCCTCCCGAGTAGCTGGGACTACAGGCACCTGCCACCACGCCTGGCTAATTTTTTTTTGTATTTTTAGTAGAAACGAGGTTTCACTGTGTTAGCCAGGATAGTCTCGATCTCCTGACCTTGTGATCTGCCCGTCTCGGCCTCCCAAAGTGCTGGTATTACAGGCGTGAGCCATCGCGCCCGGCCAAAAATAATTTTTTTAAAAATCCATGATAGTTAAAGTTAGCTGCCCTCACCACCTGGACTTACAGTAACGCTGTACTGGAGGACAGGAAAAATGAGAAGAGCGGCTGAGAATTGGTAGGCATTGGGCTCCTTGGAAAGGGAATGCTAGATTCTGCCCCAATTCAGGCCAGTCTCAGGGGTGGTCATGTTGGATGATGAAGCCACTCCAGGAAAGTTTGCAGAATTGAGAGGAGATGTGGACATTTACTTTCCACTGAAACCCCCGAGGAGCCGTGAGACGGCAGAGCGAGGGGCTCAAATCTTCTTCTGCAGCCATCTCTAACTCAGAAACTTAGGTTAGGAAACTGCATGTCATTAATCTCAGACATATATTTTTTTACCTTTACTGACAGATACATGTAATAAATGACATGTGCTCCTTTTGTGCAATTATATTCTAAAAAATATATGCTTCCCCATGTCTGAATTTTCAAATGAAAATGAAAATGTCTTGTCATTTAATGCTTCTTTTTCTTTACTTCAATTATAATGATGTCTTGTAAACAGGAGTGAGCTCACCTCAATTGATTTTTTTAAGATTAATATCCTAATAGGATTAAAATAGATACATGTGTATTCACTTGAGACAAAATAGGACAAATATGTCCATTGTTATTCTTAGACAACTGTTTGGATAAACCAAAGTACTTTGAATTTTAGAATCTGACATTGTTTTTGGGTCTCTAAGTGTGTAAATAATATATTTTTTATCTGTACACTTTAAGGCAATTTTTCAAAACGTTTACTTAAGTATTAATTAATTTGATTGTTTTGGGGAAGAATTTGATTTTTGGACAGTTAAATTACCTTACAACTGACTACATTTCAGGTAGATATGAACACAAATCTTTTGTATGAAAATGCTTCTTTTTATATACTTCCTTTTTTTGTTGTTGTTGTTGTTGACAGAGTTTTTCTCTTATTGCCCAGGCTGGAGTGCAGTGGCATGATCCCTGCTCACTGCAACCTCTGCCTCCCAGGTTCAAGCAATTCTCCTGCCTCAGCCTCCCAAGTAGCTGGGACTACAGGTGCCCGCCACCACACCTGGGTAATTTTTGTATTTTTAGTAGAGACAGGGTTCCACCACGTTGGCCAGGATGGTCTCCAATTCCTGACCTCAGGTGATTCACCTGCCTAGGCCTCCCAAAGTGCTGGGATTACAGGCATGAGCCACCGCGCCCAGACTATACTTCCTTTTAACACTGTTTCTTTTCTTACTTAACCATCAATAGACTACACCATAAGTGACAGGTTCAAACAAGGCCATGGTCCATTTGCGGTTTTCCCAGTGATGTGGCCACTGCAAATTTACCCAGTAGTTGATTTGCTTTCCAGTTTTAGAATTCACTTTAGCTTTCTTTACTAAATGTTAGAAGAGATCTTGAGCCTGGTCCATTGGTTGCTTGTTGGATGTCAGGGAAACATGTCTTCCTCAGAAGAGAAAAAGGCTTTGGCCGTGAGGTAACTCTTAACCAAATGAAGTTTTGATGACTTAAGTGTAAATGAATCAGAGCATACATATTATATTTCCATTGAAATACACTTGGATTTAAAAATTAAGGCGAAAATGCCTTGGCAAAATGTATTAGGAGGGTTTGCCAAACCCAAAACATTAAAAAAAATAGTTTGGCTATTTGCAGAATTCTAACTGCCACCAGTTTTGCCTATCCCTAAAGTTTATAGTTTGACATTAATCATGAAATCTGGTGGAGCAGGACTGAAAAACTGAGAGGGGAAATAGATTACCATCTAATTGCCATTTGTTTTTCACTGTGTTTTCCACAGTTAGCCTTCTAGCACATTTTAAATCTACATTCAGAGTAATAGATTTTCTATTCTGACTTGGGTTCACATGCTGCCTCTACTAGTTACCAGCTATTTAACCTTAAGCAAGTAACTTAATATCTCTGTACCTCAGTTTCCTTAACTCGAAAATGAGCAAAATTATACAATGTTACCTACATATATAATATATTTATGAGCCTTGAGCTGAACCAAGCACACAGTAAGTGCTCAATAAATATTAACTATTAATTGTGAGATAGTAAACCACTTTGGTTACTAGAGACCAGCCACTTGTAAATAACTTTACTTTCCCCAATACCTACTGTAATTGGAGGAGTTAAACATCCAGACTCTAGTGAGGGTATTTGGCTCAAGTTCCCACACACTTGTTCCTAAATTCTCTAGTTTCTTCTCCCCTCTATCTACTTCCCTTTTGAGGTTTCTCTTGCATTCTCTCTGCAGAAGAGGTGTTGTTGTGACTACTTTTGTCAAGACAGTTAGAACCATATTCTACTCCTCTGCTGCTGCTGCACCATGCCTTACAAGACTACAGTAACTCCATTCCTTGTTCCTTCTGGTGCTCTCACCAGGGAAGAGGGTGCTATCACAACAACTCCCCCAACTCCACCATATACACCCTGCTTTAGTTCATTTGTGCTGCTATAACAAATATCTGAAACTGGGTAATTTACAAATAATAGAAACTTATTTTCTTACAGTTCTGAAGGCTGGGAAGTCCAAGATCAAGGCACTCGATTGTGGGTTTTGTGCCTGGTGAGGGACATCTTGCCACATCCTCACATGGCCAAAGAATGAAAGAACAAAGAAAAGGGGACTAATGATGTGTCCTCATATGGTGAAGAGGAGAAGGGCAAAAAGAACCGAAGCTGGATCCCTTCAGCCCTTTTTAAGGCATTAATCTATTCATGAAAGTGGAACCGTCACAACTTAATCAATTCCCCTAAAAGCCCCACCTCTTATTACCACCACATTGGGTATTAGGTTTCAACATAAACTTTGGAGGGAACACTTTTAAACCATAGCACACCCCAACCTTTGACATCACCATTTGAAGCGTTAATACCAGAAAGCAAAGCATAATCTTATCTTGAAGTGGTAGATTTTCTCTCGGATGGTGCTCAAAACTGATCTTTCCTCACCCATTCATTTATTCATCAAATATATGTTGAGGATATAACAAACTATTTGATCTGTTATAGGAACCATTTTTATAAAAGATAGGGAATTTCATTTATCCCTGCCATTCAGAAACTTGTAATCTAGCTGAGGAGACCCATAAATCCTGATCTGCAAATCAGGATGTTGTAGAGCAGACTACTAGTAAATGATGAACTGAGAGGAACACACTGTGGTGCTACAGGAGATGAAGAGGAAGGCTGAGGGCTCTGCAAGCTGGTGGGCAAAAGCAAGGCCTTGTGCAAGAGGTAGAACTAGAAAGCTAAATCGTGGGAAGTCAGGCAGCTATTAAATCGAACAAAGAAGAAGGGAAGCTCATTCTGGGAACTCAGAAGAGCACAAGCTGAGCATAAAGGGAGGGAATTCCCCCAGGAAAAAAAAATACAGCATGGTGAGAAAATACAGACATGTTTTTGAGGAAGGTCGGCATATAGGGAATACATACAAAAGAAATCATTCTTGAAGTATACACAGCCTAATGAAGCTATTGGCTGGTGTTGCATGAGTAAGGACACCCAAGGTAAACTGGGGCATGGAGAAGTACCTGCACCTGTATCTCCAGTTTTCTTGGTAAGATCCAACAGCTGTTTGATCCTAAACTTAAAGCCATCTTGTTTCTTATCAATGTCATCAAGTAATCTAAGTATTTGGACAAATTGCGATAACCTACCAACCTGACTGTCTGCCCATCAGCTGCCTCTCTAGTCTATGTGAGAATTCTTGCTGCTCCCCTCCCCTCTCCTCTCTTCTCCTCTTACCTTTTCTTCTCCTCCTCCTCTTCCTTCCTCCTCTTTTTCCTTTTAGGCCCTGATAGTCTTCTTTCACTCTTAGTCCATCAACTTTAACAAGAAGCAAATGGAACTGTAATGTATACCATAAACTATGTATCTGAGTTTGTCTATCATCACGTTATAGGTTCTCTTATGTTGCAGATCATTACAAGCAATTTGTTTTGCCCTCAACCCCTCCCTGAAGGCTCAGTGCTGTGAAAGGGAGGGGTGGAACCTGGAGACAAGGACATACATAACCTTGGTGATTTTTGTAATGAGCTTCCATCAACCTTTTAACACATATACATGCACACACACTCTCCCTCTCTCTCTCTCTGTCTCTCTCTCTCTCACACACACACACACACACACACACGATTGATTGATTGATTGATTGATTGATTGATTGATGGAGTCTCACTCTGTCACCAGGCTTGAGTGCAGTGGCTCAATCTCGGCTCACTGCAACTTCCGCCTCCGGGGTTCAAGAGATTCTCCTGCTTCAGCATCCCAAGTAGCTGGGACTACAGGCACGTGCCACCATACCCAGCTAATTTTTGTATTTTTAATAGTGACAGGGTTTCACCATGTTGGCCAGGATGGTCTTGATCTCTTGACCTTGTGATCTGCCTGCCCTGGCCTCCCAAAGTGCTGGGATAACAGGCACGAGCCACTGCCCCCAGCCGCACATACTATTAATATATATTCACTATTAATTCCATAAAAACTTATCAGGGACTTAACATATGCCAGGCACTATTCTAGGAAGTGGGAATGCAGCAGCGAATAAAAAAAATAAAGAAAATAAAATAAATTCATGGAACTTTATTCTAGAAGGAGAGGGAAACCGGAATCGAACAGGATAATATCATTTGTCGTATGGCAGAACAATAAAGCAGGAGAAGGGGTGAGGATGGTCGCCATCACACACACATGATCACTACCCTGCTGTAATCTCTGTTCAGATAATAATTTTGTGTCTCTAATAATATGGAGATTTTCAAAGACAAGACCGTAATGGAGAAAACATAAGTGATTTATACTCAAATTTTTTCTTTTCCATGAATGGTAAAACTGTAGACCACAATCATAAATAAGTATTTCAGTATTTCAGTTGTATTTAAAGTTGTATTTAAACTGTATTTAGTAATACATATATATATAAAACATATAATGCAATATATGTTTATATTTTTATATATTACATGTAATATATGTGTTTATATATTATAGGTAATATATGTAGAAAGTAAATATATATTATATAATACATCATTTAATTATTATATATCATATATTATCTATAAATGTATATAAAATGCATATATATATTTACTCTCTAGTGGAATTTAAAGTGTTCAAAAGTCTTACATTTGGTGCTCTGAGAGTCTGAGAGTGAACCTCAACTCACCTGACATTTTTCCCCCAGGGAACGTGGATGCTGGGTGCAAATGAAACGCCAACTGACCTCTGACACCCCAGAGTTCCCAAGTCCAGTATACACTCTGGTCCTGACTCCCAGTCGCTCCCCCATCCTAGACGTCAAATACCAAGAAGTTCCAAAATTGATTCTTGGCCCTTTCACTCCTTCTCATTTCCAATATGATTCACAAAGCCTGTGAAAATGGACCTGTACCTAATTATCTCCCATAGTTTTGTAAAGTTAGTTTATTTGAGTAAACTTTCTACAGATTTCCTCTCATTAAGGCAAAATCACAGTTAGACATTTCACAGGCATGTGTAATTGAACACAGGGAGAAAGTGGGCGACAGTGGCTAAACTCAGCAGGATACTGGCAACATTTCTAGGAGAAAATATCTACTCTTATTATTGAAGAAGTGACATAGATTAATTAATTAATAAAAGTACTTTTTTAATGCTAGTGAATGAAATATAACTTTAAGAAATTTTAACAAAGCATTCTACAAAAGTTTACAAAGTCTAAGAAGAATTGTATCACTGGTTAGGAGAATAATTCTGTAAATTTTACAAATTCATTGTTTATACTTGCTATTTCTTTCACCTGGAATGTGCTTCCCTTTGACTGGCAAAACTCTTACCACTTTCAGCTCTTTTCATGACCTACCTCTGCTTCTCTGATAGCATGCCTATACAAAATTCAATGCACTTCTGTGCTCCCATAAAACACTAAGCTTTCCCTTGTTAGTGATTTTTCAATCAGAAGCATAACAAGTCAAATCTGATTTTCTCTTTATTTCCATTCTTTGTGGTTGGTGGATGATTTGTTCTGAAACCTGTGCAGTTTCTTACTTATATAATTTAAAAAAGAGGGTCATTAGGAGTCTCCAAATCTTCCAGGCAGATTTGGAAGTTTTAGGGACAGAAACTATGATCAACATCTTTAGACTGAGATAGGTTGAGATATAATTTGATGATCATTAGATTGAGATTAGACATTGACTATAGAATCAGTGAATCCAGAGTGGATTAACCAGTTAATTAATTTATGCTTATATTTAATCAGTCAATCAGTAGTCATTGAATACCTACCTGTCAGGCATTGTACAAAGCAGAATAAAAAGTTATAGTAATAGTTACCATTATTATTATAGAAATACATAATAATTTTTTAAATATCTAAATACATGATGTAGGAGTGTAGAATTGCCTGCCACTGAAGAATTTGATAATTTTGGTCAGAATATGGAAAATCTGAGATCACTAAACAGAAATGAAATATTTACAATGAAAAGATTAAAAATGCATTTTAGTGGGTTATTCAATATGAAAGACAAGACTGTTCTTCCAGGCTTCCAACAGTTTTGTTTATCAGCAGGATTTTTACTAAGAATCTTTTTACACAGAACGAGAATGAATAATCTTCAAAGTCTCAGAGTCAGAGTCAATCAAGATCTTTGGCTCCAGAGTGAATATCATTATGCTATTCTGCCTGTTCTATGTTCTGGAGGTTTTAGAAAGCTAGTATGAAGATACCACAATCAAGCTTGCTTGGACAGTACTGGGATGGAGCAGACGGGTTTAGGAGGGGGTAAGCTAAAAGTTCACAAAAGCCTCTCTCCTACCTACTCTTCTCCCTTCCTCACCCCTCTCCAGGACTGAGGATAAAGAAAATGAGAGCATCAGGATTATTTGTCCAGTAGATGTAAATCTGAAGTTGGTCTAAAGCCAGGATATCAATTAAAAGAGAAAAACTCATGTGTACACAGAAGCTGTTAGGCATTTCACATTCTGGTACCTAGAATTTCATTTATCCAGCAGTGGTGGCTTGAGCCAAAAAAAATGCAGTCAATCAACTTTAGAGTTTCAAGTTGAACTCTATATGTGTAGTTTCACAGGAGATTTTCCATGACAACATATACACAGTTACAAGATGGCTGGAGTTCAGAGGCGGAACTTCATTCGGTGGAAGGACTAAAGGAACCAGTTAGGAGCCTGGTGAATGGAGACCTAAGGGCAAAAAGGAAAAGCCAGCAGAAAAGGCAAACTCAAGTACTGGAGGGCTAGAATACCAAGGTCCTAGACTGACTGGTTGGAATGAATTCTTGTAATTTTATGTTGCCTCATTATCCTTTTTGAATAAGAGTTGTACTGTCTCATAGCAGAAGCAGGGCTTAGTCACTTTTGAACACAGTTTCCAGTTCTTCATCTCCTCCCAATTTTCAATAGGATCAATCCGGATATGTGCCTTAGACAATCACCTCCTGGTGAAACCACCTCCCTAAGGACAGCTGGATACAATTCTCTTGACTCAACCCACTGCTCCCCACACCTTGCATGGACTGTTCAGACAGGCCACAGTAATCCACAAAACTTGTGCCTGCTTGGTGTAAGCCAGCTAATTAGAACTCCCTGCCCGTAATCTGCTTGGGTAATGCCCTCGACCCCAGTCAAGGCTTTGCCCCACAGGTCCTTCTCTCTCTGTCACTTGCTTCTCACCTGCGGGTTGAGCCGTTGTCCGGGTTCTCCTCTTCAAATTGGCCCTGCAAAGTGTGCTGCCATCTTCTCTCTGGATCTGTTAAGTAATACACCACTTGTGTTATTTCATGTGTTTTGTTGTGTGGCCTTCTTTGCGTCTCACCTGATGGGCACAACCAAGCACAACTCTCCTCCTGCTCAGGGCCCTCCTAGAGGATGGCTATCTTGGTTGGAATAAACTGAACGCAGGCCAGCCAAGAGCTTCAAGGGCACCTGCTAGTATAAACAAGTTTCCTGTGAGAGAAACACCTGATCAGGGGTTAGACACTTAGGTATTAAGCCATCCACCAGGATAAAGAAGCATCCCATGAAAGGCATTCTGTAAACATCCACGACCACCTCCCCTGGAGCCATCAGGTCAGGGCTAGAATTATAGTCACTCTCCAGAGAGAGAGACCTCAAGACCATATTAGAGGAAAATTTGACACCAGCTGTGCATCAGTCCATTATCACATTGCTATAAAGAAATACCAGAAACTGGCATCTTTATAAAATAATAAAGAAAAGCGGTTTAATTCGCTCACAGCTCTGCAGGCTGTACAGGAAGCATGGTGCTGGCATCTGCTCAGCTTCCAGGGAGGCCTCAGGAAACTTACAATCATGGCAGAAGGTGAAGGGGGGTCAGGCTTCTTAGCTGATGGGAACAGAAGCAGGAGAGAGAGAAGGGGAAGCTGCCACACACTTAAACGAACAGATCTCATGAGAACTCACTATCACAGGGACAGTACCAAGAAGGAGGGTGCTAAATTATTCATGAGAAATCTGCCCCCATGAGCTAATCACCTCTTGCCAGGCCCCACCTCCAATACGGGGGATTACAATTTGATGGAGATTTAGTGGGGACACAGATCCAAACTATATCATGTAGTGCTATGGAAGTTCACCTAGCACAATCTAAGTTCTCTTATTGTCTCCTTGCTTAAGTAGAAGGCCCCAGACCTTTAGTGTTAGCCTAAGTCTTAAGTGACAGTATCTGAGAGTTATGGGACTTAAAGACTGAAAGAGTAGTTGATATTATAGAGCAACAAAGAAGAGGCAATTCAATCCACAGGCCTATTTTGCAGCCCACCATGTGGCAGAAACTGCTCTAGGATATGGGATCCTCCGTGGCCAACTCCTCAGACAAGCCTCATTGACTGTCTTTCTTCAAGCTGAATTCTTACAAATAGGAGAAGAAGTAAGTATCATAAATACTGTAGCCAAAAATAAACGAAAACAATCCGTGTATACAACATGTACTGCCAATTAGACATTCCTGAATGAATCCATGCCAAAATATTGGGAACATAGAACAGCAAAAGACTCAAGCATGAGAGATTGCCAGGACATCACAATGGCTCATACTCCTTTGTCTTCACTCACACCAACTCACTTTCCAGAAACCTTCAGTTCATTCTTTCATCACCTTGTCCTGCCAGTGGTGTTGAACCTCTGTGGAAGAAGGGCAAAGTATAAAAGAAAACTTTTCCCATCTGTTACGAAGAAGGTCAGAGTGGCAGATTCCACTGGAAAAACATCGCTGACTCTCTTATTCTTCCACAACACCCAAAGAAGGTTATATTTTTTTGTATTGGTGTGAGCTGAGACTGCAGAAGCCTCCATAAAAATGTCCCCAATATACCCATGTGTGCAAAAGGACAGAATATGAAGACAAGGGTATTATCTGTAATGTGTGAAAAACTCATGTACTCCTTAGAAAGACTGCGCCAACACTGAGGCCAACTCCACATAAGAATGAGAGAATGGGTTTATTACAGCCATACTCCCCTCAGTGCCTTAGCAAAGCCTCCTACCTCTTGTTTAAACTCTGAAACAGAGCAAATCTTTTAGGCACTGAAACACTTTTCCAACCGCTGTTCCAATAAAGTAAATGGCTCCTTAAAGGACACAAAGAGCGAGTGGAACTTTAGAGCAAAGAAGCTGTCCAGTTTTCCATTCGATGTGGTGGAGAGAGTGCAGAAGGGGGGCTAGTTATATTAAAATCAGGTGAGCCCATAGGCATATCTGCAGTGAAGCTGGGTGGGCTTCCCTTGTTTATTAAGGGCTCAAAGTATTAATGGACTCATATGCTGAATGCACAGATATGTTATAAATAGGCCAAACAGAATGTAAGCTTTGTTTTGTTTACTTGTTTGTTTGTTTATTTTCTTTTCCCTAAGTTCTCTCTAAGCCAGAAATTGGTTTCCTACCTTTTGAAAAATTATTGTGCACAAGCAGGCACTGAGACCTCTGCCCAAGAACCAGCCCAACTGCCAGCCGTGGTTAGTGGAAATGCTTATTTGTTCTGGGAAACGAAACCATCGGGGTGGTGTGGAGGGTCAACTTTTGAACAAAATACTAAAAAGAAACAGATCTGAGAATCTGGTGAAATTGAAACTTTTAATCCAAAGAAGATAATAATGACTGAATGGAAAATAATTTCATCCTCTCATATTTTGATTTCAAGCATTGGAAGTTCTTTTATGGTCTAGAATTGCTGCCATAGCAGTGGATAATTGTGCTTGATTGGCAGTAGTTTATTGGAGATATTTCTTCTTTTAACCTCAGTTTAACTGATGGCAGCAAAACAAATTAACTGAGGAAATTGCATTAAAGACAACTATTTTAAGTACAAACTTGTCAAGTAATTCTGGGTTCCTTTGGCTTCAGATGGCAGAATAATCACATTAAAAAATAAGGACTGGAATTAATTGTAGGCATGGCCGGTTTCTAAACTGAGCTGAGCTTGGCTCAAGAGGATCCCTTCCAGGGGCTGACATGGTCTTACTAATGAACGTACTTACATTTCAGGGGAAATATTAGTGTGGATATTTGTCCATTCGTAGTCCATGCCCAAAAGTGCCCTATTGTTTCCCATTTAGCAAATACAGGTGAAAAAGACAAAACACTATGAATTAGAACTGAAAAGACAGCCTTTCCTACTTATTGCTCATATTGAATGAAGTGTGTATTACTTTTCTAGTTTCATAGGCTCTTCTTCCCATAGCAATAACAACGTCTTGGTAACATATTATTTTTTACCAGAAATGTTTATTTTTTTCTAAAGTTCTCTCAGGATTCCATGAAAATTTCTTGGAAATTATTGTTTTCTTTTTTGTTCATGTGAAAGCCTTCAGTGGAAGTGTACTGAACATTTAATCCACTTTTAAAAAATGAGTTAATGTTTTATAACATGAAATGATAGCAATAAAGGTATCTTGTGTTCTCTCCTCACATTGTTTCTCAAATCACTTCTTCTATCCAAGTTTCTGCTGAATGATTCATCAATACAAAATCCGGTGCTTGTAAGGCAAATCTCAAATTAAGCTACTTTCTTTAAATACTTGTGAACCTTAGGTAACCAGTAGACAAATTCCATCTTGTGACAAAACAACAACAAAAGTATTCTAAAGAAAAAGTTAACCTAGTTGACAAAGCAAGAGTTAACATTGGCTAATGTTTGTTGTTATGAAAATGTTACCTTGCATATTCTTTGACTTCTATTTAGTGTTTCTCAACAGTCAGTCTGCCCTTTGCTCAACTCTGAACATCCCATTAGTGTTTTGGAGTAACAAAATAGCATTTATTCAAAAATCTGTACCCACCTACATTTTACTGCATTGTGCTTACATTACATATTACTTCTATTTTTAAATTCATATTGGAATTTAGTTAACTTCAGCATCTAAAATTGTGGATTAGAAAACTATTCCTACTTGCACAAAATTCTAGAATCAAAAAAGTTATCTAGGACAACTAAAACCAAGTTGTGTGTGTGTGTGTGTGTGTGTGTGTGTGTGTGTTACATATGGTAGGTGCCAGAGGTATTTTAGCTGTACATAAAAGCAAATGTACATTCACTGTTATATTTAAAATATATATTGGAATTCTTTGTCAACCATCTATCAATGAAAACTGGAGTTACTGAAGCATAGACTGTTTTAAACTTGAGGAAGGGAATCTCTGACAAGACTGTTATAAATTTGATAAAATCTCTAAAAGAGAAAAATTTAAGTAGGAAAATAACCTGCCAATATTTCAATGGAGAAGGTGGGAAAACTCTAGTGGTTTAATACATTTTTTTACAAAATTAAAATGGCAAAAATGAAAACTTTATTCTGACGTGGAAGAATAAAACTGTAAAAAAAGTCTTATTTAAAAAAATTTAAGAGTACATCAAAAATTAAATTATCTATAGCAAAATTCCTACCTTCAAGGGAGAATCTAGAACGTTAATGCAAAAGTGTTTGATGATTTAGTATCAAATGGTAGATCCAAAACCAGATCATTTCTCCTCATGTAATTATGAGTAAACATAGCAACATATGGAGAATTCACCTAAGACACGATTCCTTAATTTTCTTTACTCCAGCTACATTCACTTGAGTTTTAGTACATCTTTATGCAGTATTTTCAAGTAATTATTCAATATTTAACTAAGGGCAATGTCATTATTCAACATTTATCAAATTTCATTAATTCACTAGTCATCATGTGAAGAAATTTAGTATTGGTTAAGAACATATTCTAGAGTTTATTTACATGGGTTCAATTTCTGGCTTACTTACTAGCCGAAGATCTAGCTGAAGATCCCCTTCCTCATATTACACAACTATTCATCCAAGCCATATTTAGATTTAAAGTTAGTGCAAAGATGCGACCTTGCTTCTAGCCATGTAATAAAATAAATACCTACAAAAACCCTCATACTTAAAATCATTAAAATTCTCTATAAAATACTTACTTGCTTTAGTGCATCACTGGACTGACATAAAATGAAGGAATCTGAAGAACAATTTAATAAAAGGGGAAGCAACTGGATATTCTTATAGGAGACTTCAGGTAAATCTGGTAAGAGCAGATGAGAAATAAACCCACCGCACAGAAGTGAACAGCAGGAAATCTTAGCTGACTTGATCTTGGCAGTAAGTGGTAAGATAATAAAATCGTCCTTGAGACTTTGTAACCACAAGCTAGCCCTTACATGACCAATGTTTCAGTCTGAATCCACTCTATGTTTGCAGTCTGAAAAATTTGAATCCAGGAACTTAATTTAAACTGGTTCCAGATTGACAATGTCCCTATGGGACTAACTGAAGCAAAGACCTCTTAGAGAAACTCAGCTTCAGCCCAGGCCTCAAATAATCTGCAGGTAAAGTTCCTGGTGTGTGTGTGTGTGTGTGTGTGTGTGTGTGTGTGTGTGTGTGTGTGTGTTTGTGTGTGTGTAGGGAAGGGAGGGCTTTATGTAAAAAATCACAACAAAAACAAACTTGCAAGTAATGCAGATATTAGAATTAGCAAATGCGGACTATAAAATAACTACCTTTCATTTATTCAAAAAATTAAAAGAAGCTTATAAAAATATAAATAGAATAAGATACTATAAATAATAACCAAGCAAATTTGAGTAAAAACCAATTAAATCTTTGAAGATACAAATTTAAATGTTTTGTCAGATTTTTTAGAATTCTAGTATCTTTTTCTTTTTGATTTATTCAACAGTTCTAGATATAAGTACTTTTTTGGAAGTGCACTATAAATTATTTCTCCTAGTTTATACTTTACCTTTTTATTCTCTTGATGCCACCTTTTGATAAGCAAAGGTCTTAATTTTAATAAAATTCACTTATATTAATAAATAATTCTATTTTTTGAGTTAATGTTTATTGTGTCATGCTTAAGGAGTGTTTGTCTATCCCGAAGTTATAAAGATATTTTCTTAGGTTTTCTTCCAGAAACTTGGTTTTAATTTTTGCTTACAGTTCTGTAAATCAAATTAATTTATGGTGTGAGGTAAGCCTCAATATTATTGGTTTGTTTGTTTTCAAATGGATAGTCAAATTATAAGGAAGAATTTATAGAAAATATCAACCTTTCCCCAGTGAATTGCAGTAGTACTTATGTCTTAAATCAGGAAACACAGACACACACACACAAACACACATATACATATGAGTTTGTTTCTGGTCACTCTATTTGAATTTGTGTATTCTTATGCCAATACTACACTGACTTACCTACTCTACTTGTTAAAATCAGTTCTGAGATCTGGTAAAGTACTTTCAATTCTGTTGGTCCAGTTCAAGACTTTTGGCTATTCTAGTAGGTCTTTGCGTTTTTCTGTAAATGTTATATTCAGGTGGTCAATTTACACACACACACACACACACACACACAGGAACTTTAATAGGGACTACATTGAATTTATAGATCAACTAGGAGGGTACTGGAGTCTTAAGAATACTGGGCTTTTCAATGCATACACATGATTTATACATTTCAATTGATTAGCTTTAAAAATTTCAGAGTAAAAGTCTTACACATATTTTACTAAATTTATAACTATTTGCTACTTTGGTACTATTATAAACTTTTTTTAATTTAATGTTTAGCTTTTGTTGCTGATAAGCAGAAAGTCAAACTTACATTTGCATATTCAATGACCTTGTCAAACATGCTTATTAATTCTAATTATTTGTATATTCTTCTAGATTTTATATGTGCACAATCATGTCTTCCATTAATAGTGGCAACTCAAATATTCCCTTTCCTTTCTATATATATATATATATACATATTATATATATATATATATACATATTATATATATATATATACATATTATATATATATATATCTTTTTTCTTTGCCATGTTACACTGGATAAGACTTCAATACAATGTTGAATAAAAGTGATGATAGTATATATAGTTGTTTTATTCTTGGCTTCCATAGAAAATTGTTCAATATTTAAACAGATTAAATATGACGGTAGCACTTAAGACATTTGTTAATATCTTTTATCAGATTAAGGAAGGTTACTTAGTTTTCCAGACAACGAGAGCTTTTTGTTATTGTTTTATGATAGTTCATTAATTTTATCAAATGATCTTTCTGCTTCTATTTAAATGACATATTAATTTTCATCTTTATTGTGATAATTATTAGAATTATATTAATTGATTTCTGGATGGCAAACCAACTTCAAATTGGTTTTGGATTTATTGGTTTCAAATTTATTCAAATTACTGGAATAAATATATTTTGGTAATAAAATACATAATAAGCTGTTCATATATATATATAAAACGAATACAGAATCTGTGTGATTTCAGTCTTTTGAAATTTGCTTAGTCTTGCTTTCTGGCCTATTATAGGGTCCAATTTGATAAGTGGTCCATGGACACACATACAGAACATTGTTATGCAGTTGTTGGATAAAGTCTTCTATATGTACAAATAAGTCATATTGGTGGGTCCAATCTTCTAGGTCTCTCTTGAATTTTTTTGACCGCTGATTTTGTCAATTATTAAGACAAGTGCTCCAACTTCCCCCAATGATTGTTGAAATGTCCATTTTTTTCTTTTAGTTCTGCCATATCTTTACATTGAAAATATATGGCTTAGTGCCTAAAACGTTATAATTTTTATATTTTTCCATAAAATCAAGATAAAATAACTTTTTAATGTAATTACTGACATGCAAGTTGAATTGTATAATCTAGCCATTGGTTCTCTATGTCTCATCTTTGTTTATTAATTCTTTCTTTTTGACTTCTTTTGAGTAATCCATTTTTCTCATTTTCCTCCTCTATTAGATTTTTATTTTTACATTTTTCTATTATTCCTTCAATAATTGTTCTAGAGATTATATGGTTTCTTAAATTATTAGTTAAATTAATACAGCTACTGTTTCCTAATCAATGCAAGACACTCTATTTTCCTCCCCATTTTATATTATTGTTCCCATATGTATTATTGTATATACATTATAAACCCATAAGACATCATTATTGCTGTCATTTTAAACAGTTAATACTCATTTATATTCCCTTTATATTCACCTTTCTGGCATTACTTATTTATTCTTATAGTTTACTTTTTTCATCTAGTATCACCTTCGTTGTGTCTGAAGAACACCCATTAGTTTATTCAAGCAATAATTCTCTCAACTTTTTTCTTTCAATCTGCTAATACGTTATTTCATCTTTATGTTTGAATAGTAAGTTCTACAGGTTTGGAATTTCAGTTTGGAGATTTTCTGCTTTTACTACTTTAAGGATATTATTCTTTTGCCTTCCATCATTCAAACTTTCTATTGAAAATCACCCTTTGGTCTACTTCTTGCACCATTAATGACAATTGTCCTTTGTTTCAGCTGCTTTAAAATCTTTCATTGTCTTTGATTTTTAGTAATTTGACTATGATGTGCTCAGGTGCAGTTTTCTTTTAATATGTTGTGATTAGAGTTTTAAAACTTTAAATATATTGCCACTCACATCACTTTGGGAAAAAAATCTCATGATCACGGACAACAGGAAAAGGAAGAGAGGATTTGTTTCAGAGATCATCTTGGTCAGAAAGTCTAAGAGTCCATAACTACCCAAAACCCCAAGTCTTCCTAAGATATACTTGATATTCTCATTTAATATTGCATTATAGGCCAGACATAGTGACTCATGCCTGTAATCCCAGCACTTTTGGGAGGCTGAGGCTGGTGGATCAACAGAGGTCAGGAGTTCGAGACCAGCCCGGCCAACATGGTGAAACCCCATCTACTAAAAATACAAAAAATAGCTGGGTGTGGTGGTGCAAGTCTGTAATAGCAGCTACTTGGGAGGCTGAGGCATGAGAATCGCTTGAACTCATGAGGTAGAGGTTGCAGTGAGCTGAGATCATGCCACTGCACTCCAGCCTGGGTGACAGAGGGAGACTCCATCTCAAAAAAAAAAATTGCATTACAGTACATTTCATGCTGGAATGTAACTAGCTAGCTTTTCCACTAGAGAAATGAGTAGAATGCAAATAATGTGAACTGTTTTTTAATATGTAAAAATATGTATGTATATGTAAAAATATGTATGTATATGAAACATATAGAAGGTGATACCATTATACTTTTTATTTAATGTTTTGCTTGTGCATTGTGCTTATTAAAAAAAAACTAGGAAATAGAATAGGTGCTTTGAAATGACCTAAATAATTTTTATTTACTAGAGGGTATTATGAATTATTTAAATAATAAAGTTATATTTTGCCATAAATATTTACTTAACAAGCGGATCAGCTATTCTATTGTAATTGGTATTTAAATTTATACTAAGTAGAAATGATCTTTGAAAATACTTTTTGTTTGTTTATTTGTTTGTTTGTTTTGAGATGGAGTCTTGCTCTGTCACCCCGGCTGGAGTGCAATGGCGCCATCTCAGCTCACAGCAACCTCCGCCTTCCAGGTTCAAGCGAGTCTCCTGCCTCAACCTCCTGAGTAGCTGGGATTACAGGCATGTGCCACCACACCTGGCTAATCTTTTGTATTTGTAGTAGAGATTGGGTTTCACCATGTTGGCCTGGCTGGTCTCGAACTCCCGACCTCAGGTGATCCACCCGTCTTGGCCTCCCAAAGTGCTAAAATTACAGGCGTTAGCCACCGTGCCCAGCCTGAAAATACTTTTAATTAAAGTAGAGCCTTGACCATTTTTGAAAAAGTTTACAACCCTTATATCAGTTTCTCACTCTTATTTAGTCAGTGTTTCTCTTCAACTTTATTCTCACATATCTTTGAAAACATCACCACACACTCACTGGTCCACTGGAAGTATGAATTACGTTACTTTGTCAAAGATTGGAAAACTAAAAATCATTCACATGTTCTCTGCATACGTTTCTTTGACAAACATTGTCTATTTCTTCTATATTTGAGTATAAGTAATAGAAAAAATATATTTGGTATACCTATGATGTAACTACTCTAAGTTCCCATAAGTTTGCAACAGAAGTATGCCACTGCAGATAGCTACAAGAGTGGCATCTGTTAGTCACTCATGTACTTGCAGGCATATGACTATGGCACAAATAATATGACAGCTTGACCACAGTCCTGAACAAAACCATCAATTCTTTCAATGGTGAATGGCTATTCTGAGGTAAGAGTTTGTAATACAAAGATGACCCTAGCACAGACCTTGTTGTGTACTAAAGATATTTTTAGGATGTTTATGATTATGCAGTAAGGGAAACTAGAAGGTATTTGCAAGAATAGAGATATCTTTCAAGTGGTGTTGGGGCTCAAAGGAAATAAAGTATGCTCGTAAATGAGGAAACCAAAGACCCCCAGAAGAGGTAAAATTAAAGCCATGACAGATTTATGCTGTCCCACGCATGCCCAGGCGACGTAAATTGTGTGAGACTCGGCAGAGATGTTGAGAAGTATGGAAGAAGATATAAGTAATACCAGGTATCAGTTTATCTTTAGAAAAAAGTGTGAAGCATAGCAGAAATAAGCTGTAAATATAAACTTTGGCCTCAGCCTGAGGGTAGTTAAATGGAAATAAACGCTGTTTGCATTTATTCTATAAGGGGCAAGAAGCAAAGAAAAGAATTTGAACAGCAGAGTGACGTGTCAGGCTTGGCCTCGGGGATGTGGGTTCCTCATTAAACCACTCAAAGTCCCAGAGATAATAGAGGTCAAGTAGGAAAACACAGAACTGAAGGAGGAGAATTTCAAGAAAAATCAAATGAAAACTGTCTTAAATTCAACAGAGACAATGAAGAAAGACAATAAAAGTGCTAGTTATTTTCAGTGAAATCACACAATTCTTTCAAGGCACAGTTGCATTTCAGGAAGAGTGGACATCACTCAGTTGTTGGCTCAAATTTTACCTCTTCAGTGGGGCCCTTCTTGACCAGCTCAGGTACCTATGGTCCCATCATCCTCTCTGTCCTCCCCTGTTTCCTTTTTCCTCATAGCAATGATCTCCACTGGGCATTTTATTATACACTTAGTGACTTCTATATTTCTGCCACCTGCCACCACAACATAAGTTTCTGGCAGGTATGCACTTGCCTGATTTTTATTTTAAATAGTACCTAACATGTGAAACATGCTAAAAAATGTTTGTAGAATGAATGAATTGCAAGAGGCCAGGGATTAAGCAGGCAATTGGGATAACCTGCAGAATGGGATAAAATATTTTTGAACTACCCATTTGACCACGTTATATAACCAGAATATATAAGGAGCTCAAGCAACTCTATAGGAAAAATCTAATAATCTGATCAAAAAATGAAGTCAATGACTGTGTGAGGCACATTCATGAGTCTGAGTAGTCAGGGACTAAACAATGCATAAGACAGTGGCTGTTTTCTGTGTGCTCTTCTGGGCTTGGAAGAAGAGTAAAACTACCAGAGAAAGAAAAGATGATTGACAGAGCAAGATCCTAATGAAGGTGACCTCCCTGCCTCTTTACAGTCTATTTTGAGCACAGTGAAAATAGTGATCCCTCTGAAATGTGTCAAATCATGGCACTTTTCTGCTTAAAACTCTCAATGACTTTCTGTTTCACTCAGAATAAAAGTCAAAGTCCTTACAATAATCTGATCCACACAGTATTTTGTGACCTCACGGTCCTAATTTCTTTTTTTTTTATTGACTCATAAGTGTACATTTTATGGGGTATACAGTGAGGTTTTTTGATACATGTAATATATTGTTATCAGATCAGGATAATGATCTCAAATATCAGTTTTTGTGTTGGCAATATTCATTATCTTCCTTGTAGTTATTTGAAACTCTATATTATTGTTAACCATGATAATCCTATGGTGGTATAAAACTTATTCCTACTATCTAGCCATAATTCTGCATCCTTTAAGGAATCTCTGGCCCCTCTTCTTTTTTCCTCTTCTTTTAATTTTTTAATTTTTAATTTTTTTGTTTGTTTTTGGTTTTGTTTTTGAGATGGAGTTTCACTCTGTCGCCCAGGCTGTCATGCAATGGCACAATCTCAGTTCACTGCAACCTCTGCCTCCAGAGTTCAAGTGATTCTCCTGCCTTAGCCTCCTGAGTAGTTGAGATTACAGGCACCCGCCACCATTCCTGGCTAATTTTTTGTATTTCTCGTAGAGCCAGGGGTTTCACCATGTTGGCCGGGGTGGTCTCGAACTCTGGACCTCAGGTGATCCACACGACTCGGCCTCCCAAAGTGCTGGAATTACAGGCATGAACCACTACACCCGGCCGCCTTTTCTAATACTATTTTATTATCCCCCTCTGCTGCACATCTGTGGACCAGATAGGCATGGTCCTGTCACAGGGCCTTTGCCCTCCATCTTCTACCGCCTGGAAACTTCTTCCCCAGAGATCCACATGGTAGATGCCTAGGTGTAGTTGCCACATGGTTATCTCCAGCAAATCTTTCATATCTTTGCTGAAATGTTACTATCATTAGGACTTTCCTGACTCCTCAGGTAAAATTAAGCATCCTCTCTCCCTGTTCTTCCTCTGTCTCGTCCTGCCTTATTTTTTCTCCATAGTGTTGATTACCCTCTGACATATTCCATGTCTTACTTTGCATCTCTTGTCAACCTCTCCCCATCTAGAATAGATGTTCCGTGAAGGCATGGATTTTTACTTGGTTTGCTCACTGCATAGCTCCAAAACCTAGAATAGAGTCTGGCACATAGTTGGAGCTCAAGAAAATCATGAAAAAAATGAACAACCATGCACATAATTATAATAAAATACAGAAGTAAGCAGCACACAGAGAACTTTAATAAATTAATCAGACTAGTTTCATTCTGTTTACTCATGAGTGTCTCTATCAGTGATTCTCAGAGATTCACAGTATCCCTCCTCTTCCAGAAGGGCATTCAAAACTGTGTACAGGTAATTTTGTTTGTCACCACAATATTTTTTAAATATATGGATGTAGTGTTCAACCTCAGGGAAGACTGTAATTTATCTGAAAATTTGTTAATATAATTATAGTTTAGTAGAGTTGTTTCATTATATAGTATGGTTTAACATTTTATTTTCTAGCTCCAAAAAAATTTCACATACTTAGACTTTTTTTCTATGTGAAGTAGTCTCTTCTTCATATTCATTTAATGGCTCAAGCTGATGAATCAGTTAGATAAAATTCTCACTTTTTTAGTTTTCTGGGTAGAACTCATTAAGTGCTGTAGAAAAAAACACCCAAGTTTCAAAGATGCCAGTTGATTCGGTCATTTTCAGATTGCCCTATTTGATTCACACTGGAATTACTTAGCAAACTTACTTATTTTTCTGAGACAGCGTCTCACTCTGTTGCCCAGGCTGGAGTGCAATGGCATGATCACGGCCCACTGAAGCCTTGACCTCCCAGGCTCAGACGATCCTCCCACCTCAGCCTCACAGGCATACTTCTCTTCATATATTTCTTCCTTGTCTTTCTCTGTGGCCTATTTTCATTTTTAAATACAGACAGCATAGGAAAAAGCTAAAGGACTCAGTGCTGTTTTCCCAGAACTTGCATTCTTTGCCACGTTCTTATCAATGTAAAGGTGAAATCAGGGGCCAACATAAAAATGTCTATCTAGGCAACCTGTATCATGAGTTGACTGTTCAAACTATATGAACCTGTTCCCAAAAGATATTAATGTAATTATTTCCAGCTACAGATTTTTTTTAAAGTAACATAGCAGATGATAAATACTAGTTTTCTGAAAAAACAAGCTTGGTTTACTGCTTCTATGGCAAATTAACTCTGTTAGCACAAACATTCTAAGAATATAGATCTCATAGATCCCTAATTATTTTTCAGAACATTGTAAAAAATGATAGATATAAGTAATGATTTGTGTTATTTCCTCACAAGGAACCATGTTAAATGTTCTATGTGCATTACTTCATTTAATCCCTATGACTCAATTCATCCATTCGTCCCCTTAAAAAACATTTACTGGGCACCTGCAAAGTATTAAGTACATTTCTAGGATCTAGGAAAACGGCAAATAAATAAGGAAAAATCCCTCTTTCATTAGCTTGCATTCTAGTGGGAGAGATAGCCTTAAGTCAACATATGTAATGCAACTGAATGGCGCACATACGCTCACATAGGGATCTTAGCAGAGTAATCAGTGTCACTGCTATGGAGGTAATAACACTACGGCAAACGCAGAGAGTGCTGGAGGGGCAAGAGGGCTGTTTTAAATCTGGAGGTTGGAAAAGTATCTATTAGGAAGGACCAGAATAAAGTGAGAGATAAAAAGCCATGTAAATATCTGGGAGGCGGTAGAGGTAGAGGGAAGAACAATTGAAAAAACCCCACCAAGGAGATAAACCTGGAGGAAAGAGAGCAAGTAAGGTCGGGGCAGAGTGAGCAGCAGCAATGAAGCAGAGAAGGACGTTGAAGAAGGAGGCAGGAGCCACCCAGCAGAGCTCCCATGAACAGCGATGGAGCTCAGATTTCCTTATGAGTGCATTGGAGGCCAGTCGCGGTGGCTCACGCCTGTAATCCCAGCACTCTGGGAGGGCAAGGCAGGCGGATTGCCTGAGCTCAGGAGTTCGAGACCAGCCTGGGCAACATGGCAAAACCCCATCTCTACTAAAAGTACAAAAAAAAAAATTAGCCACAAGTGGTTGTGGGTGCCTTTAGTCCCAGCTATTCGGAAGACTGAGGCAGGAAAATCGTTTGAACCTGAGAGGTGGAGGTTGCAGTGCGCCGAGATCTCGCCATTGCACTCCAGTCTGGGTGACAGAGCAAGACTTTGTCTCAAAAAAAAAGAGTGCATTGGAATGTGGCTTGAAGGTCTTGGGCAGGAAAGTCATGGGATGTGTTTTACTTTGAAAATGATCAATCCTGGTGCTGTGGGGCTGGACAGTGAGAGAGCGAAAGTGGAAGCAGACAGACCTGTTAGGAAGCTGCCCCGTTCGCACCTATTGCTTATAAAATTTTTGGCTGTGCAATCTGATAGTAAAAAGTTTTGGATCTTCCCTGCCCCATTGTGTATGATATAAATTATAATGTGTGCTGATATATATTAGACATTAAACATTAGATCCCCTGGGTTCCATGAATTATAATACATTGTATACATTATAAAATATTCAAGTAACAAAATGTTTAGAGTAAAATTTCTAATAACTGTTAAAAATATTTTGTTATCAATGTTATAAAGTCATTTTGCTTTCCCCAAAACAGTACTGAGATATTTCTATTATAATTTCAAATTTAAATTTTGATAGTATTTACATTTTTAGTAGAGCAACGTGATCAAATATGCTTAATAATTTTGAAAAGTTTTCTTTAGTATATCACTTTAATCATCATTTTACATTTATTTTCATTTAGAAACAGTGCTAATCATGATGGCTTAACTCACCAGCTAATCTATCAAGGCAGATATGAATCATTAACTGCGCATTTATTACTCCTAGTAGTCTGGAAAATTTTGAATTCCTTGGCCAGTCTATCATAGTAGATTATCATTATTTTTACCTTATAATGTGGTTGACAGCTTGTTATTGCAAGCAAGGTAAGTACCAGCTCTTACATTTCCTAGTGTTACTTGTGTATTCATTATCGAATTATTTTTAATATTTGTTCTGTGGTAATTTTCTGAAACTTTTGGTCAATGTTCATTAAAAGCTGGGTTTCAAAATTAGTTCATTCTCTTATCCGGTTCACTAAAATACAGTATGTGGAAAAACCCTAAAAGCAAACACCCGCGTGAGGAGCACAGGCAACACGGCTGTCGTGGGCCACTCGCCATTCTTCAGACACCACACCCTTCTGGGGAAACATGTCCCTTACTAATGGACCAAGGGAGAGCCATCGCTGTCAATCCATTATCCTGCAGGGAATCTTCATTTTTTTCTTTCTTTTTCTTAGATAAAATTAAATATCAAAACAAGTTCGTGTGTTTCCTAAGCACGACTCTCAATTGTGCTTCTTGAGCACTAGGGACCACAAACCCCACTTTGGACTCCATTAATGTATGTGAGAGACAGTGGTGTCAAGGATTAGGTGGTAGCAGCTGAAGTAAGGCCAAGCCTTACCTTAAGCGATGAATGGTGTTAGGGACAACAATCTGTGCACTAACTGAACTTAGCACTATTGGATTCCGAGTTTCTAGGACTTTACACTGTGCAGAGGTTTTAAGACTACGTTAACTCAAACACCTTGAGTTAATATTGATGTTTCAAATTCATACTTCAGTGTTATTTTTTGAGATGGTACCTCTTTTCTCTTACATTGAAAACTTTGATTTCTAAAAAGAGCAGTCTAGTTACTTATGTGCATTAGTCTCCCACCCCTCACTAATAATACTACAAACAGGCTACTGAATAAAACGAAATCTTTCTTTGCAACTCTATCTTTAAAATATGTTCCACTAAGGATATACACCCAAAATACTAAGTGTTAGAGTCATTTGAAATATTTTTGTCCATTTATTAGGTTCCCTTCTTACCCCCTAGAGGTAATAATTTTTTTTTCTGATTCAGCATTCCACTTTTCTTTTTGCGAATAAAAACTGATAGTATCATAAATGAATGTTTGTTATGTGTAGTATTCCCCCAGAATCTTCTCACAAGGGTAGCATACCAGTTACACTCTTCTCTACCATACTTTTTTCACTTAGGGATGTATCCTGGGAGACCACTTTGTATGAGTTTATAAAGATTTTTTTCAACTGCATAATTTTTATGGACTGAGTGTATCCCCACAAATTCAGATATTGATATCCTGACCCCCCCAGTGTGATGACATTAGGGGGCTCACCTTTGAGAGGTGATTAGGTCGTGAAGGTGGAGCTCTTATAAATGGAATTAGCATCCTTATAAAAGAAACCTCAGAGAGCTGGCACACTCTCTTTCTGCCACATGAGGATACGAGGAGAAGCCAGCAGTCTGCAACCTGGAAAAGAACTCTCTGTAGCCTGATCAGGCTGGCATCTGATATCAGACTTCTAAGCTCCGGAACTATGATAAATAAATGTCTGTAGTTTATAAGCCAATCAGTCTGTGATACTTTATTATAGCAGCCCAAACAAAGGAAGGCAATGTATTATCTCATGTGAGCATACTACTCAGCCAACCCCTTTCTGATGGACTTTTGTTTCTGGCCTTTTGCTATTGAAACCGACCCAGTAGTCCCAAAGACAGTTTGTTGTTGTTGTTGTTGTTGTTGTTGCTGTTGTTGTTTTTGTTTTTGATAAACATAGAGATTGACCCTTCTGGTCTTAAAGTTTGAAACTCACCAGATTCAGACAATGAGAAGCCAGGCCCTTCATTCATTATGATTTCTTCTTTACCTCTCTAGAGTTCCTGTTTTTCCATACATGGTGATATTTCCTCCCTGCTGTATAAACCCCTAATTTTAGTCAGAGAGGGAGATGAATCTGAGACTGATCTCTCATCTCCTCCACTGCAAAGCCTTCTTCCTTGGCAATAATCATTGTCTCAGTGATTGGCATTCTATGCTGAGAGCAGCAGGAGCTGGACTGAGCCCCTGATGTTTCCCTAACAGTATTACAAATAGTTACAAATCATATTATAATGATTCACATTGTACACGTGTCATTTCATTTTTGCCAGTATATTTCTGCAGTGGATGTGTAGAAGAGGAATTGCTGAGTTAAAGGGTAAATGCATACACAATTTTGCAGGATACTGACAGATTCTAGAGCTTGTAGAATTTTCACATACCTTTTAGTTTTTAGAATAAAGTATAGTTATACCATTTTCATGTGCATTTTTTCAGAAAAAATCATTTTTGAGATAATCAACTACATTGTTCAATGTATTATGTAGAAAGTCATGGAATGAATTTCTGTCTGCACCTAAGTTTGGTAAAATCCATGTGTTCCTTCATAAGCTGGCATGTTCCCTTCGATTATTAGGCTGTCAATGAAGGAAACATGCCAGGATTTCATTTGTCCTTCATCAAAGGAGAGAGTTGTGGTCACAGACATTCAACTAAGGATGTGTGCCACCTCTCCACTTCGCTAAGACAGGACCAGACAGGACCAATCACTCCTGCAAAGTGTAAGGACGGTACAGGAGAGAGTCAGTGCTTCCTGGGACCACAGTGCCAAGGTTACTGTCTCAGAAGGACCTAGGGCAGAGTCAAGTGACAGCAGGAATAGGCTTTGCTCACAAGAGTATAGTATGCTGTATCTGGGAAAGCCAGTGTCTGCCTTGTCAGGGAGCATTGCCTCTCATAATTAGCATAGGCTAATTATTGCTCACTGGTGGGTAAGACTGAGCGGGGTCATCACCCCCCGCCCCATTTCTTCACCTTCAGAGGTGTCCAAGAATAGAAGGGTGAGATTTTACTAGCATCAGTCAGGCCTCTGTGGGGCTAGAAATTGCAACACACACACCTCACACACCTGCACACGCATGCATGCACATACACACGCACAGATCAGTGAATGGAACCCCACCTCCTCTGGAGATGACAGAACTTCCCAAAATTGTGAGTGGAAAACCAGAGGCTTCAAATAGGAGGAGGTGAAGTGAGCAAGGACATCTAGCAAGAGAAAGAGAAGCTGAGAGACAGCTACAGGTTTGTGGGGGAGATGCTCTTTGAAAAGGTTTCAGTTAGTGAGGCGCTTTCTATGGTAAGGAAAAATATAAATGAAGTCCTAGATTCTGGTCTTTCTCAACTGGCCGGTGAGATCAACCATCTCATTAGAGGTGAAGGAGTTACCCCTCTACAAGGAAGAGCCACCCTGGGAGTCTCCAGCCTTGGGCAGACTAGTGGCCTGAGATGGTGCCTCTCCTTTAGAAAGGCTTAGAAGCCCTCTAGGAAGAAACAAAAAATATTCATGGTCAACTGCAGCAATTTTCCTTAGTCAGAACTTCTTGATGTTGTTCTTTTGCTCTCCCTCCATGGAAATATCTTTTATAATGATACCTCAAAATATTTTGGGGGATTTAGTGGCGAAAGAAGGAAAGCAGGAGGGCAGAAAATAGAAAAGGGAAGGAAGAAAGAAAAATAAAGAAGTTGGTGTTCAGTGATGCATTAAAGATACAATCATTGTTGCTTTAGAAAAGTGATTTATCTCTCATCAAAACTGGTAGATGGTCCAACAGGCCAGTTCATCTAGTGTCTAATCTACTTTAAAACTATGAAGAAAAGGAAACAATTAGATATACTTCAAAAACAACACAATTAATTGTACATTTTTATTGAAAGAAAAAACAATACAATTGACTTTAAAAAGCTACGTTTGTTATAGTTCATAAGGACAGAGGTTTACACAGGTTTTATATATGTACACACTCACAACACTGTATCACAACATCAGAGGCACCTTTTTTGCCACAGCATTAGGTAATGAATAAAACTTCTCCAAATTAATCTGTTTAAAAAATATCTAAAATGATACAGTATATTTGAGGATTATATAAATATGTGAGACGTATTTAGATATTTTTAAAAAATAGTGTTTATATATATGCATCACAATCATCTCTAATTCTCAAAATACTATGGTACCAAAATTCTGTTTGTCAAATAAAATACAAGATGCTGCAATATGTATCCAAGCACCAGCTTAGCACAGTATTTAATTCTCCCCCAAACTAAAAGACTGCTAACAGGTACAAACTGAACTGAATATTTCAAACAACCATTGAAATAATTTAAGCCCTCCAATGTTGTTTTTTTTTTTCATTAGCTGATTGTTTTTAGAGAAAAAAGAGGGAGCTAAACCACTTAGATTAATGTTGCTCTGTGTGATAGAATCAATCCTAGGGCTCAGAGAAGAATATTCCTAGGCACTGGAGAAGGTGCGGGGAATAATTAAGTCCATTTTATATATACTACAGGTTGGGGTTTTGCATGTGATTTAGTACATAGAAAAGGTTCTACTGCTTTAAAATAAGTTTGAAAATATCAATTTGGAAAGTGCTTCAAGGTAAATCTTCCTTGATTATGCTAACATAATTTAAGAAATCTGCCAAAACAGATTACAAAAGAGATTACACCCAGTCAATTATATATCTAAACTGAAAGTTTAGAGTATTATCTATAATAGTTACACGTGATATAAACCTAAGCTTTTACATACATTTTTAAATCTAGAAGGACTTTGAATGGAATAATACATTAGTTCAATAATATGACCAAATAACATTGTCAAATGATAGCCCAATAATTAAAGGTGGAGAAATAATAATTTTATATATGAAATTGATTATTTTTCAATATATTTTTCTCTTATGAACTGTGCTAAATAAAAATAAATGATCACTTCTGAAAGTGAGACAATTATAACTCTGTTAATTAATTGTAATTCTAATTGTATTTATAAAACTAACTAAATTTAAAAATATATTTTACCAATACCTAATTCAGGAAAAAAAACGCACTTTAATAAGTGCCTCAGAACTGGAAAATCATGGAAAACATTATTAGGAAAGTGGGTGCCAGAATATATTAACTCTCTTTTCCTCTTAGATACATGTTAATATTATCAAACATTTTAGGAAATATATGATTTAGGAAATATATGAGAATTCTAATATTGCACAACAAATTTTTATGGAACAGAAATGGCTTTTGCTGTAGGTCAAGTAGCCATTAAGAATTTGTCTTCATAACCACCAGAGGGCGCCAGTGCCTGCAACATTATTAGCTGCAGAAGTAATCTAACCAGTTTAGGTGGTATTTGACTTTGGACATTGTCAAGCTATAAAAAGATTTTAAAAAGAAAATCAATAACTCCCAAAGAAATATATTTACACTCTGCAACATATAAATAATGTTGGACAGTTGAATTAAAACAACAGAGTTAACTTGCCTATTTTTGGTAAAGATTAATTTAACATAGGATTTTATTGATATTTCTGAATCAGGAATCGAATGGATAACACTAAATTTAACAATGAATAAAAGGAGCATTACTAAAGCCATCAACACTAACAGTTCATTTAGCACCATATATTTAGCACCAGAATAGATACTGACAGTTCACACTGAATAAAAAAACTTTAATTGCTAAGAAACTTCAAAACTTATAGCAAGGATATGTGGTAATTGTAATGTGTTTTCAGCACCATTAATCAGTGAAGTGTTAAACCTTCTAAGTTTTTGACTCATCTCCCATAAGTCAAATTTAAACAATAACATAATTTAAAAAATTATTTTGCATGGTTCAAATGATTGGATGTGATTATATGTTTCACCAGCATAAATAACCACAAATTTTTATGAAACATAAAAGCAAAGATAATGTTAGACATTAAGACAAATGTAACTTTATTCTCCCTAAACACTTTGGTAGGTAAGAGCTTCCATCTATGTCAACATTTGCATCCTTCGGTACTGCAGAGCCTGGGTATATGGCTACACAGGAAGAACCTACACCAAAGTCTAAGCATTATTTTTCCTTCATAGACCCTTTCAAATTATATGTTTAGCTTGTGCATGTATTCCATAAGCATGGCATCAACACAAAATACTTAAGCTGGCTTCAATATGTATTAGATTTAATTATGCAGATAAGTTGGTTTCACACAGGTACATATGAGAAAAATTTATATTGTTTCAATTCAAATATTCTGTGTAAATTGAACTTACCCTAGTGTTTGGTCAACTCTGTGCTAAAGCTGCATGGAACTTTCAAATGAATGTTTTCATAAACTTTTCAAATGAATGTTATGGCGCTGCCAAATGAAATTTGTAGGGCAACTCTGCTGGGTGATGGGCCACAGAAGGGATGATGCTTAGACAATGGAACAGAAGCAATAACAATAATAACAATAATGGCTTCATCCACATTTTTTGAGCAAACTTATCTATCATAACCAGAAACATTAAGACTGTGCCTACACAACTCACAGATAATTCCATAATGAAATCCATCAGTTTAATTCTAAAATTAGAATTTTTCAGTCTTTTGATCATATGGAAGCCCCAAAACCTGTACTGTGAGAATATTAAAATTTTTCTACTGGTCATATAAAAAAATCCACACCATAGAGAAGATCGATGCTGTGGAATATGTATGCCAATTACTTTTTTTTTGAATGACACCTTTCCACATGAAAACCTTAATACTGACAATTTAAAGCTGCTTTTATAAAATAGCTTATACCCAGACCCTTTCTGCCTCTGGCAATTACAGTAACAAATAGCTATCCTAGCACCATTGTTGCATGCTGTGAAAAATATGGCAGGCTGTGTTGATACTAGCAAACTTTCATTTGCTTTAGCCTGGAAAATAAAATATTTTACATGGCCAGTTTATATTATTAACTTTAAAAAATAGAATTAGAATAACAAATATACCCGTTATATTTTCAGCTGAGTTGTTAAATTATAAATAAACTTGTAGTTTTTTTCATGGTTTGGAAAGGACTATTGCCTAAGTGTGTAGACCCTAGTCTTAATCTGATATATTTGATGATTTATCTGGATTTTTGATATAATCAAAACTTTCTATTTAAGACGTTTTTGTCTTAAGCATGGAAAGATGAGATTTCTGTAAATTGTTGCCATTTTTGGCTTTTTAGTTAATTCTAAAAATCCATTCATATAAGCATTTATTAAACATTTACTATGTTACAGCCACCAGTTAAGAAGCTGGGATAAATACAAAGAATTAAACAGAGTTCCTGCCAAAGAGGGGCTCATGAAAAATTTGACTTAATCTCAAATAAGTGTTTTATATTATTAATGATAATTTTAATATTCATAAATTTTTATTAATCTGGTAAATTTACCTTCATAAGAACCCCTGTGAAATATGTAGCATATATTATTCTTCCTTAGAACTGAAAAGTGAACTCACAGAAGCAATTCAGCAACAAAATTGGAACTTAGTGTAGCCATCTTCTGTTTAATAGTACTTATTGCTGTTCCAGCAGAATGAATATAGTAAAATCGAAGAAGGAAAAACTTTCTAGATAAATCAAGCCAATATTCCATGAATAAGCTTCCCTTTCAGTTGTTTAGATATATTAGAAAAAAGTTGGATTAAGACCTAAATAATGTAATTACTTCTATTCTCCATTTTAATCTCCAAAAATATTCATTTTTTGTAGTGTCTACATATGTGCCCACAAAGGCAGAGCAGTATGATATCAAAGCATTTGGTCACCATATTCAATTAATAAGGATAATTGGGCTAGTCATTCATTAACAAGTAGACTCAATCTCCAGATGGTGAGTTTCTTTACCATTGAATGGATTTAAAGATCTGTCATCTTTCAAAGTATCCAAATGTGTATAAGAAATTGCAAACGTTTATGGAATTTTAAACAAGTAGCTTCCCTCTGTTATTTGCACTCTGGAACTAACCATATTTAATTGTTCTGTAATTCTATGGGAGCATTACACAACCTGAATAAAACACACACACACATACTTGAAATGCAATATGTTAAATGTCCGGACCAAGATGTTGTATTCCCCTCTCTGAAAGAGATTTCATGATAGGAAAATGTTGCATTTCCAAACTACATGAGTAAAATTTTCACAGTGACTTTGAATGGATTTCCATAATCAAACTCAATGAAGAACTGAAAATGTTTCTTCTACAGAAACACAGAAATAAAGTTGGTAACTAGCCCTTAGAAAAGCATCTGAAGAAGGCTACTTTAACAAAATCATGACTGTGTGTGGTGTGCACGAAGGATCTTTCGTACAATACTCAAAGACCCAAGATGATAAGTAGATTGATTCAAAGACAAGCTAAACCACAAAGAGATGGAGGTGTCCTCAGCACCTCCACATCTCTTTTTGGAATCCTTTGTCTCCTGCTGAGAGGCCTCAAGATGTTCTGGACCCTAAGGATAGCCCATTCTGAAGCTCTCCATCTGGTAGTTAGGTGCAATTACACTTTTCATACCTGTCCACTAAATTTTATTTCTCTTAGACTTCTTTAGTTTTCTAAGGGTCTTACTTTCTGTTTTCCAAAGTCACAGCTGTACGATCTGCTCCAGAAATCTTGGCATTTGTTAATTCTTCCCTTTCCCTTCTCATTCCAAGCACTGTAACTAAATTTCCATGAGAAGCAGAAGCCTTATGTATATATTGCACAGCATGTCTTATTACTTGCTCCACCTACAGGTAAATAGTGCTGTGTCTGCTTCCTTCAAAAATAATTTTATAGCAAAATCATTAGTCTGCATTATTTCCTGAATACTTTTGTGAGCTTCTTGAGGGCAGGAACCATGTCTAATTATCTCTGCATTATTGGAACATAACTAGCAGAGTGCCTTGCATGTAGTAAGCACTCAACTCATGATGACTGATTGAATAAAATGAGACTAAGCGGAAGGCATATTTGAGAACTTTTACAAGATATAAGTTGGCATTATCCTTTGGCGGACTCAAATAAGAAAAAATATCTCCAGGGTGAAATTCATGGTTGCTTAATGAATTATTATTTCCAGATATCATTAAGTGTTATTTTACAAATTATCATTTTGTGGGTATTATAGAAATGGGTGTTAAGAAGTCCCATCACCTCATATATAATTGAGAATAGTTTTTTAAAAATTTCCCTCAAGTTGACTACTGAATCATATTATCATCTACGTGTTACATCACATATTATAAGTTTGTGTGCATATATAAATCCATACACATACATATGTATATGTATACATACACACACTTACAGGTCAAATATATATTTATTCCTTAGGAACATAATGATATAATTCCTTTGGAATGTAAGTTTTAGGATTGGATGCATCAACTATGTCATCATTACATATACAATATCTTAATTTAGGCTTAGAGGTCAGAAAATAGAAATTGATGTTTCAAATATCTCAAAGGATTAAACAAACATGCTAGACAAACACTAACTTACACAAAGGAATACTAAGAGGAAAGCAAGATTAGCACAAAATATGTATAATATGTGCAAAATTCAATATATATATATATATATATACATGCCCATGTTCCCAGAAATCATTATATTTCCCGGAGGAAAGGTAAACTTATTTAAACCAGTACAGGTAGTTTGACGTAACTCCTGGAAAACACAGATTGTCAGTACAAGATCCCCCATAACTTGGAGGACAAGATGAACATGGTACCCCTACTTTATATGGTGCTTCTCCAATCCAATTGCCCCTAGAAGGGAAAACAAAAAAGATAGCATTAGTGCAACCCACCCATTTTTTAAAAGTAGATTGTCCTTAAGCCATATGTTCACATGTATTGACATGTGATGATCTGTTTGAGAAGTTGCTTTAGAAAGTCACTGAAAGTTATAATCATTTCTTATTTCAATAGTAACTTATTCTGTATATCTTGCTTTTAAAATCTATTCTGAGTATTATACAAAAAATTAGCCAGGCGTGGTGGCGGGCGCCCATAGTCCCAGCTGCTGGGGAGGCTGAGGCAGAAGAATGGCGTGAACCCAGGAGGTGAAGCTTGCAGTGAGCTGAGATGGCACCACTGCACTCCAGCCTGGGCGACAGAGTGAGACTCCGTCTCTCTCTCTCTCTCTCTCTGTCTCTCTCTCTCTCTCTATATATATATATATAATATATATATATATTTATGTGTATTTATATATTCTGAGTATTGTTGGTGCTATGTTAATTTACAGATAAGAAGTGAATGCCTACAACGCCTGATGACACAGAGCCCTGGGACACCAGGGTCATTCCACTCAAATCTCCCTCCTTCTACAGCAGATTTCTGGAGCACATACTCAGGCCATATTCCCTTAAACTTACCCCTTTTAAACTCATAGTAATGCTCATCTGAGGATGATTTAAAAAAACAAACTAGTATTTTCTGGGAGGCTTAAAAATAATGAAATGAGTAACAAGTTATCATATACACAAAATAAAAGGAGAGTTATTATGATAAACAAGTTACCATAAATAAAAGGAGATTTGCTTCTGTAAAGTATTTTAGTTTCCCAATCTTCATAAAATGAGATGTGAAAAACTTCATATATGGTATAATGGTATAAACCAATATACCATTATTCTCATAAGAGAATAATGTCTCTCAGGAACAATTAAAGGTGATTTCAAAAGTTTTATTTCATATGCAAATTCATAGCTACCAATTGTTTTAAATTAGTGCTATTAGATTTTTGATAATACTGAACCCATTTAATTGAATTACTTTGTGTTGTCAATATGTTTCCTTCACTGTGTTGATGGCGATTATCATAATAATAAACCAAAATCTCCACTTAACAGAGTTAAAAACTTCCATGATGCCATACTGTTATTTTGCTCTTTTAATTATAAAGGAGAAGTTAATAAATGTGTTTTCAGTAGCGTGGTGATAAGTAACTAGAATACTAAGAAATAGCAATATAGACGCAATGTGAAGACAGTTGAATGGTCGGGAGAAAATTTGGTTATCGGTGGTAAAAAGTCAGGGTTGAAGATAAGACAACAACAGGTAAGAGGTTAAAATGTGAAACAGGTGGTCCTCATCTTCCTGAAGACCCAACTAAGATCAAGCAGTGACTCATAAAGTATATCTATAAGATATGAAAATATCTTGATCAACCATTCAGTTAAAAATTCAGACTTTTAATTACAAAATATCTACACAGGAAAATCTATCTTTAAAATGAAAAACTTTTATTCATATTACAAAATGAGATGGGATTTTAAGACTGCCCACCTTTATTAAATTTATTCTACACTATACTCTAAGGATAAGCTTCCTCTTGCATAATTTTGATACCATCACAGGCTTGCTCAGAAAGGTTCAAGAGGGACCCATTATCTTATGAGTGTGGCTTGCTCTCTTATCTTAATCCTGTACCATTCATAATCTTATTTCCCTCTCTCTCTCTATATATATATATATTTTTTGAGACAGAGTTTCACTCTTGTTGCCCAGGCTGGAGTGCAATGGCGCGATCTCAGCTCACTGCAACATCCACCAGCCAGGCTCAAGCGATTCTCTTGCCTCAGCCCCCTGAGTAGCTGGGATTACAGATATGCACCACCACACCAAGCTAATTTTGTATTTTTAGTAGAAACAGGGTTTTGCCATGTTGGTCAGGCTGGTCTTGAACTCCTGACCTCAGGTGATCTACCCGCCTCAGCCTCCCAAGGTGCTGGGATTACAGGAGTGAGCCATCGCACCCGGCCCTCCATCTATGCATTTACCCAAAGTTATAAAAGCATATGGGCCAAGGTAATGCTATCTTAATTTAATCTTTTTGCCGATTTGTTTTACACACATTTTTGGAGCACATATTTTTAGAAACAGAAACTTGGAAATAAAATTGTATTGTAAGTAAAATTATTACATATTTTCTATTATAAACTTTTACATAAATCTCAGATTTTATTGAATAGAGGATAATTATATTCAAAACAGTGAATCAGCCAATTTATACACTTATACTCTTCATTCTTTTATTTTATGCTATTCAGACTAAATTATTTCTCTTTCTCTCTCTCTTTCACTTCTCTCTCTCCCTCCTTCCATTCCTCCTCCTCCTCTCTCTCTCTTTCTCTCTCTCCCTCTCTCTTTTTCCCACTGAATAACAGTTAGACTTGACATAATTTCATATTAGGTTTGGAAGAATTATATTCAGCTACCAATCAGGATTTTAAAACCTTCTTCATTACTTAGTTTTCAGAAAAATTGTTCTGTATTACAACTGAAATGTAGCATGTTAATGTAATATCTTAATCTCTTGGACCTATAAAGCAATAATATATCTCACTGACAATATTAGAAAATTATAACTATGGGCCAAAAATGAATAGTTACATAAATGAAACAAAAATCTCTTAGACTATTTGGTTACTAATTGGCCTATTTATGTCAGTGAGAAAGGGTAAAGGCTTCATAGGAAAACGCAATGTGTAAAACTAAAATTTTCATACAAATGTACAATTTTAATGCTTTTTTAAATAATGCAGACACAGTCTACTTTCCAAATCTTCCCATTCTAATAATTATGAAGAGGGGAGCATAGGGAGAATCACTATTTTTCTGACTTTGTAAAAACACTGCCACTGGCATACTACCACATAAATGAGTAATGCAGTTATTTGTGAAACATTTTCTCATTCCCTCCCCATGCTGGAATAGCTGGAGAAAATCTTTGTTTGAGACTTACTTTGGAAGACACCAAGAGTGTCATAAATCCTTTGCACATTTTGGTATTTATTCCAAATGGGAACAGAATTGTGTATAAATATTGGAACATTTTATCATCCAAAGAGTTATTGTAATCAAGAGGCATTTTACCAAATGCTGATAAATGTTTATCCTCATAAATAATGTTCACAAATATGGCTATATCTTACAATGTTTGATTAATTTCCATAATCCATTTTGTATGCCCTAGGATGAAATTATGAATTTTTAAAATCTAAAAAATAAGAGAAAGAAGAAGGAATTGACTTCCAATGCTTTGCTAAAAAGGTAAGCCAACATTTTTGTACTGATAGATGAGAACATCATGGAAGATTCTTTCTTGATTTATTTTATATAGCTATTTAAAACTTGTGTGGCACAGTGTTTATTTTACAATTGCCATAATTAAAACATATGGTAAGGAGAATTTAGTGAGCCCTACCATTTCAAATTGTTTTGCCTACAATTTTGGACTAGAATCCCTGTCTTTGTGAAAAGTAACCTTTCAGCTAATCTTTTTTCAGAAATATTGGAAGGTTGGTGGATTTGAGGATTAGAGGCCATTATAGCTAAGCTTTACTCACTTATCTGTCACAGATAACTATCAGCCTAGGGATATTTAATGTCTTTAAAGGATCCAGGAAATAGAATCCAACCTGGTACTTACTTTGGGGCATAGTTGCATACCAAGTAAACTGCACGTCGCCAGACAGAACCCCAAACATTCATGTTTTGGCAAGTATGAATTGCGCATCCTATCCGATTGGAAGTGGCCCAAACCATCTGTGAAAAAAACCAATATACTATTACAGAAGTCAGAGCTAAGACAATGCATGTCCACCAAAATAGCATTAGCATATTTTAAAAGTATGAATCAAAAATTAACAAGGTAATTGAAATAACCTGCGTATAATGTGTGCACATGGGACCAAAACATCTCATAGGACATCTGGGATTGCAATCCTGGGGATATGGAAAAGCATAATCTTTCACTTCATCATACCATGGCTTGACCAACTGGAGAATAGAGCGATATCTGCATATAAAGAAAAGAAAGAAATCAGAGTGCAGCAGTGGTAATATATAAAGGACTCATGTTACACTGTAAATTGATTGTTCTTTTTGCAGATTATTCGTGATGATCCAAGAGGACGTCCACCCCTCACAATCACCATCACCACCTAGTCAGGTCCTCTATTCCTCCGAGTACGGCCAAGCATGGAAATGGCCAGGGCTGGAGTAAGTGATTCTGCATTTGTCTAAACATGTGTCTGGTCATTCCACGAAGAAAATGCAAATAATTTCAGGATTCATCAGTGTCTTATTTAATCCATGTCGAAAACTTCCTCCATCAGAATTTTATAAACGACCCAGAATTAGATGTATAAAAGTAGTCACAATATTAGAACCCAGTGCATTTTTTTCACTTCAGTCTGAATTCCCTTAATTTTAATAATAACACAGTTGATTTTCCTTCCCTATTTGGGGGAAATGGGTATTTGGAGTGTTGGATAACGACATTGCACAGTGGCAGAAAAATTACCCTAGCAAATGGGAATAATTTTCCCATAGCTGCATACATATACCTGCATGTATATGTGTGTATAAACATATGTAAATGCCTGCATTTTTATTGTATATATTTATGTAAATGTGGGTATATGCAACTATGGGAAAGTTGCATGCATGTGCATATGCACACACACACACACACACACACACACAGCCTCTGCACAGTCGTGGGGCTTTTTCCTGAGATGGAGGGGGCAAGATACAGCACAGGCTTGACTCTTTCTGAGATTTTGTGAGCTCAAAGAAAAATCCAGGCTAAGGGAAGGTGTTCCAAGGGTGAAAAGGGGAACTGGCCTTTTAGCCTAATTAGGTAATTCTGGAAGACATCCAAAATATTCATAGGCCAAGCGTTAGTACCTGACACATAGGGAGCATTCAATAAGAATTTGTTGATATTACTTGAAATTGATGTAATTCCCTCCTAGAGTCCATAATTAATACAGCCATATGGATGAATTGCATCAGTGAAACTACTTCCTACCTTCCAGTGCGTACAGATAGATTTTGGCCCAAAAATCTCAGTAAGTAAGAAGGTCCATGGTCCCAAATGCAAGTAGCCGCCCAAGCCTCTGCCGATTTCGCAAGATTTTCATCCCAAACCTGTAGGGGCAACAAATCTTCAGCGTTAAGGGATTTGCTAATAACAAACAAAAAGTAAGATGAAATAAATGGTGCTACTATTTCCTAGAGTTTTTGTTTGTCTGTTTGTTTCTGTTTTTGTTTTTTCTGCCTGGGCTGGAGTGGAGTGCAATGGTGCAATCATGGCTCACTGAAACCTCCACCTCCCGAGCTCAAGCAATTCTCCTGTCTCAGCCTCCTGAATAGCTAGGATTACAGGCGCACACCACCACACCCAGCTAATTTTTGTATTTTTCGTAGTGATGGGGTTTCACCATGTTGGCCAGGCCGGTCTCGAACTCCTAGCCTCAAACGATTCACCCGCCTCTGCCTCCCAAATTGCTAGGATTGCAGGTGTGCACTACCACACCCAGCTAAATGTTGTGATTTTTAGTAGAGACAGGGTTTCACCAAATTGGTCAGGCTGGTCTGGAACTCCTGACCTCAAGTGATCCGCCCGCCTCGGACTCCCAAAGCATGGGGATTACAGGCATGAGCCACCACTCCAGGCCTCCTAGAGTTCTTTTAATTCTGGTTCCTGAGACTGCTATAACTAAAAGAAAGCAAATTCAGGCCACTGTTATTCAAAGTTCTGTAATGCAATATGGTTATACTACAAAAAATTACTGCCTTTTCAGTGTCATCTAGATCCAACATTCATACATCAGTTTTAGTAAAGAAAAGGTTAACAAAAGTACCATAGCTAGTCGTAACTTGGGGACAGCTCATCCTGACTACTGAAATTTGAATCCAACAAAGTCCATTGGTTTTCCTAGAGATAATTTTCACAGCCATCAGAAGCCATGATATTAATATATTTTAAGAAACAAAGATTATCTAATTTATTCAAACTGATTTTACCAAAATTAATAATGTCTAATTTTATATTGCAATGTATAAGGTCATACTCTATTATGGTATAATAAAATCCACAGAGTCTACATATATAATATAATTTGAATCATTAGTGGTAATAACAATAATACTATGAGAATTTACATTCTTGTTGGTATAAACTAGAAACAAACTAATAAAAGTAACACTGCTACATAGTGTTATAAAAACATAGTACTTCATGGTTCAATTAAATGAAGAAAAATAGCAACTGTTGCTTTCCTTTATAGAGGAAGCTAAGTTAACAAGGATGTTAGTGATGTATGGTAAACTTTCTTTCATTGAAAAATATCGTAGGACAAAATCTGAATGAGCCATGGATTTAACATACATTCATATTAGTTACCATATGGATTGACATACTCATTTCCATAGCTGCAAGATGAAATCAAGTCTAGCATTTGCAGACCTGCCAGTAATAAATCAGTTCTGAAATGGTAATCTATTTTCTAGCAAGTCATAAGGTACAAAAACACAGAATAGAGAATATTTATAATTCTTATACACATTATAGAAAAAGAAGTTTAAAAAAATTTCCCTAGTGGTAATATAATTTAGTGAAGTATTTACCTGTTGAAAATAATTATTTTAAAATTGGTTTCATAGTTCAATGTCATGGCATTATTTCCTAAACTATTTATAATATTTATGTATTATTCTACCTGGAAAAATAGTGTTCACATTGTGAGTAGAGAGTGGTTAGCAGCATATTTTAGAAATTGAGACCTTGTGTGAAGAAGGAAGCAACAGTTTTCTAATCACTTATATTTACATGGAGCTTATATGAGGAGGTACGTAAATGTCCTATTGATCTTTTTTGTTCTACTTTTCCTCCATCAGATTGTGTTCAGCTAAGTAAGGATTAGTAGCTATGCATTGGCAAGTTACAAGCTTTCAAGCAAACTCATGGGAATGCTTGACCATCTCACTGAAAAGGCTTCATTTCTCTCAAGGATAATGGATTGCATAGATTTATTTAATGTAACAACATATTTCATTGAAAGAAACTAATTTAGTGACTTTAAAATAAAATAAGAAAAAAAAGATAAACTCTTCACGAGACCCTCTTACCTCAGGAGGCCTACTTTCAAAAGACATTTGTTAGTTATTCAGAAATAGTTTTAAATTAGGAAAAACAAAGTCATCTTACATAAATTGACCTAGGATTGCATAAAATAAACTCACTCACAGAGTTCATATAAAAATCATAGTATTCTGGGGCTGAAATGAACTTTAAAAAACATTTTGTTTGGTTGAAAATTGATTTATCAAATATTTTTTCTTCTGACCAAATATTAACAGAATATGGATTCATAAAATATTGACTGCAGTTCACCACAATACAAAACATTACAATTAATTTATAAAGGAATTTCTGATGGAGTAGCTTCAACAAATTATGTCCCCTAAAAGGTTATTAACAAATTAGAGTTACTTTGGAAAAAGTACATGTAAGCATTCTGTACATATTGGGCTAGAGTGTGCACTCAGATCTATAACTGCTAAAAACACTTTCTTATGATCTTATGCTAAAGTATTAGCACAACACGCACACATAGCGCTGACCTGGATCAGTGACTAATCTAACCCTAATTCCACTGCTAAGGTCATCTGCGACTGAGGCCATGTCAATTATGATCTCCCAGTTAACTCATCTGTAAAATGAGATTGAATGAGGTCATCTCCAGGGTCCCTTTCATCTTTAACTTCTTGTGATTTAGATACACTTGAGTAGCCCTAGCATCAGAGCCAGGAAGATCTGTGTTCTACTGGCCTGGGACTTCCTCAGTTCTGGAGTTTTCCATATCATGGAGAAAGCAAATCTAGATTACTTTCGAAATAATTAAAAATATTCAAGACATTTCTCTTTCCTTATCTCACTCTCTGTATGTATGCCGAAACATCACACTGTGTATGTTAAATGTGTACAGTAAAAAATAAGTAATAAAAATTAAGGCATTTAACAATTTTAAAAGTAATTTACCATATGTAATCCTATCTTTATACTCATTCATATATTTAAAAGCTAAATATTGGGTATGTCAAAAAGATAAACTAAAATGCTCATGCCTGAAAAATACCTTACAAGACCATCCTTTGTTAACTATTATAAGGAATTTAGATATGACGAAAATGTGTTCACTGATGTCCGTGCTTTTTGGTATTTCTATGCACAAATATTATATATTGGAGAAGGTAGTTACAGGGAAGGAGGGATAATTGCTTTCTCTCACTATGTTTGCTTTTAGGAAACTAGGAGGGTTTCTACCTGTCTCCATGTACCTAAAGGAAGGTTCTGGAAAGTCTGACAGGTACTGTCAGACTCCCACATGGAGACAGGACTGACCTACCCTCTGATGCCCACTGCAGCAGAAGTCAGAGGGCTCCATGCTCTTTCTTGCCTCTCTGTCTCCAGGCAGAACTTGCATCTACTCAAGAGGGGGAAAGTCTGGCTTGAGTAGTGAGCTCTGAAATTTGGGAGTTACATCATATCCTCTGGTAAAGCTGAGACCCACATTTACTTTCTCTGTCTCTCTCCATTGGTTACAATTCCCAGAGAAAGATGGGTAAGTGATTTATCCCCTTAGTCTCCAGTTATTTAAATTTATTACTATGATGAGGTCTTTTAAGTTTGAAACTGACAAGCAATGATGATTTTATTTAATAACTATCAGAACTATATGAAGAGAAGTTGATTAATGGGTGCAAATATAGAGTGTGATAGAAAAAATAAGACCCAGTGCTTGATAGATAAGTAGACTATAGTTTACGATAATCTAATGTATATTTCAAAGTAACTAGAAGAGAGTTATTCAAATGTTTCTAGCATAAAGAAAAGACACAAATTTAAAGTGATGGCTATCCCAATTACACTGATTTGATCTTTGCAAATTATATGAATGTATTAAATTATCACATGTATCCTAAAATATTTCTATTATGTATTAATAAAAAATTTTAAAAATTATAAAACAAAAAATATAGAAATTTTCAACAAAAAAAGTGGGGTCTGTAAGTACTTATGATTAATTCTTTCCTATCTGGAAGCTCTAAGTTGTAATGAATGTTGCCATTGTAATTATGGGAAACATTTAACAACTTACAAAAGTTCAGAAAATGAGGATGTAAATTTTCTAAACATTTGACTTAATTTATTAATTTCCAGATGCTTAATAGGCAATCCATCTGATAAATTTCTCTGAGTGTCTGTAGCATTTATTTAAAATGACTTTAATATACTTTACAGATGTATCAATGGAAGAAAGAAGGGCACAGGTGTGTACTTATTTCTATGAAATGCCTAGTAAATATGCAACAAATTGTTATCTATTCGGAAAAACTAAACACCTAATATATACGGAGCTCTTATTAAACCATATTCAACATTCTGACTTCCTAGTTCTTCTCCCTCTAAATAGATAAGGTATTTTCACAGATAATTTGCTTGTAAGGTATTTTCACAGATAATTTGCTTGTAAATGCTTAAAATATTTCAACTTAAAAATGAGGAAAAATTAAGAATATTATGTGTAAATATGCACAAATATTTACAGGACCCACTAGAAGTTATACATTATGATTAAATTAGATAAATCAGATACATTTTAATTCATAAAATTAAAATGGTTCATAATGGTGTCAGAATATGCATAGGCTTGTAGGATGCCTTATTGCTTCCAAGCAGTTTTCTTCCATTCTTTTTTATTAACAGCCATTCAGTTGGTCAGCTCATATATTGGTTGATTTGGTTTGGGACTAAAATATTCACCATGAGCTATTGTCCTTATAAATAAAATTAGAGAGTTTGAGATAGACATACTACCTTGTCTGCGAAGCACAAGAAGTTGAAACCACCGAACTAAGACATGACACATATCCAGAATTCACACTGAAGTCATTTAAATATCTAAAAGAGTAGTGATGCCAAGAGATAGAAGGAATGTGGAAAGAATGCAGGATTATCATCAAGTTCAGAGATCTTTAGAACTTGAGCTGAATACAAAATTGAGTAAAAAATGTTGCTGCATGGGCAAAGGTTGTTGACTTCCATTAAGTAGACAGAAAAATTTGGTGATACTGATCCAAACCAGATATGAGGTTGTCTTATCAACTGTTTTTCTAAGTTTTGGGATCCTCAACATAGTGGCAGCCAGGACCATAAAGCACACTGACATCTGAAGATGTTGTCTTAAATCCCAGCCACTATCTCTGGCTAAAAAGAAATGCCATAAGAAATGGAAGGCAACCCCCAAAATTACCTGGGTCTCTACTCCTAAACTTGATTGAGATGACTTTTTTTCCTCTTTAATTGAGTAAGATCCTTTAACTCCAAATATAAAAATTAAATGTAGAAATGTTTAAAAAGATAAAATTTAAGGTAAAAATCCAAATAGTGTCCATTCCCACTTATAAGTGGGAGCTAAACATTGAGTGTACACACAGACACAAAGATGCAAAAAATAGACACTAGGGACTACTTGAGAGGGATGGGAGGGAGGTGGAAACAGTAGAAAAACTACTGGGCATTATGCTCACTACCTGGGTGATGGGATCAATTGTTCCCCAAACCTCAGCATCATGAAATATACCCAGGTAACAAACCTGCACGTATACCCCCTAAAATATGAAAGTTGATATTACTTTTTAAAAAGATTAAAAAGAATGGGCTTTTAGGGTAAGGAATCTGATCTTATTTGATATTACTAATAAATGTAATGGCTACAAAAATGCCCTATTACAGTAACATGTTAGTCTTACATTTTCAATTTAAAATATATACGCATATAAATACTTGAATTTATGATTTCTTATCATTGAAAATGATAAGAAAATCTGTTAACTTTTTTCAAACAGTTTTGCAAAATTTAGATGAAATGAATTGCTACATTTCTTAGAATTATATAACTTATTTAACTATATGGAAAGTATTATTATCAATAAATCAATTGAAATACTAAACAAAATCAAAACTATTAAACCTATACACACAGTTTAAGAAATTTAATTTGCAAGTGGTAACAAACATTAAATAAATGTGATTGTCAAAACTTGCTATACTTATGAAAAGAACAAAAATTTATAAAGTTAAAATTTTAAGGAAAAAAGAATATTAATTATGAAAATTAAAGTGAACTTTGAGAAGTCTATTCTACACATGAAAACCATTTTCAAATACACAAAATGCTAAAAATAAAAATATCAGACTTTGAATTTTGGGGGACAGAAATAAAGTTATTTTCACAGATGCCATATCAATGGCATTGGAGACTGTATGGCATGTCCTTTAGGACATTTATTTTCTCTTGGACGTTTATGTGTCATTTTACATACATAATATAAAAAGCAAAAGCATCTTACATAGACAAGTTTTTATTTTTAAAATAATTTAGCTAGGGCTATTTGATCTTTTTCTTAGATTGAGAAAAGAGTGCTAACCTATAGAAGTGAAAAAAAAAGCCATTAAAAAATTAAGCGATGCCAAAATTATTTTCCTTTAGGGCACTCAAAGGCTTAAAAACACTTCATAGGCATGATTGTGGTCCTGTTTTAAAATTGGCAGATGTATCCTTATTAGATAGAAATGCTTGTGAAATGGCCAATAAGGGAAACTGACAGCTGAATATACAAGAACTTGTGTTAAACCAGACAGGAGGGCAGCACTGAGCCTTGTTAGGCCAGGGAAGGGGAGGGTGGGGCAGAGGAAGAGAAAGGGCTTTCACAGGAGAATTTGAGAGTGGTGATTAGATTAATTAGATGATATTAAAATAGTTCTCTGTAAGAGTAGAAGGAGAGGATTAAAGAAACTTGATTTAAAAAGCGTTCCCTTCAACCTCAACAATAACTACAAAATATGACACTATGTTATGTATATCAAAAAATATAAAGGTGAGATCCAAAGGATTTTTGTAATGTTTGAAAAAAGATAACGCTTTCCTTAAATAAGATGAGTATTATCTTTCATGTAAATTTATTTATCTATAAAGAGATGGTGTAAGGTGCACCATTTTTAGGGACTCTGAACTGAATCATTGCCAGCAACATAAATATCTCAAAAGCACACAGATATTTGTAAAAATCCTCTCTTGAACCCTTTTCCTATTCCAACTGCTATGCCATTCTTCTTTCTTTTACAACAAAATTCCTTGAGAGAGTTGTCTTCACTGGGAATTTCCAGTTTTGCTTTTCCCATTCTCTCTTGAGCCTACCCCAGGCAGATTTTCCACCCCATCCCCACTCTACCCAAGCAGCTGTCTTCAAGGTCATCAAAGGTCATCTCCTGGTCATCACCTTCCTTGGTCTATCAGCAGCTTTTGGCATGCCTAACCACTTACTCTTTCTGAGCACACTTTCATTCTTTGGTTTCATGACCCTACACTTGCCTGTTTTTCTCTGGCTGCTTCTTCTCTATCCCTTTGCTGATTCCTCCTTATCTCCACAACTTTTGTGTCTGGAAAGTTCCCAGGGCTCAGCCCAAGTCCCTTCTCTTTTTTTTTCCATCCTTGTTTCATTTATATTCACTGCCCAGGTAAACTCATCCAGTCCCACGGATCGAAGCACCAATTATATGCTGATGGTATTATTCCAAATTGTATTTCTAGACCTCTCAGTTGAATTTCAGACTAATTTATTCAACTACCTACTTTTCCAAAATTGAGCTCCAAATATTCACAACCTTACCCCCATCCCTCCAAATCAGCTACTCCTGCAGTCTTCCTGGTATCCGTGAATGACAATGCCCTTTCTCTAGTCCAGGAATCAGCTAACTATGGTGGACAGGTCACATCACCTCCACTGCCTGTGACATGTTGTCTATGGTGTTTTCCTGCTACAGAGGCAGAGTTGAGTAGTTACAACATAAACCATAAGACCTGCAAAGCTGAACATATTTACTATCAGGCCCTTTACAGAAAAAGTTTACTGGTTGCTGTTCTTTATTGCTCAGGCCAAAAATCTAGTCATCTACTCTATTTTTTATAGTCTATATCTGCTCAGTGAACAAATCTCGTTGACTCTACTTTCAAAATAGTGTATATCTAGACTATAACCACTGATCACCACCACCACAGTTACCACCTTGGTGAAAGCCATCATCATTTGTTATCCGGATTATTGAGACTCTAAGAGTGTGCTCAATACAGCTTTAATAGATAAATTAATGAAGAAATAGATGAAAGAAAAATAGAATTTTGAGAGAGTATTTAAATAGCTTGTTGATTAAAAAAATCAAGGAATAAAATTTCCAGTGCTCTAAGTCTATGCATCATTAAATGTGCACTGTGAAACCATCTTTTGGTTAAGTGCTTTGAAAACAACAAATTTGCTTCTTTTGAAGTTTTCTTAGTCAATAAAGCACATTCCCAAGTAAGGTTCATTCCCTGTTGTAGGTATCTATAGCTCACCCATAGTGCTCACATGTTTTCTAGAAGTAGATGCTGAATGAATAGTCAAGTGAAATTATGTGATAATATGGAAATTATCCACAGAATAATTTTTGCTTTAACCTATTAATTCTTTCAATATATAGACAGATAAGTAGATATTTCAACCATATAATATTTTTCTCAACTTGGTCTGGAATCCTGAACCATGATCTTAAAGCACATTTTATGGTTCTCACCAGGGAAATAACTCTAGAATCTCCCAGAGAACTTTTGAGAAGGCAGATGTCTAGCTCAATCCTGAATCTATCAAATCAAAAATTCAAGGTTGGAGACCTTGAATGTGTACTTGCAAAGTGGTTCTATGTTTATGGAAACTCTAAATGGCTTTATTGGTTGAAATACCTAATGTAACACGTGAGAATTGTATGAAACTTTCTGATAATCCAAAATTTTAAAAAAGATAAAAAAAATTCTAACGTAAGATTTGAAGGGATGGGGGTAAGGTTGTGAATATCTGGAGCTCAATTTTGGAAAAGTAGGTGGGTGAATAAATTAGTCTAAAATTCAACTGAGAGGTCTATAAATATAATTTGAAATATCATCAGCATATAAGTGGTATTTCAACATAAGACTGGATGAGTTTACAGCAGCAGTGAATATAAATGAAACAAAGATGAAAAAAATGAATCCCTTTCCATTATAACAACATCGTCTGCATTTACAACACACATTTATGTGACCTACAAGCAGCTTAGTTCATGAGAATGTGAATCATCAGGAGAATGTGCCCACTGACTCTGCCAAGTTAACTTTAGGATACCTCCACAGAAGTAGAGCAATTGGAGAGTAATTTGTCACATAAATTCTAGGCATCTCACAGTCAGAAGAACACACACATGTTGTAACCCAACCAGAAAGCACAACCAGTGATGGGAATTCCTTGCTCAGGGCCGCACAGCTTCCAGGTCCCAAGATGATCTCACTGTCACTGTTTCATGCGTGCATATGTGGAGTAAAAGGCATGCGGGGAGTGCCTTGACTTTCCATTTCCTTAATAATAAACTTCTTACCTTTTCTAGGATCTTCAGAATTCAAATGTATTTGTGTAGCCTCCCCTGACAGCTTATGTTGGCATCATCTGGATGGGAGGGATTGTGTGTGTAGATGTTTAACACAAAGGGTCTTGAGGCTAAGAAGGGGTTTGGTGACTGGATCCACTGAGTCAAGGATCTATGACAGAGGTTGTCTTCCCTCTTAATATCCATTCTGAGACTGGATGCTCTAGCCTGTGAGTTTTTCTGTATGATTTCCAAGGGTATAAATAATACAAAGAGAAAGATTTGATTCTACATGAAGAAATTCTTTCTAATATACGGCAATATCCTCAGATGAAATGCATGTAGGGAAATTCTCTATCCAAACGGCTCAGAAAGAGGAGAGATGAACACAGGAAGAGGAACAGGTACTTTACATTGCCATTTAAAGCAGTGCTCCCCAGTGTTTTTGGCATCAGGAACCAGTTTTGTGGAAGAAAATTCTTCCAGGGAGTAATGTGGGGAGGGATGATTTTGAGATGAAACTGTTCCATCTCAGATCACCAGGCTTTAGAGCATTAGATTCTCATAAGGAGTGCACAACCTAGATCCTTCTCATGCACAGTTCACAGTAGGGTTCACACTCCTGTGAAAATCTAATCCTGCTACTGATCTGACAGGAGGTGGAGCTCAGGCAGTAATGCTCCCTCATCTGCTGCACAGCCCAGTTCCTAACAGGCCACAGATGGGCACTGGTCTGCAGCCTGGGAATTGGGGAGACCACTGATTTAAAGCATGGGCTTGTAGTCAGATAGAATTGTGTTCTTAACATTTTTATTTACTTGCTCTATGACCTTGGGGAAGTTACTTACGCTCTCCAAACTTAAGATTCTCTATCTCCAAATGAGGAAAATTATCTCATCTCTCAAGACTTGAGAGAGTTAGATGAGATAGTGACTGAAGTGTATTTAGCACAGCTCTAGCAGAGCAAAGGTGTATTTAATGGTGGCTATTATTATTGTTGGAGATTTGGGAATGGTGGTAGAGTCAGTCACCTAAAATGAAAAGTAGTGAGGTGCACTTTTGATCACATTATCTGGCAGCCTGAAGTTTAAGAGACATCAAGAATTAATCTCAACTAACCAGGCAATCAAGTAAAGTGAAAATGGATAAACCCTGAAGCAACTAGATAATCAGAAACAGAATTATAAGGAGATTCTAAGGAGCTTGCTCACAGGAAAAAGAAGCTGAAAATTAGAGAACATTTTAGATGTTTTAAAACATATTAATTCATCTCTGTAGATCCCTTTTTAATACATGTTTTGTCATTAAATTTTAAGACCACTTGTTGATAGAGTCTAACAATCATCCCACTTTCCAGGGAACTATAGGACCCACCAGCTATCATTTAATATTAAAATTATAAGCCAGGAAGAGATTTCTACCTGTGTTTAATTGTTTTCACCAACTCAATGGTAAATTTTAATAACTAATTTTTAGATTGTTGAACTCTCCTGTGATACTCCTGCAAACCTCATATCTTGCCATTGCCCACTTGGTCAAAAGGATTCAAATGCCTTCCCGCCTACCTATGGCCTGCTGAAAACATGATCTCTGTGGAATACAGAGAGACAGATTTGGTAGAATGTTCATATTTAACTAAATTATGAAAAGTGAATTTGATGCACTTTTTACTAGAAAACATTATTATGTCTTTGAGTAACATTTTTGGACTGCTTCAGTTTGGAGTATGTGGTGTGAAATTTTAAGAGATTTTATGAAAAGTTTAGTCTTGTTGGGCAACGTGTTGGCCATTCTTCCATATTTGTGTTAAGAAAAATGCTTGGTACCTGATTTCAGATACTATGGAGAACATAGACTGGAAGAATTCATATCCTATCCCTCCAAGCCTCACTCTAGGTTGCATTTTATGCCAAACATCTTTCTTGACCATTTTAAACTGTTGGTTTATATCTTCTGTGCCCACTTCATACTATTCTTCAGAAATTCTTATAGACAAGCAAATACCTCAAGTTCAGAGCTATTTAATGGTAAATGGTTTTCATAAATACTAAACTCATGACACCATTAAAAAAATAGAGGGGGGTATTTTCATGCATATTTGTTGAGTAGATTCCCAGGTATAAAATAATGCATCTATGCTGTCTCCATGACACTACCCAACCTCTATGATGCAAAGTGGTTCATTTTGACTACTGAAGGATATACCCATCCAAACTTCTTTGTAGTAGAAGAATGTTCCTTCCCCCCCACCAGCTACTTTTTTCAACCTCCAGAGGTGCGTGTCCTGGGTGATAAACCTGCAGCCACTAATGGCTTCCAGAATTCTGCTCTTTATTTTGTGTTCTCTCAGAGAAACTTAACTGTCCTTGTCAAAAACGGAGGCATCCTCCTTGGCTGCCTCATCATATAAATCCTTATTCTACTTCATCATGTAAACCACTTACTCCTATGGATTTGCACCTTACATATTTCACGACTCTAATTTATGGTTTTTTTATGTTCTTATTGCCTTAAACATAGCTGAGGATACCTAGACTATCCTAACAGCCTCTTGACTGCATCTTTTCTTCACTTCTTTGATTATATAACTTCCCTGCTTAAAACCTTCAATGATTACCCTGGATCTTAAAATGAAATTCGAACAAATTTCTGGGTGCCTTCCTCAACTTCATCAAACATCACTCTTTCTTCTCTACACTAATCCAAGCCTCAATGAATTTTTATCCATGTCTCGAGTGTACTACATACCTCTTAGAACATCCTCCTATACCCACTACAGATCCCTCTTTCCTTAACTCACGCCTGTATAACTTTATTTATTTTGCATATTTTCTATTTAAAATCATTCCTTCTGGAAGCCTTCCCTACCTTCTTAGCCCCACTCTACATCTGAGCTAGGTCTTCCCACAGGATTCCAAAGAACCCTGTATCTATCCTAGTTCAGCATTTAGCACACTGCCTTGCACCTGACTTGTCTGTTCACAGTACTTCCTACTGAAGAGAGTCCCTTTGCTCCCCACTGACTCCCTCAGTACACAGTGCCAGGCATACGAGTAAAAATTATGGAGTGAGTGCTTGAACATTGTACAACTCTTGCCCCCCAGAGCACCACAGTCACACACTAACCAGAAAAAGTTAAAGGATCTCATTTAATTATTCCACAAATAGTTACTGAGTAGTCACAGGATATTCTCTGTGGAGCAGACATGATGCTAGGCTCTATTAATATTCAACAGAAACACAATAAAATTATTTTTCTACAATGTTGCATTTGGTCAAATATCATTTTCCACCAAAAAAACTGTGTCCAATACTCGGAAGTACCGTCACCACCTATGTGGCCTACCTGTGATTCACAGCTTTTCTGCCTGCCACCTGATGCTGAGGTTTCAAATCACATCCTGTTACTGCTTTTACATTTGCACTTTTCCAGAGCCTATATTGAAAATGGTGACAAACAAAATGTTCTTACCTTTGGCTGGCTCCCTATGGGGAGAGCAGAACAAAAGGCAAGAACCTTTAAGGTTACTACCTTCTTCAGGCGTCTCAAAGTGATACTAAGCAATGCGCACCTTGGAAGAAAATTCCTACAAAATGTGCCCAGTCTCTTCCTGAAGCCAAGACATTGAAAAGATTTTACATCCAGGAGAGCAGGAATGCAGAGTTCTGAATGTACTGGAGAAAACGCCTCCTGCCAGCAATTGTTCTCAGTACACTGCCTTCTGGCAGAGGCCCTCAGGAGGCCTTCTAGTGGTCACGAAAGCATGCGTTGGAGAGCTTTACATTACACACATTAAAATTCTCACGTTTATAGCAAGAACATTGAGTTATCCTTCCCAAATGAGAGGAAATGCGCCATGTGGGACGGTATATGGCTTTGTTAAAAAAAAAAAGATATATACATGTATATATAAAGACAGACACTACAAGTGTTTAATCAACTACTGAAGAAAGAAAAACAAAAAGTAGTTTACCTTTTCCACATTCTCTTCCACATGAAGCCCAAATAAACAAAATCAGCATTTTTGTTTATTCCCAAGTCATAAATTATCATCCTTGGCAAATAGTTCATGGGCTCTTTTCAAGCATGGATTAATCTGTTCTCCATTCATTCATTTAAGTCATGCTTTCTGTAACTTTACTACCTGCTGTGATTTGGTATCCAGTATTTTTCTTTTTTCCAAAAAACTATAGGAAACCTTATATCTGTAGCTCTGCAAATGATATTTGCAGGCATCAAACAAATAAAATAGATACTGTATTATCAATATAGTTATTTTGGCTTCTTAAAATTACATTATACATTTTTTTTCAGTTTTAAGGTGATCAGTTCATTTCCTTCATTATATTCACATTGTCCCTCATCTGCCTTTCCACCACTCCACACCATCTGTGAAGGCTGCCATCTCACCCATGACACTTCAGGGAGTTGTCCTGCCTGCCACTTTATGTTGGAGCAGCTGTGCAGTTCTTCCTTATCTTTGGCTGAAGGATTGGCATTGCTTACTCGGGAGTTACCACCTCTCTGGTCACTTTCACTGCCAATATCAGCTCCATCAACTGCCAGGATCATCTTTCTAAAACACATCCCTAATCCTTCTCTAAAATCTTCACAGTCTTCCTAATTGCCTTTGGAGTAAGGAATCCTCAACCTTTTCTCAAACTCTTCAAAAATACAGCTCAAGTGTCATGGTTTTTCTCTGCTGGAGATTTTGTTCATGCATTGCTTTACCTGCTGTAACAGCCAACCTTGACCCTTCCTGGGCATCTATTTCACATGCTCCTCCTCCAAGGAGCCTTTCATGATCTGCCAACTAGAGATTATCGCTCCCTTCTTCAACTCCTCCATGGTATTTGTCTGTACCTCTTTTATTACATCAATCTTATACAGCAGTATATTATACTGAATTGTATCCTTAGCGGAATTTTTTTCCATTTGTTTTGTTTTTACTGCATTGTTTAGACTTTAAAGACAAAAATGTTTGTTTTCTTTGGATCTCTTTCTCTCATGGAAGGACCTCAAAGTTTTTCAAATTAATTTATTCAATTGACTTAAATTCAGAGAACATCCTACAAATTTTACTCTATGTGTGGGTCTTGCAGTTTTATTCTTTTGGAGATAATTCTTATTCTAAGAAACTAGTGTGGTTTGTGGTTTAGAGTCATGGTTTAAGCTACCCTCAGGAAGAATAAAAAACAGCTGGTGTCCAAGAAGCTCTGGAAATTAGTCAATAAACTAATTGTAGAACAGAAGCCAAGAGTAAAAAGTTTTACTTGCAAATTTTAAGTTCTATCTATATGGGTTTTTTTTTGGAATTTAAGAAAAACTTTTTAATTCAGGTGTGGAATCCCATTTATAATATCAAAATTAATGCTAATTTTAAACACATAACAATTGACAAGGATTTCATCTAAATTCAACAAGTAATGGTTGATCACTTTCTATACACAAGAAATTGCCCAAGGAAACAGAGATACAAAAATGAATAAGTATAGACACAGCACCCAGAAAGCTCAAAATTAAAAAGTTTGCAAGAAATGCACAAAGTAACTGTAAATCACTTCATGAGAGCAAGACATGTTGAGAGTAGACAAGAAGAGCTACCCCAGCTCAAAACTGGGATAAATCATCTGTGGTCATGGATATTAGAAGCATTCTGGTATCAAAAGCTTGAAGGATAGTATTATAAATAAATGAATAAACTAAGGAAGAGACTTTACAGGGAGAGAAAATGGAGTGGTAAAAGGCTCAGAGAGTTGTAGGTGAAAGGAATTACAAACCAGGTTGATGCAATTAGAAGCCCTGAGCCAAAGACCATCTCCTGTTAAGTTCCCTTGGGTGATATCACTCACTGAGGAAAAGTTGAACACACAGCTGGTGATCAGAGCACATATATTTGTGAGGTATCAAGTGAGGGGTGTCTTAAGTTTCTGAGCTTCATAGAACAGGTTAGGAATTCTACTGTCTTTCACATGCTCACAATCCAAATCAATGTTGAACAAGTTTAACTAAAGGTAATAGTATCAAACTAAGATCTGCATTTTCCATCTAGCCTAGAGAATTAAAGTCACTTATAGTCCCTGCTTCAATCTCCAAGCCACCTACTATACTGTACTTCCCTCCAAGTTCCTCTGGGTCTTCATGAGGGATTTAGATGAACTCTTTCCAGTGGCCAGTTTACTCAAAGAGTCCTTCTGATCTCACTCAATTGAGCACATTTTTCTAACTGAACTGATAGATATTCTCCTACCTCCAGGCCTTTGTCTAGACTCCTCACTCTTCCTTCACCTTTGAGAGTGACTCACTCCTTCGCCTGCCTCCAGGCTCTTTCAGTGACTCTTCCTTGACCACTTATTAAAAATCAAACCCTCACCACAAGCTACTTTGTTTTTCTTCATAACCTTATCATCTTACATCCTATGTAACTTATTTATTTACCTGGCTTATTGTCTGATTCCCCACCCAGGGAGCCAAAGATGTCTATTTTATTCATGAATGTATCCCCAATTATGTAGCCTAACATATAGTCAATGCTCAACAAATATTAAATACTTAATAAATATTAAATTAGCAAATACAGGTGTGAATGAAGTGTATGCACAGTACTTACATGAGTATTTGAAACAAGCCCTATTTTACTTTCTAGCACTTACTGTTCTCATTACTTTTACTGAATTAAGGAGCATTTACAAAGCATCTACTATGTAATCAGCATTGCAGCTAGTTCTTACAAAATAAATCATATATAATGGTTCTGATATTCAAAAAATAATAAGAATGGAATAATAAATAGAGCATGAATATTATAGGACTTCAGCTGGCATTTTAAAGAAGGAAAGAAAGATACCTTGACATCTTCAGGGGTCCTGCCATGGGGCATTTCCTTAATGCAGCAAATGAGAAGATGCTCCCCAATAGAAGCATGGGCTTTGAAATTACACAGACCTAAATTCTAATTCCAGCAGTGCCATTCATTATGCTTACCACTTTGGCCTAGTCGTTAACATCTCTGGGTCTCAGTGATTTCATTTGTAAAATGAAGATCACAATGGTAACCTCACACAGAGAATGTGAGCTATCAAATGAGATCATCTATGGAAACAATTAGTCAAGTCCTTGGCATACAGAAGCAATTAAATAAATTCATGTGGAATGAATTAATTCTTGATAAGTAAGGGAAAATAGAGCTAGAAAAAATGTGGCTTTTTTCAGCCTACGTATACTGCGTTTACCTAACTATGCCTTTCCTCGTGGTGAACGCTCTGACCTCAATAGGATAAAAATAGTGAATTGCATTCTTTGATTGGTTATTACATGTATTGTTATTCTCATTTTACAGATAAGTAAATTAGGTCTTAGACACATTAAATAACTTGTGCAAGGCCACAAAGTAAGCAGCAGAGTTAGGATTTGAACCCAGATGAGCTCACCATCAGAGCTGGCTCGGCAGTCTTGGCTCTTTCTCAGAGTCATGTGATTGCTACAAATTCTCTAAACTCATAGTTGGGATATTATGCCTTTCTGAGCTTGCATGGTATCTTAGGCATATTTATTTAATCATTTTAGTAATTTTAAAAATGTATTTGCTCATCTAATTTTTACATATTTACATCGCCTTCTAAAATCATCTCTTCTGTATGGGCAACTTTTTGTCTTTAGATCTTGAATGAGTTTTCACTGGGCGCCTTTCACAAGAAGTTCAAAGAAACCCATCAAAACTAATGTTTGTTGAACATCTAGTTAGCGACAGGCTCTGGTCTGATTACTCCTCAACTCATACATTTCTCACAACAATGCTATGTGGCAGATACCACCTTTATCTTCATATTAGAGATGATGAAAATGAAACCGTGTGGTAATGAGTTCATTCAGCATATACTTCAGGACTAGGATTCAAACCCAAGCATTTAGATTACATAGCCCATATTCTTAATCATGAGACTACAGTGCTCCTCACACACCAGGACTGATTACATCTTCTCTTTCTTTATAAATTCTAGGAAAATGCATTTTCATAGAGTCTAAATTGTACTTCTATGAAATATGACTCTGTTACATCATTTAGCAAGTCTTTAGTTTTCCTGTGACATTGGCATCTGCAACTAGCCAAACTTTTTAATATAAAACTTATTTATATAAAACAAGTGAATCTAGAATATGATAAAAATCTCAAATTTTAATTCAGCACATATAAAACTGTTAGTGGTACCCCCTCCCCTCACCCCAATTTGGAAATACCATATTGATGGTCTTCATTGCCTTAAACAGGCTCCAAGCTGTGCTCTCGTAAGACGCTGGACTGTAAATCATAACCTTGCATAAATTCAAAACCAAATAAAAATTTTAACAAGACTTTTTCCTTTCAATACTTTTTTTTTTACTTTCTAAGTAAAATGATTTAAACATTGTCTATTTTTAAGAAAGAGCAAAAAATGTGTTCACGGCAAGTTGGAACAGTGTGCAAATGCACTGGCTTCACTGTTATCTGGACAGCAAAGCATTAAATCACAAGGAGAAAAAAGTCAGCATGTTCTCTTAGAATACAAATAGATTAGCGTCAGTAAGAGCTTTGTCCAAAAAAGGGAAAAGACACCTACCCAGAGAATAAATCATGCATATGAAACCTATAATTTTAAGAAGTATTTTCAAGAAACGTTATAGCTGATAAATATGACTATGAGATAAAGAAAGCACAGAAAAATTTCATGTGACTTTTTTTTAAGTGGACCTTCCAAATGCCATCAGTCAACATACCCCACTTTTTATCTATGATTCTTACATAAGATACAGTTCACCAGTAGCTATGGAACTCACAGAAGAAAGTCTACATAGATTCTCTCCATCTGTCTGTTTCTGTCTCTCTGGACCTCTCTGTCTCTCTGATTCTATGATGCAACAGTACTCAACATTATTAGGCACATAAGAACCTTAGTTTAAAATATGCAAAAAGTCCATATACCCAGACATATAAACACTCGTGGTCATTTGATATTCTGCTAATGTACGATATAAAGCTTTCTCACTCAGAACTTAAAAAAAAAAAAGAATTCTTCTTACCATATATTCCATATTTGCTGCCGGTGGGAACACTTTGCCCCGAACTTGATTATGATAATCAAGAATGGCGATCATGTCATTCTGCGAAATGTAGCGCTTCCGCCTGGCTTTGGGGATATCCGCTGAATCTAATTGTGCTTTCAGAGCTGCTTCAATATCAGTGAAATTATTGGTTGGCGGGGATGAGTCAGTGGAATTGAGTAGGACGACGGTACTTGCTTCACAGAGAAGGGAGAGCAGGAGTGCACTGCTGATGGCAGAGATTGCTATCATTTTGAGGGGTGGAGAAGAAGAGGCCACCGAGTTTACTTTGCTTTAAAGCAGAAAGGTAGAGTTAGGGTCTATGAAAAAAAATAGGGCCAGAGGGTATGAATTTACAAAGTCATCATTTGGGAGCATTGCTTGATTTGACTTTCTCCAAAAATCCAAACAAATGTTGAACTCAAGCCTAGGAGATAACCTACAGTAAAATCTCTATTCATTTTTTTAGTGTCATGAGGCAGACCCCTAAGAGGAACTTTGCACAGCAGAGAAAAATAAACAGCATGACCACTAACCCTAAAATGAATGTGAACCACTTGCCCCAAATGTCTGAACCACAAAATACATTACTGAATATTTATTTTCAGTGGGAAATTTTCAGAAATTGAAATTCACCTTGAGAGTGAAGAAAAAATGAATCACAGGTTACCTCAACAGAGAATGTGCTGATAATGTCTGCCAGACATATAGACACACCAAGTGATAGAACACATACAAAAGAGTCATAGTAATCCAATCTCATTTCTTTAAAAAAAATGTGAGCTACTTTAAAATCAATGCATGCAATATAAACTTGTTGAGCTAAATAGCTTACCTCTGCACAATGCCAAAATGAATATATTGTTCTTCCAAAAATTTAAGATTCTTTGCTATGTGGTAGCATGAACTCTTGTAAGAGGAGTGTGTCTTATTACAAACTCTCTGAGAGCAAAGCTCTGCAAGGTTTGAAGGCAGCTGGCTACAGGAGCAGCTAACAGCTTTTATATGTCACAGTTTGCAACGTCCAGAAAGGGCAGTCTTTCTAAGGGTCTCTCTTAGCCAAAATCAAAGGGGAGGGGTTTGGGGTAGAAAAAAACAGTGATTGGGTGGCAACCTTTTTATGTGGGTGGTGAGGAAATTGAGTCACACCCACAGCTTACAAAGTACAAGCCATAAAAGACAAACCCCTTTTTCTCTGGGCTTCCACCTTTTCTGTGAGTAATTTCTCTCATTTTATGCTTTCTAGTTCCTGGTTCCCATACAAAAAAGAAGAAACAAAGAAGAAAAAAAAGACTGTGGGTTCATGAAAACACAGACGGTTGAGTAACAAGCAGTACATTTTTTCAAGACAGTAAATGACATGGGAGCTAAAAAGAACAAGCTGATATTAAATCAAGAGATCAGCTAACATAGTTAATCTGGGTGGCCACAAATATGATTAGAGAGGGATGCCAGGCAAATCGGTAGCAACCAAACTATAGCATATGATATTAGGATAATAGATGCTCAAGTGGCTGTGTTCTCTGCTTCCAAGTGGCTGCATTCCTGAACTTTATATATTTCTTCTTCTCTCTCTTATTTTACCTTCTCTCCCTTTTTTCTTTCTCTACAGAGTGAGGTCAGAAATTACTTGCTTTTTACCTGCCTTGTATAAAATGTGAATAGAGAAGCTCATGGCAAATGACAGCAGCCAAGATAACATCTGTTTTAGGTTTAGAGCATATAGTTGAAATTTTAAGCAAAGAATAGCTCGGCCTCTCAGGAAACGTTTTAGAGGGCACAACACAGAGGCCATGAAGAATTTTTACAGGAGCAGCAGCTGCCAACAATTAGAAGTGCCTTGTTAGGAGGATGTCATAGGGGCAAAATCTACGTCAGGCAAAGCAAGAAGAAGAATGTGAACATTGGTGCTCTATAATGAAAGAACCCTCCCCAAAATGCGTTATGATCTCATTAACAAAATGTGGACCATTTACAGTCAGTAGCAATAGGAATCCTGGAAAATACACACTCTTCAGTTTAGAAACTTACTTAACTTACACTGATTTTTTCCGGCTTGCTAATGTGATTGTCTCCCACACGTTTCAGCAGAAGAAATACTATGTGAATTTACAGTCATCAGAAATGATGGTCATGTGGCACACTGGACAGGGAGCCAAGTTTCCTAGGATATATTCCCAGTTGGATCACGAGTAGCATGTGTGGTCAAATGCATACTGTTTAACTCTTCATTGGTGCACCTAAAAATGGGGGAGAAAGGATTCACGTTCTATGGTGAGACAGATGTCATCAAGTTCTTTAAGAGGGTAGTGAGGTGTACCAGAAGTGTCACTAAAATTCAAACTACAGTGATGAGATACAGACTTTATAATAATATGTACCAAAGTTCAGGTTTTGACACATTTTGATGACTATTCAACTTCTAACTAAAGTGAAATCATTTTAGGAGAGCCATAGCTGAAACATTGAGAGCTTTAAACAAGGAATTAATACTAAAATTGAAAAGACATAAACAGGTAATATAAACTCAAGAGATGAGCAAGGATATTATGAAACATTGGAGCAGCTAGAGGAAATTCACATGGTTGTTCACAGCTGCAGATCTTAACCAGTGGAGCTGTCCAACTAGGGTTGCACCACTTCGGAAAGTATTCATGGCACCTTCAATGAATCTCAAATATGCTATATTAGGGATTCCTGAATTAAATCAGAGGTTAGATGAGAAACTCTCTGTAGGCCATCCAGCTCTAAGATCTGTGGACTTTTTAAGAAATTAGTGGCAGCACACATTAGCCTTTACTCTCTACATATCTCATACAGCTTCCCAGCTATCTGAGGAACTAAAGGACTTTTAATACCTGAACAGCAGTCATGAGCCTTTCATTCTCCAGGGTAAATGAGTTCTTGCTTAGAACCTCATAAGAATCGAAAGTTATATTTAAGACTACACCCTTTGTCATATACACAAAGAGGTATTGTCCACCTCTTGGAGTTTGACTTGAAAGATTTCCATAGGGATAAAAATGTGATGCTTGAGAAACTTGTCTAAACCAAAAATGGATTTCCTCTAAGTGCAGGAAGTGGCGGGATGGAGGATGGGGAGAAGGAATTTCTGAGATGCATCTAAACAGCAGATCACCTCTGAGTCCAATTACATAAGGGCAGAGCCAATGCTTGCTTAATCCGGAGACCCTGAGGCATGTCAATGATTTCAGATGTCTTTCAGCACACATGGATTATATTGTGGAATTTCAGACTATTAAGGAAACCCACAAGGCTATGGAATCAAAAAAGAAAAGACCTGTGGCAGGAGAGTTAAGAATTCTGCTTCCAAGCAGACATTATTGCTAGAAGAAGTATTTGAAATGCTTTGGAAGTAATTTTAATTTTAAAATACTTGCAAAATTAAGAGGCATACATCCAAGTTGTCAGTAAGAGGACTACTAATGAACAACTAACAATGAGGTGGTTTTTTTTTTATGAGGACTCTTCTTGAAAAAGACCATTGACATGTTTTGAAACCTTTAGGTCCTGCTTGCCAACAGAGACAGAAATGGAATGTAATTATATTACTGAGAAGAAATACATATATATTTGGCAGCATCTTGAAACCTGTGAGAAAATGGTTGTTATTTTAAAATGGAAATCAGATGTAAGCATTCCAGAATGGTACACCTGCTTAAGCAAAGCTACTTTGATGTGTGTGTGTGTGTGTGTGTGTGTATGTGCCACATATACATTTGACTTTAGTCTAATTCTTTTCTAATTGAAATATGTTCTGTGGACTAGTACCCTTGAGATCACCTGGAAGCTTGTTAGAAATGCAGAATTTCAGGTCCAGCCAAGACCCACTAAATCAGAATCTTCATTTCATCAGGAACCTCGGATGATTCATATGCACATTAAGGTTTGAGAAGTACTATCTAAATCACTTTGCTTTCAGAGACACAGAGACACAATCTACTGCACACATGCCTGAATCAGCCATTGGAAAAGTCGATCTATCTAATAACATGGAGAGAATTAAAGACAATAGAGGTATGCCCAAGTGTCTTTGAAGTGGAGAACACAAGTCAACCTCTATTTTATATGAAAAAAATGGACTGGGCACTGTGGCTCACTCCTGTAATCCAAATACTTTGGGAGGACGAGGTGGGTGGATTCACCTGAGGTCAGGAGTTCAAGACCAGCCTGACCAACAAGGTGAAACCCCGTCTCTACTAAAAATACAAAAATTAGCCAGGTATGGTGGCAGTGCCTGTAGTCCCAGCTACTCAGGAGGCCGAGGAAGGAGAATTGCTTGAACCTGGAAGGCGGAGGTTGCAATAAGCCAAGATCACACCACTGCACTCCAGCCTGGGTGACAGAGGGAGACTCAGTCTCAAAAACAAAACAAAACAAAACAAAACAAAAACACTGGGAAAAGAACACACAGCATCTTACAAAGAAGTTTTTAGCAGTGGTGAGAACCTTTGCAAGATTACTATGTAAAGCATATTTTTAATTTAATACATATTAATTCATCACAAGATTGCTGAAACAACAAAATGCAGTATATGTGAAAGGGCTCATAAACTGTGATGTGGCATATAAATAAAAAGCTATTATTTTATTTTGTCTCCCTAAGACAGAGGCCCAAATCATCCTTTGTTCCTCACTCTCTCACCTTGTTTCATGTAATCAATAACTCTGGAAAATGTGTATTTTTATCTCTGACCTGTTTTGCCAATCTACCCTTTTTATCATCATCATTATTATTGTGACTGCTTAAAGTTAATGCCATTATCTTTTTCTAGAATTAGAATAATCACCTTCTAGCTGATATTTCTTACTCTAGTGACTCTCCTCCTATCCATTATTCACACCACTTTCCGCTACCTTCCTATAAAAGAAACTGAATCATTTAATTCATCCACATATAACTCTCTACTGGCTCTCCATTGTCCACAGGGCCAAGTTCAACTGCCTTGACCTGCCTTACAAGAGCCTTGACTATTAACACACAAAGCATATTCTTAAATTTGAGTGCTCTGTGTAATTCACATTATATATTTTAGGATATAAATATATTATATATCATTACATATTTGCATATTATATATAATACATTTATATAATAAATATATAATTATAAAATGCCAAAATACTGTATTACCAAAATATTTGAGAAATTTTAGAAAATATATATTTATTACAATCTATTCCTATGCATGCAGCTTAAACAGGGCTGGAGGATTAACTTCCAGGATGGCTCATCCACACGACTGGCAACTGAGTGCTTCTGGCAGGAGGCCAGCATACACGGACCCCACCACGTAGACCTCTCCATTGAGCTGTCTGATCGTCCTCACCGCATTGAAGCTGGCTTCCTCCAGAGTGAATGATCCAAGCAGGAGCAAGATAGAAGATACAACATGTTGTATGGCCTATCTGTAGAAGTCACACACCAGCATTTTCACAACATCTTATTGTTAACATGGGTCACTCGAACCTATTCAGTGTGAGAGAGGACTACACAAAGCCATGAACCAGTAATTGAGAATTATTGAGGGTCATCTTGAAGGCTGGCTACAACAGGGAAATTTTGGAAAATAGCTGAAACAGAACTACAATTAAACCCAGCAATCCCATTACTGGATATATACCCAAAAGAAAAAAAAAAAACATTCTACAGAAAAGACACATGTACTCATATGTTCATTGCAGCACTATTACAATAGCAAAGACATGGAATCAATCTAGATGCCCAACAGTGGTGGATTGGATAAAGAAAATGTGGTCCATATACTCCATGAAATACTACCCAGGCATAAGAAGAATGAAATCATGTCCTTTACAGCAACACGGATGCAGCTACAGGTCATTATCCTAAGCCAATTAACACAGGAACAGAAGACCAAATACCACATGGTCTCACTTATAAGTGGGAGCTAAACACTGAGTTCACATGAACATGAAGACAGGAATAATAGATACTGGAGTCCACAGAGGAAGAAAGAGAGCCATGGATTGAAAAATTACCTACCTGGGTAATGGGATCATCCATACCCCAAACCTCAACATCACTTAATAGACCCGTGTAAAAAACCCTCACATGTACCCCCAAATCTAAATAAAATTTGAAAGTATTTTTAATGAAAATAGCTATCTAAAAAAATAAAGAAATATCTATATTACTTGGAAATATGGAGTTAACTACCAATAAGAAATTTTTTAAAGAGGTAAAAGTGGTTGCTTCCTGAAAGCAGAAATATAGATGGGAGTGAGCAACATGGGATTATTGTATTTTTTATTTTAACTTTATAGAACTATTTGACTTTGAATATTATATGCATTTGCAACTTTAACATAAAAGGTAATTACTAATTAATAGAAATTAATTTGGTAAACTGCAGATTAAAGTATGTTCAATGAACTAATAAACAAATAACAGAACTAGAGATGTAGATAAAACTGAAACCACATTTGAGTTTGCCTGGTATCTCTCTCATTGGGTTTGGTTATGTTACAGAAGTTTCTAACTGGCCGGAGCTTTAATCTTAATTCAGTCGCCTTACTCTGAAAATAACCCTTCAATGTGTTAAATGATCCTTGTCTAACTTTCTTGTTCTACTGAGTTTGAGACTACCCTTTTATCTTCCAGTTCAATGAAGGAAATGAGGCCCTGAATTAGTATGTATATGGCTGTTCCTCAGTACAGTAGCATGGCCCCAGATAAAGAGGGGGTAACCTTCACACTTCAGTTTTCTAATCAATACTTAAAATGCACACACCTTTTTCTCTCTGTTTGCTAGGTATCCTTCAGAAAGACTGGGCAATAAGCCGAAGGCTCCTAAAAAGAGCAAAGTGTCTGGTGGTCAAGTAGAATCTCAAAGCTGAACTAAATTTGATGAATCTGGACTTTGCCAGCCCTGAAGAAGAATAAGCATGAAGGAACTCTTCAAGTAGCTAGTGCATTTGTGTTGCTGTCAGCAAAATAGACTGTTGGAGAGCTATGCTGTTCTCCACTAAAAGAACTGTAGAACCACTGGGCTTTAAAAGGTTTGAAAGACTGTATAATTGAATTTATAATCATCTGGCTTAGAAAATATGCAAAATCACATTCATAGTGAGTAGATGAGTTATGGTATCCGTGGACAATTCTGATAGGAAATATTGGTTATATCTGGTGAAACCCATGATAAACCAAAGGCAAGTTAAGGGCAGATGGTTGGAGTTGAGGTATGAGTGTTGGTCATATGGTGGAGGGGAAAAGACTAGGATGTTAGGATCATGCAGAAATTATGTGGTTGCCCTACAGAAATGATAAGCCATAAAGTTCTACTCTGGCCGGTGTTTTAAGTTGATGCTAGAAAAGAAAAACAATAGTGACACAGGGGTTGGTTATTTGTTTTCCACAGGCCAAGAATACGTCAAAATAAAGCCCAATAGGATGTATATTCAATGGTCAAGTAGACTGAGAGATGTTAACGCACTTATTCATGGCATCATTTCAGATTTTGCCTATAGTAGGCATTCAAAAGATGTTTGTTAAATTTTATAAATAAACAAAAGCTATATCAGCATGGCCTTTTTCTAATCCAAGACCTGGGCACACAGCCAGGATAAACTTAGGCTGTCCAAAAGCCATGTGCACTCTCGCCAGAATCATCAATTCTATCCAGTCGTTTCACTATGAAGAAGGCCTGGATGAACTTAGTGGGAAAGTCCCATTAGCTGCCACTCTTGGATTGCATATCTACTTATCCTTCAGATTTTATGTCCCTGATCTATTTGTGTTCTTGCTGGTCCTGATTTTAAATTATTGCTTTTCCTTTTAATATTGCTCTGATTTATTTTTATATGTTACTCAATATTCTTTAATGACAGCAAATAATGATAAAAATAATAGCTGCCATGGCATATTGAGGCTTCCTATGACAGAAAATCTTCTAAGATAAAATTTCATCCTCATGACAACTCATAACCTTTGAGAAAGTTTCTATAGGTTTCTATTTTACTACTAAAAATACTGTGGTTTAGTGAGATTATGCAATTTACTCAAATTCACAAAGCTAGAAAATGCTTCAGCTGGGATGCAAACCTCTATCTAAGAGAAAAACCCAATTTCCTCGTTGCTATATATACCATTAATTTGGAGCAAAGCAGAATCACTTAAAAATCCTTTTAAGTGATGATTAAATAAATCATCAATTGTTAAACAATGATTAGATTCTTAATTATTTTCAGTCATTCGTTTAGCACTAAATATAACAACAATAGTAGTAATAATAATAATGATAACCCATCTGCCTGTGTTCTTAAGTGTCTTATATATTAGTTATGGAAATAAGACATATATGATGAACTGTTAAAGACCATAGAAGAGAATTTATACCTAAATATGTTCATGTATTAAGTAGTACAAGAAAGTCATCTGGAAATTTTAAAATAAAAGGAAATCTGCAAATATTAAGTCAACTGGGCATTTCTTTTCAGGAAATGAAAATTAAGCTGAATCTGAAGGGTGCTAAGAACAAAATTGATGGTGAAGACAGAGACTTCTACATAAAGGAAATAGTTACAAATTAAGCACAGAGACAAAAATGAAAGGCAGTGTTTTGTGGGGGCAGAGTGATTGGGCATATCCAAGAAACAGGATATATTAAGTAGATTGATAATAAGGTTTAAATGCTTCAAAAGTTCTAAGCCTAGATGCTTGGAAACAAAATTTGACCAAGAATTTGGGTAATAAATTTGAAGAATAAAATGAGAAGCTTAATTTGCATGTGTTCAGTTTAAAATGATATCGGGCTGGAAATACCAAATTGTAGAGCTGGAGACATTGTACTGGGAATTGAGTAATGGTCAGGATTTATTACACTGGGACAGAAGAGACGAACACATAGATACACTGAAGGCCAGGTTCTGTCCAGAAACCACTCAACACCAGAGCGTTAATGAATATGTGAATAAGTAAGTACATCTTCTTAGCTCAGGCAAGGAAACTGATTTAAAATGTAAGAAGTCTGTATGGATGGGAGAAAGAAGTGGAAATCAATTTAAGGGAAAAAAAAGCAAAATCAGAATATACAATCTCTCTTCTGAGGCCCTAGTCATATGTTGCTAACGATAGAGGAGTCATTAGATAAAAGTGTGTACATTTGGAAGCAAACAAAGACTGCATCCCATGAGATTTCGGAAGCTATGATTATTATAAAGAGCATTAGACTCTCAAAAGTACTCTTAAAATACTATACATAAAATAGCTAATATTTAAAGGCTCATAAAATTCTTGAACAGTTACTAGCCATTTAAGAAGTGATGGTAGAGTGAGAAATGTATAGGTCAGAGAACAGTCCTTGGAAAATGAAAGGAGTTAGGAAGTAAAAGAAAGAAAATCAAGGGAAATAAATGAAAGAATGACAGAGAAGAAGAAGGAACTATGTTGGCATTTTTGTAACTATGATCATACTTATTATGTTTCACTCTACCTTATCTGCATTTAAAGATATATAAAAATAAATAAATATAGCATAATAAGCTATATAATATAATATCCTAGAAATAATGGCCTTGAATATTGTGAAGATGTCACTGTGTTAGGCTGGTGATCCGTGGATATATAGTGACTATTTGTAATGTGTTTTGAAGAAATTTCAAGATTCTACTTACTACCTAATCTCCCCACTATTCACCCCCTCCCTCCCTGCCCTTTCACCAATGAAAATGCCCAAATTTAGAGTCCCTCATGACACAGTCAAGAAATGCAAAGCAAATGTGTACAAAAGGCAATATTAAAATGCATTTACAATACTTTCCACCTCCTTTTCCCATCCATACACAGATACTGTAAGTTAATTCTTCCAACATACACCTTGAAAGTCATAGATGATTTGCCCCCCGAGGACCTCTCAATCCCCACTCCACCCGCACCTTGTAATTGGCCTTACCTTCTCAATTCTCTTAGAGCAGAGGCTCTCAAACTTGAGCATTTATCAGCATTACCTGGAGGGCTTGTTAACACACCATTAACTGGTTTAGAGTTTCTGATTTAGTAGGACTGGGGTGGGCTCAAAAATTTGTTCTTCTAATTTATTCTCAGTTGTTGGTGACACTGCTGGTCTGGGGACCACAAGAACAACTGGCTTAGAAGAATTTTGTTGTTACATACAGTTATAGTCGCCAGTTACTTTCACACTTACCTCCTTCACCAGGTAATATGATAAGGAGAAGACTGTCTCATTTATCTCTGGACTCCCCCTGGGCTGACACATACCTAGCACAATAATAAGCATGGGCTGAATTAATCAATAAACGAACAAATTTACTCCCATTTCTATCTCACAGCATTGTGTGTGTGTGTGCACTTACGTCTAATTTAGTATCCCTCATCCCCATTCTTAGAGAAATACATCTTTTTTTCTCTTAAAATTAAATCTTCAAACTTGCAACCTTGATTTCCTGCATTTCTGGAAGAAATAAATGTGGAAGGGAGGCATGTCACTCACAATGAAGCATATCACATCTACAAGTATTCCTTCCCTTTCCAGGCTTTTCAGTATACATTCTCTACAATTTTTACTTTTCTATGACTCAAATTTTTCACAAGTTCTACTATTTCAGAACAGTTTTTGAATAAGTTTAATTTTCTCCTCCTCACTTTTACCTTGTAACTTTTGGTATCCCTTAAATCAGGGCTCCCCTACTGGTTCCAGTCCATGGCCCATTAGGAACTGGGCCGCACAGCAGGAGGTGAGTGGCAGGCAAGCCAGCAAAGCTTTGTGTGTATTTACAGTGGCTCCCCATCTCTTATATTACCGCCTGAGCCCTGCCTCCTGTCAGATCAACAGCAGCATTAGATCCTCATAGGAGCGTGAACCCTATTGTTAACTGTGCGTGCGAGGGATCTAGGTTGTGCACTCCTTATGAGAATCCAATGCCTGATGAGCTGTCACTGGGCTTTCCCATCAACCCCAGATGGGACCATCTAGCTGTAAGAAAACAAGCTCAGGGCTCCCACTGATCCTACATTACAGTAAATTGTATAATTATTTCATTGCATATTACAATGCAATAATAATAGAAATAAAGTGTACAATATGTACTTGAATCAACCCCCTCCCTGGTCTGTGGAAAAATTGTCTTCCATGAAACCAGTCTCTGGTGCCAAAAAGGTTGGGGACCACTGCCTTAGATCTCAGGCCTTGGGTCCCTGATCTCTCAATAGTACTTCTCTAAGAAAGTTGTCTAAAGGTCTTTATCTTCAGACTAAACTTTTCACTCAAATTCCAACCTCATACTCCACACTACCTTCTAAGAGATAACTTCAAACTCAATAATATCAGAATAGACTACAGGTATACTATACCTCTGAGATATTGTAGATTCGGTTTCAGATCACCACAATAAAGTGGATATCAATGAGTCACATGAGTCACATGAATTTTTTGTTTTCCCAGTGAATATAAAAAGTTATGTTTACACTATACTATATTATATTAAATGTTCAATAGCATTATGCCTAAAAATGTGCATACCTTAATTTAAAAATACTTTACTGCTAAAAAAATGCTCCCTATCATGGGAGCATTTAGCAACATGGTAATCTTTTTGCTGATGGAGGGTCTTATCTCAATGTTGACAGTTGCTGATTGATCAGGGTGGTGGTTGCTGAAGTTTGGGGTTGCTGCGGCAATTTCTTAAAATAAGACAACAATAAAGCTTGTCCCCTCAGCTGACTCTTCCTTTCACAAAAGATTTCTCTGTAGCATGCAATACTGTTTGATAGCATTTTACTCATGGTAGAAATTCTTTTATAATTGATGTCAATTATCTCAAATCCTGATGCTGCTTTATAAACTACGTTTATGAAATATTATAAATTATTTGTTTCCATTTCAACAATATTCACAACATCTTTACCATGAGTAGAGATTTCATCTTAAGAAATCAGTTTCTTTGCTTATCCATAAGAAGCAACTCATCTGTTCAAATTTGATCATGAGATTGAAGAAGTTCAGTTACATCTTC